>NW_006408590.1:11251332-11264879 GCF_000296735.1 Chrysochloris asiatica
CTTCCTTATTCATTGTCCAACTTTGCAGCATATGTTGTTGTTGTTTAGTGTCATTGAGTTGGTTCCAATTCATAGCAACCCTATATAGGGTTTCTGAGGAGCAGCTAGTGAGCTTGAACCATGGCCCTTACGGTTCAAACCAACTTTGCAGTCCAGTGCATTAACCCACAGTGCCACATAAGGACTCCCTTAATAATTATTAAAATGCATATGAGGTGATTGAAAATTCCATGGCTTGGGTCAGGCACTCTTTAGTCCTCAAATGTACCTCTTTACTCTTTAATGCTTTAAAGAGGTCTTTTGCAATAGATTTGCCTAGTGTAATTTCTTTTGCTTTCTTGACATATACTTCCATAAGTATTGATTGTGGATCCAAGCAAAATGATGTCTTTAACAACTTCAATCTTTTCTCCATTTATCATGTTGTTGTTTATTGGTCCAGTTGTGAGGCTTTTTGTTCTCTTTACATTGAGGTGCAATCCATACTGAAGTAGTTTAAGTACTCTTCCCTTCCAGCAAGCAAGCTTCTACCATCTGCATGAGTCTTTCTCTAATCCTCATGTCTCATTCTTCTTCATATACTCCAATGTCTCAGATTATTTGCTCTGCATATAGATTGAATAAGTAGGCACTCATCTTTCTTGATTTTGAACTCTTCAGCATCCCTTTGTTCAGTTCTAACAACTGCCTCTTGGTCTGTGTACATGTTCTTCATAAGCACAATTAAGTTTTCTGGAAAACCCATTCTTCTTAATTTATCCATAGTTTGTTATGATTTGTTGTTGTTGTTATGTGCCATGGAGTCGGTTCCGACTCATAACGACCCTGTACAGGGTTTCTGAGGCTGTAAATCTTTACAGGAGCAGAAAGCCTCATCTTTCTCCCACAAAACAGCTGAGTAGTTTCGAACTGCTGACCTTAAGGTTCACAGACCGATTCGTAACCACTACGCTACCAGAGCTCCTTAGTTTGTTATGATATATATAGTTAAAATCTTTACATAGTAAACAAAGCACAAGTAAACATCTTTCTGGTATTCCCTGTTTTCAGCCAAAATCTGTCTGATGTCAGCAATGATATCCCCAGTTCCACATCCTCTTCTGAATCCAAATTGAATTTTTAATCATTCACTATGTACTGTTGCAACCATTTTTCAATTTCTCTTCAGCAAAATTTTATTTGCATGTGATATAAATTATATTGTTTGATAATTTCCACATTCCCTTGGGTCACTTCTCTTTGGAATGGTCACAAATACAGATCTCTTCCAATTAGTTGGTCAAGTAGCTTTTATACTCCAAATTTCTTGGCAAAAATGAATGAGTGCCTCCAGGGCCACATCAATTTGTTGAAAGATTTCAATTTATATTCCATCAGTTCCTGGAGACTTGTTTTTCATTAATACCTTCAGTGCAGTTTGAACATCTTTCTTCAGTATCATAGGTTCTTAATCATATAGGGACTTCAAAGTACTAGCTACCATTAATTGTTAATAATAAACAAAACCAAACCAGTTGCTAGCCAGTTCATTCCAACTCATGGTGATCCCATATGTGGCATAGTGAAACTGCATTTCATAAGGTTGTTTGTTTGTTTTAATAAATGTTTTATTGTGAATTATGTGATAGTTTACATGGGAGAATATTAGTTTTACATTCATTGTATCGTATATCATTTCATTGCCACAGTTAGAATCCCAACCAAAAAGTATATATACCCTACAAGCCTGTCCCCACACCCCCTCCCCCACACCCCAGTCTTCAGCACACAGTCCCTCTTCCTCTCTGGATCTAAAGTTCCCAGCTGCTCCATCGCTCCACATCATCATCTCTGCCTCCATCTCAGGCATCACTGCTTCTCTGGGTAGGGTCCCGCTCTCCGCTCTTCTCCATTGATGGTTCTAGGGACCTCCGCTTCTAGACTAAGAAGTTCATCATTCCCCTCCTTGCTATAAAACGTCTACCTTTACATTTCCAACCCTCACAATCAGTCCTGATAACAATTATTCACTATTGTATCATAAGAGACCCATCTGCATTTCATTGCATCAGCCCCACCTAGACAGATTGGACACTACTCACTGGAGAGTCTACCTTCCTCCAGGCCCTCTGGATCTAGGTTCCCTCTTGAAAGCTCGTAAGCCAGTCACTTCTTGCCTTTGTAGCCCCCCTCCCCCCCCACACACACACACATTTTCGGTAGCCATTCATAAGGTTTTCGATGACTGATTTTTCAGAAGTAGATTGCCAGGCCTTTCTTCCATAGCATCTGTGAGTGGATTTGAACTGCCAATCTTTTGATTATTAGTCAAGCACTTAATTGTGTCATACAGAGACTCTATAAATAATAATAGCTCCCTCTTATTGTATTGTAATGAGTCATATAGTATTCTGTGTGCTTACAACTATGATTATATTTTATTGGTGCAGCAATATAATTATCACATCCTTTTTATGGAATTGGAAAGTGAAATGGAAGAGAAGTTGAGCAATCTAACTAAGGCCTGATAAGTGGTGGAAGTGGGATTCGAAACTGGAGTCTGACTCTAGAACTCAAAACCATTCTGCCTCCACCTATTATATGTCAGAAACATGACAACACTGTGAGGTTATGATTGTTAGCCCAGTTTACAGATGGGCAAATAAAGTCTCAGGGAGTCGAAGCAAGTTACTCCAGGAGGTAGATACAGGTTGCGGTGTTCTTGCTGCTGCCATCAAGTCATTTCTGACTCCTAATGACCCCTAAATGCAGCAGAAAGAAGCACTGCCCAGTCCTCCTGTACCATCCTCCCAATATTTATGTTCAAACCCATTACTGCAGCCACTGTGTCAATCCATCTCACTGAAGAGCTTCCTGGTTTTCACTGACCCTCAGCTTTGCCAAATATGATGTCCTTCTCCAGGGGCTTTTTCACAGGTCCAAAGTATGTGAGACAAAGTCTCACTATCCTTATTTCTAAAAAGCAGGTGGTAAATGGTTCGTTTTAGGTCAGATCCAAATCTGAACACTTACCTAAGAAATCATCTGGTCAATAAAGGTGAATTCAATTCTTATCTTGGCTCATATGGGGCTGAGTGAATGCTTTGAACAGACAAGAATGGCCCTTCCAACCGTTAGCTGAAGATATCCATACAGTAAGGCATCAGAAATGAGAATTGGTTGTGTTTTGAGCTGGCATTGTAGAAAGTTGTTACTCCAAGTCTTGTGACTTAGAATGCAAGAAGTAAAGAAAGAGTTTTAAAAGGATGTAACCTTAAATATCATAGGTTAAGCTCCACAATTTTACAGATGAAGAACTACTACTTCAGAAGGAAAAAGCAACTTACTCAAAGTCACAGAGAAAATGTTAGTGGTCTTACTGGGATTAGAACCAAGATCTCCTAATATTTGTGTATTGCAAAAAGCCCATTTTGGCATGGTTGCTTATGTCTGGTTGAAGGTCAGTGATGTCCTTCAAAGCCAATGCTTTAAGAATCTTGGATTAGCTGAAGGCTCTATATGTATTAGTTTGAATTATATGAATTTGCTACTTTTATGGGTCAAAAGGTTGTATGTAATCAATTTCCTATGGTTCTACCTGATAGTTTTTCAGAGGAGGTGGCAACTAGCATAGTCTGCCTTGAATTTAGTAAATTAGGATCGATGTTTTGTCATTATGGTCGAGTCAATTCCAACTTTAGTGATCCCATGTATTATGGTAAAACTTCACCATAGGATTTTCTCAGCTCTGGTTTTAATGAAACCAGATTGCCAGTCATTTTCTTCCATTGGGTGAATTTGAACCACCAATCTTTAGATTATTACACAAGTGCAAACTATTTGCACCACCTAAATTTCCTTTATCAATACCCACCCCAAAACCATCTGTGAATACTTTCTACTCTTCCCCTTCCAAAGAGAAGCATGCAGAAGAGCCCTGGTGTGGTGCTATGGGTTAATGCGCTAGACTGCAAAGTCAGTTTTAACCACAAGGTTGGAGGTTCAAGCTCACCAGCTGCTCCTCAGAAACCATACACAGGGTTGCTATGGGTTGGAACCAACTCAATGGCACTTAACAACAAATAACTAAGACTGTCACAGGAGCATCGACTATGAGTGGTAATTAGTGTCCTATGTGAGATTCCTTCCTTTGCTCCATTATCACTATCACCATGAAGATGAAACATCTTCATTGCATCTCATAGCTCTTTTGTAACACTTTAAAACTTCCTATTTATTTGTAAGATTACTTTAACAATTTCTTCTAGTTCCGAAAGGACAAAACCCCTACTAGCATGGCTGCTACAGTACCTCCAACACTTAGCACAGTGTCAGGATATAGTAGGCACTCAATAAATATGTGTTGAACAAATGAATGAACACAGAATACTCTGCTTGATTCTTGTCCTCCCCATCCAGCAACCATAATGTTAAAACATTTTAATGAAATTAAAACCCAACAATGGAAGTTTTTTTTTTTTTAAATCCCAGTGGAAGCAGTCAGTGCATGTGTGCACGGGTCAGGCGCCACGGTTCTTGCCTGTGCTGGACTGGGCACAGGTTGTAACCATGCATCCCGCTGACTCCGAGCATCCCTTCAAGCGGTCCTGATGCAATGGCAGCCCAGGAACCCCACCAAACATCCATACCGCAGCTGCAGAGCCATCCCCGGACCCACCAGACCTGTTACCCAGAGCAGAAAATAAAATCACTGGTTCACTACTGTCATTTCTTGATGAGTCTCTTCTTGAGAATCTTGGAGTAAGTTCCTTGGGGGAAAGAAAGAAGCTGCTTCATTATACCCAAAGATATAATGCAAACAGAAATTGTTACAATGAAGGTTGGCAGTTCAAACTCATCAGCCACTCCTCAGAAACAGGGTCTTCGTCAGTCAGAACCAACTTAGCAGCATTTAACAACAACAATTCCTCAGTTGTGAACTTTTGGTGTGGCATTATAAAATAATCACTGGACTGTGAACCACAAGGTTGGAAATCATTCAATTGAGATTCTACCTTCCCCTGCCCTGTCTGGAACTAGGCTCCCTCTTGGGGGCTTGTAGGCCAATCACTTCATGCCTTTGTAGATGCCCCCCCCCCCCATTTTTGGTAGCCAATGTCTTGGTTGACTTTGGTACAATCCTGTGTACCAATGGGGTGGGAGTGATCCTTGCTGTAATGATTTCCAACCTGTTGGGACAGGGCTAATGAAAGGAGCTGGGGATAAGACTCTTATGGTACAAGAGTGAATAATTACTATCAGGACTGACTGTGAGGGTCAGATATGTAAAGGTAGATGTTTTGTAACAAAAGGAGGAAAGTGATTGATTTTGCTGTCCAGGAGTAGAGGTCAAGTGAGACAAGCGGAGTGTGGGACCTTACCCAGAGAAGCAGTGATGCCAGAAATGGAGGCAGAGATGATGACATGGACAGATGGAGCAACTGAGGACACTGGACTCAGGGAGGGAGAGGGGCTATGTGCTGATGGCTGGCGGGGGGGGCAGGCCTGTGGGGTGTACCCTTTGGTTGTTTGATGATGCATGGAGGGGATTGTAATCATTGCAATGAAATGAAATATGATAGGTTGAATGTAAAACAGATGTTCTCCCATGTCAACCCATATAATTCACAATAAAAAACTTAAAAGAAAGGAAGAAAAAAAAAAAATCCCAGTGGATCACTTTGAGAATCTCAGCCGTCCCGGGCCAGCCAATGAACTATTGCACCAGCTACTGATATACTCGAGAAGCAACCTTCACAAGAGCTTCTCTTGAAATTTTGATGGATAGTATGTAGAGTCATTTAAATTTTGGATTTTGTACCAGCCAGACATTTTCATATAAGTTTTGTCGTAATGGTTTCTAACCATTGGGATGGGCACACTGGTAGTCCTCCTTACCTCCCTGATTGGTATATATGCTCACACAGAAGAACAAAGGAAGGATCTGTGTTGAATCTAGCCACATGAATATGGCCTGGTAGAGCCACACCAGCAGGCAGTGACAGGTATTGGAGTGCAAGATGCAGAAACATAAGGTCCAATTGCTATCAGCTCATTAGAGTCTGAGGATTTTGTGTAGATTGGGTTAGAGTTAGGGCCAACTAGGCATAGGAGACTACGCCGTGAAGCAGATTTGAGATGGGATCAGTCTAAAGACTTCTTAGCCAAACCATAGCCTCTGTTCCTATCATAGGCTAGTCACACTCTGGAAAAAATATTCTGACTCTGAAATTAATCCATAGTCTGTCAATGACCTAGACTGACCTAGATGCTGCCCTATCTACATCCCAGAGCAGGAGCTGGCATAAAACCTGCTGTCACTACAGAGAGGAGAACGTCTAGCACTTTATTTGTCTAAACTAAGGCATAGAAAGAATGATCTGGAATCAGCTGGAATAAGGACAGTGTGACCTGGCACCTTAGCTCTTTTAACTGCCTTCAGTCTCCTAGTCAAGATTATTATCTGCAGGCTAGGCGTGCTAGAAAATGGGAGTCTGCCCCACTAACATCTCAACAGGGATTACAGTCCTCTTTGCTTATGAACATGAGAAGGCCAGGCCCTGAGAAACAGCTGAGACAGACAGACGGCTTGCTTAAGAAACCAACTCATCAAGCAAGAATTGGTTTAAGTAATCGTCCTAAGCTTGTGCTGAAGTTGATAGGGGCAAAGCCAGATTTCCCTGTTCTTCGGTCTTCTCATTAGCGAACTTCTCCAATGTGTGCTCCACAAGGTCTTCTCCTTAAGCTTCTGACATCTGACTTCTATTTTATTTGTTGCCTTTCCCAGGCTGGGCCATCTCTCCTGTTGGACTTAGTTTGTTGGTACTTCCCAGAGTTGCCTCTGCTGTTTTCTGCCTCCCTGCCTCCAAAGTTCAAGTAAGGACAAGAGAAAAATATTTCATAGTCTTGTAATCCGTGGTGAATCTGATGCTTGATTTATTCATATGTTACAATGGCTATAGGAGATACAAATCCAACTCAGCCCCAAGTTTTTAATTGTGAGAGCCAGGTATGCTTTGCTGAAATTTCCAGTTGCGTTACAGGACTGACCTATCTTCCGTAAGAGTGGAAAGTTGCACATTTGGTCACCAAACAGTGAACCTCAATTGTTGCTAAAGTGTCACCTTTCATTGTTCCTCATCTTATATATGATCATGAGAGTGAATAATAGAAGATTGTTGGTCAGAGACACATAAACACTGGAGGGTTTTGTGAAGAAGAGCATGTTGGATTTTAGGGTTTAAAGCCTTTAGGCAAATACTCTGTTGCTGGTGTTGTTATTGCTAGCTGCTGTAAAGTTGAACCCCAACCCACAGTGACCCTCTGCACAACAGAACTAAATGCTGCCAGATATCACACCATTACCCTTGATTGGTTATAGATCACACTTGGTGATCTATCAGGTTTTTATTGAATGATTTTCAGGAGTAGATCACCAAGCTTTTCCTCTTAGTCCATCTTAGTCTGGAAGTTCCCCTAAAACCAGTTCAACATCAAAGCAACGCATAAACTCGCACTGAGAGATGGGTGGGGGTTGTCCATGAGGTGCGTTGGTGGGGAATCTAGTGGGGTCACCTTAATGGGTAGTGAACATTCTACAACTGACTCACCAGTGTTCCCTAGACAAAACTGCTAGAGTCTGTCAGTGGTCTCCTTTTTGCCAGATTCAAAGGTGCAAAAACCAACATTCAGAAGAAAAGAAGAAAACCAAATTTACGAAGCAGTACACTTGATTATGAATTCTCCTTTACATATCAATATGCTTTGCATACTTCTAACATACTTTTGCAAAGTATACTTTTGCATACTTTGCATACTTTTGCAAAGTATACTTTGTATGCCTTATCTCATTTTTACAACCTTTCATGGAGACATTTTCATCTCCAATGTATAGGTGAAGAAATGAAGCCGTGTCCAAGATTATATGCCAGTACATGGTAGAGACAGGACTAAAAGTTAGGCTTTCCTGAAGCCAGAGTCTATGTTCTTATTGACAGTATTCTGCCACACTTGTGTCTTAGTTTTATTCCTTGATTTTTTTTTTTTTTTTTTTGTAGCAGATGATATTTTACTTTCTCTCTCCCTTTTGAAACTTTCCTTTCTTAAACTAAAGGTTATGCGCTTCTGGTTTTCCATCCACTTCCTCTTTTTCTATTTCCTTTACTGGTTTCTTCTCCCTCTCTTACACTCCTGTGTGTGCCCCCAAAGTTTAGTGTTTCTTGACAGCCTTAAAAAGATTATATGAGCGGGCTTCAAAATTTGCATGGAAAAAAATGAAATGAAAAGATAATGGAATTTTTCCATATACCTTTTTGAAGCCCCCTTACATATAATCATGGTTTCCATGTACACTTTCATATCCCCTTCAGATGGTATGTGGTAGGAGACTAGAGATCAGAATCAGACCTCCCATGACAAACACCAGCATCCTATTAAGTCCCAGGCACAAGGCGGATGGTCAATAAATATTTGTTAAATAAATGAATAGATGAATCCATGACTCTCTGATCTACTGAGAATTCTCAGATATTCTTTTCCTCAAAGTCTAGGCTCATATTTCCAGCCACCTACTGAATATTTCTTCCGTGGATGTCCTGATATTGCTGTGAAATGCTGGTAAAAGTCTGGTGGAACCATTGAAGTTTTCAACAATTTTGCCATACCACTTGGAATGTTGTTTAACACTTTGGAGGCCTGATGTCGTGCTGTAGGATAAACACTAGTCTGCAAGACCGATTTGAACCACAAGGTGGCGGTTCAAACTCACCAGCTGCTCCTCAGAAATCCTATGGGAACCCACTCAATGGCACTTAATAACAACAACATATTACCAAAGTGGGTCATCGCCCCTCTGCAGAGGAGAGTAGCAACAGTTGGATTCCTTCCAAAGATGTGGCTTGGGAGGGTTCCACTGCAGCTTGTATGATTCTTTTGCAAGTCCCGGTGTGGCTCTATGGGTTAATGTGCCAGACGGCAAAGCCAATTGAACTGCAAGGTCAGTGGTTCAAGCTCACCAGCTGCTCCTTGGAAACCCTATCCAGGGTCGCTGTGGGTCAGAACCGACTCCACGGCACTTAACAACAACAACAACTAGATCTAGATAGAGAAGGAGCCCTGAATCTTAAGTGACTCGTAGTTCATTTGGGGGTGGCAATATAATCACATTCATTTGGACAAATGCATTTTAAAGTTGAGTGAGTGTCCAAGAAGACTTCATTTCTGGTCAAGGATAAGCATGGGAGAATAATGAGCTCAGAATTATGAAAAGTCATGATTCTATCAGTTGTCTCCTCCTACTGTGAATCCTGAACTATTCCCATAAAACTTGGCCGCGAATGCCTAATCGGTGGCTGTCCTTAGTTATTACGGGTGTGGTCCACTGAGGATTTGTTCCGTGTGACATAATAAATCAAATGACTTCTTGATGGAGGCTTTAACAGAGAGATATGTTTAGGGTTGGACTGCATCTACGGACTGAGTCATCCTGTTCACTTAATTGTTTCATACCTATTCTGTAGTATGTTCACACTCATTAGTATATAATTCAAAGACTTTGGAAACTTCTTGCCTGCTGTCTTATGTTCGTCCACTCTCCCCTCAGCCAGTATAATCCCAATTTCCCAATCTTTCTCCTTTCAAACCCCTGACCAGCCATGCAGTCTGCATATATTTTAACATTGGGCTACTTCTTTTGTCCATACGAAGTGGGTGACCAAATTCATCACCTGAAACTCTTTCCATTGGAAGAAGCTTTTCCTCATTGCTATATAGTACAAAATGCTGGTTATTTCTAGCTTGTACCCACAGCATGAGTTGACCAATTTATAAACCAGCTCGGTTTTTTTCCTCCTCTGTCTTAAAGGTTTTAAGGAACCCCCCCCCCCCCATGTGACTAAAGGTGTGAGTGGCGGGAGGATTGTTGGTACAAAAACAAGAAGTGGTTGGAAGCCTGCTTGCTTGTGACATTCAGTCCAGCTCTTGCTCAACATTAGATATATCATTTCCATCTTATGATGAATTGTTTCTGGGTTTCTCTGAACTATGATTTTATGACACTTACAAACTCACTCACGAGGGGACAGTTCTTGATGCATGGTTACTTGATGTCTCATTGTCAAGTTCCATATTCCCAGAGTCCAACAGCACTCTAGGGTTTTTCTCTCTTTCTGGTTTCAGTGGAGCAGCTTCTTATTGGTGGTCCTTGGCTTGTATTCATGTTGCTTCCTGTTGAGATGTGTAATCATCAAGGGGCTCTTTCCATTGGCCTCTGGGTCTAATCTATGTGTTCCTGTTATATCCATATTTCTATGAGATCCACATTTCTATAACCCTTCTAGTCTCAGTGCTATCAAGGCTCTGGAAGAGCCCAGGTCTTGGAGAAGCAGCCTTCCCTGTCTAATAAGTAGAGCCTGCCCCAACACACCTTATATGCCAAGGAGCTCAGTTCTGAAAGCCACTGCTGTGAGCATATGGCCAAGGGTCCCTTAAAGATTATTTAGTCACCCAGACCATTTCCCAGCTACACAAAAGATCAGACAAGGCAAGTCTCCAGCATGGGTTTGAAGTAGACCTTGAACAAATAGAAACACAAGAGGGAAAACATGATGCAGTTTGTCTTTCCCAAGTGCATTTGTTGTTATTAATATTGTGAAGTGCCATCGAGTCATTTTCAACTTATAGCGACCCTGTATAGGGTTTCTGAGTATTGGCCGGTGAAATTGAACCACCGACCTTTCAGTTGAAACAGAACTTGAGGTTGATTGTTCAATTTGGCACTATACCAGGTGCCATCAAGTCAGTACCAACTCATAGTAACCCTATGCAAAACAGAACAAAACACTGCCCAGTCCTGTGGCGATCTCACAATCCTTACTACACTTGAGTCCATTGCTGCTGCCACTGTGCCAATCCATCTCATTGGGCATCTTCCTCTTTTTTGCCAGCCCTCCACTTCAGCAAGCATGACATGCTTCTCCAGGGACTGGTTCCTCCTGATAATATGTCCAAAGTATGAGAGAGGAAGTCTGGCCATCCTGGTTTCTAAGGAGCATTTTGGCGGTACTTCTTACAACACAGATTTGCTTGTTCTTCGGGCAGCCCATGGTACTCTTAATATTCTTCTCCAACACCATTATTCAAATGAATCAATTCTTCTACAGTCCTTAGTCACTGTCCAAATTTCACATCCATATGAAGTTGAGAATACCATGGTTTGTGTCAGAAGCACATTAGTCATCCAGCTGATATCTTGGTTCTTGAACACTTTTAAGATGTCTTGTGCAGCAGAGTTGCCTAATACATTGTTTTTGATTTCTTGACT
The DNA here is from genome assembly GCF_000296735.1 of Chrysochloris asiatica. Lineage (NCBI taxonomy): Eukaryota > Metazoa > Chordata > Mammalia > Afrosoricida > Chrysochloridae > Chrysochloris > Chrysochloris asiatica. The sequence goes on from NW_006408590.1 coordinate 11,262,632, forward strand.
GCTGCTTCCATGACTGTTGATGGTTGATCCAAACAAAATGAGGAGTCTTTGACAACTTCAATCTTATCTGAATTTATGTCTATGTTATTTATTAGTCCAGTGGTGACGATTTTTGTTTTCTTTACATTGAGATGCAAATGCACATCAACATTAAATAAATACATTGTGGTGTCTCAGGGAGGCTTCTGAGATACTGATCATGTTTAATCTTAAACAAGGTGGTAACTTTACAGATGAATTCAATTTGTTGAAATTTAGCCAGAATGACCTTATGCTTTTTTTAGTTTGATTTTTTGGTTTTATCTTTTTATTGTGAATTGTGTGACCATTTACAGAGCAGATCAGTTTTCCATTCAACAACACACTAGAATTTTTCAAAAGGAAAATAGATTTCCACTGCAAATAGCATCATAACCTTGTTTCAGAAGCCTGGGGCCTTGTATAGTGGTGTTCCTACTAGAGGTGGCCTTAAACTACACATGACATCTTTTCCCACTCCAGATACTCAAATATCATGGGGAATTCTGGGTTGTATGAGCCAACTAACAGCCTAGAGTTATTGTAGAGCTCTTTTTGCTCTTGGGTCCAGGCAAACCTTTTAAGATACTCAGTATATAGTGTGGTGCTGTGAGGATAATGCACTGGACCTCAAGGTCAGTTAAAACCACATGGTCGGTGGTTCAAGCTCGCCAGCCATTTCTCCGAACCGAGTTGATAGCACTTAACAACAGAAGCAGCAACAGTCTATGGACTGCAACAGGATGTTCAAGTGTGGCATATGGTCTCTGCAGAATCCAAAGAGGTTTACAATGTATTGTGCTTCTTTCTTCATGATTATTGTTGTTGTTAGGTGTCGTCGAATCAATTCATACTAATAGGGACCCCATGCACAGCCGAATGAAACACTGCCCAGTCCTGAACCATCCTCACAATTGTTATGACATCTGAGCCCATTGTAGATACCACTGTGTCAGTCCATCTCCTTGGGGGTCTTCCTCTTTTGCACTGATCCTCCACTTTACTAAGCATGATGTCCTATTCTAGGAGCTGGTCCCTCCTGATATCACGTCTAATGTATGAGAGACAAAGTCTAATTATCCTTGCCGCCAAGGAGCATTCTGGCTGCACTTCTTCCAACACAAATGTGTTTGTTTTTCTGGCAGTCTATGGTACTTTTAAGTATTCTTTTTCAACACCAAAATTCAATTGCATCGATTCTTCTACATTCTTCCTTATTCATTGTCCAATTTTCACATGCATCTGAGGCAACTGAAAATATCATGCCTTAGGTCAGGCACACCTTACTCCTCAAACTGATATCTGCTCTTTAGCACTTTAAAAAGGTCTTTTGCAGCAGATTTTCCTAATGCAATAATACATCATTTGATTTCTTTACTGACACTTCTATGAGTTGATTGTGGATCCAAGCAAAATGAAGTCTTTGACGACTTCAATCTTTTCTCAATTTATCATGATGTTCATTATTGGTCCAATTTTGAGGTCACTATGGGTCGGAAGTGACTCGACAGCACTTAACAACAACAAGAAGCATCTTTCTGGAAGTCTCTGCTTTCAGCCAAGATTCATCTCATGTCAGCATTGATATTCTTCATTTCACAACCTCTTCTGAATGCAGTTTGAATTTCTAACAGTTCCTGGTTGATATGCTGTTGCAGCCACTTTGGAATTATTTTAAGCACAATTTTACTTGCTTGTGATATTAATGGCATTGTTCAATGATTTTTGCATTCTGTTGTGCGACCTCTATAGGGAATGAGCATAAATATGGATCTCTTCCAATCACTTGTGAGCACCTACTGTGCTGCATCAGTTTGTGGAAAGGTTTGTATTCCATCAATTCCTGATGTTGCTTTTTTCACCCATGCCTTCAGTGCAGCTTGGGATTCTCCCTTCAGTACCATTGGTTCTTGAAATGGTTAAACATCAATCATTTCTTTGTGTTTGACTGATATGATTTTTTTGTGTGACATGATTTGTGACTCTGTATACCTTTCATATTCTTTTGATGTTTTCTGCATCATTCATTATTTTCCCCACTGTTATTGTTGTAAAGTGCGGTCAAGTCAGTTCTGACTCATAGCAACCCTATCTAGGATTTCCAAGGTGCAGCTCATTAACAACCTGCAGATGATACAACCTTGCTTTCTGAAAGTGAAGAAGACCTAAAATACTTACTGATGAAGATCAAAGAGCACAGCCTTCGGTATGGATTGCATCTCAATGTCAA
>NW_006408590.1:11265924-11267169 GCF_000296735.1 Chrysochloris asiatica
CAGACCTCCATTTTTTCATGGTAACAAGTGCAGAACGCAATAATTTATGTTTTATTTTGTATCTTGGTTATCTAGTGCTGTTATAACAGAAATCCCGCAAGTGGATGGCTTTCAAAAACAGAAATTTATTCTCTCCCAGTTAAGAAGTTAAGTCCAAATTCAAGACATCAGCTGTAGGGAAAGACTTTCTCTCTGTGTCAGATCAGAGTTTAGGAGGAATGTCTTTATCACCTTTCAATATATGTGGCCCAGAGTCCTCTGGAGAGCTTTATGTGCCACCTTGGCATCAATCTTCTCCTGGGTTTAGGAGGTTCTCAGTGAAGGGACCCTGGGTTCAAATGACGTGCTCAACTCTTGGCTCTTCTTTCATCCTTCCTTCTCTGCTTGTTTCACTCTCCTTTGATCTCCTGTAAGATAAAAGTTGGAGGCCTAGTGTGACACTGCAGGTTAATGCATTGGACTGCAAGGGAGGATTAAACTACAAGGTTGATGGTTCAGGTTCACCAGTTGTTCCTCAGAAACCCTATACAGGGTCACTATGAGTCGGGACCAGCTCAATAACATTTATCAACAAGATAAAAGGTGGTGCAGACCACACCCTAGGGCAGCTCTCTGGAATAAGATCAGGACAGTGACCTGAGTAAGGCTGTAACAACCCACTCAGATCCCCTACAGCTGATTGGCTGATCACATCAGATCATATCATGGGGATGATTATGTCATTATATAACTGACAAATTGCATCATTGCATAGCTGCTCATTCATATCATTACATAACTACCAAGTCACTGAGAAACATGGCCCAGTCAAGTTGACACATGTCGTGGGGAACACAATTCAATTCATGACACTTTATATGGGATATGCTTGACCTTTGGACCTTTATAATTTTTTCTGATGTGTTTTGATCCTGAACCTAATTGAGTTTACCCCATCCTCTGGAGCAGATGTTAGAAACATCTTGCTCATTCAACCCACTTAGCACAATGCCATTGATGTAGTGGATTGTTGTGATATTCTGTAAGGTATACAGAGATGTCAAATCTCCTTAGGCTCCAAGAATGAGACCTGATACAGCTCCAGGGGGAAAAATGAGTAACTGTTATCTGCTTCATGTGGATACAAATTATTTCAGATCACCCTTAATGTCAGGTGCCATCAAGTCGGTACCAACTCATAGTGACCTTATGCACAACAGAACGAATCACTGCCTGAATCTGGGACAACCTCCTTACTGTTGCCAC
>NW_006408590.1:11267734-11276465 GCF_000296735.1 Chrysochloris asiatica
CGAAGGCTGTGCTCTTTGATTTTCATCAGTAAGTGTTTTATGTCCTCTTCACTTTCAGCAAGCAAGGTTGTATCATCTGCATATTGCAGACTGTAAATGAGTATTCTTCAATCCTGATGCCACGTTTTTCTTCATAGAACCCAGCTTCTCGGATTATTTGCTCAACATACAGATTGAATAAGTATGCTGAAAGAATACAACCTTGTTGCATACCTTTTTTAATTTTAAAACATTCAGTGTTCCCATGTTCTGTTCAAACAACTGCTTCTTGATCCAGGTACAGATTCCTCATGAGCACAATTAAGTGTTCCAAAATATTCATACTTTGCAATGTTGTCCATAGCTTGTCATAATCCACATAATCAAAAGCCTTTGTGTAGTCAATAAAGAACAGAAAGACCATCTTTCTGGTATTCTCTGCTTTCAGCCAAGACCCATCTGACATTAGCAGTGATGCACCTTATTCCACATTCTCTTCTGAATCTGGCTTGAACCTCTGGAAGTTCTCTGTCAATGTATGATTGTAGCTGTTTCTGTATTACCTTCAGCACAACTTTACTCGCATGGGATATCAAATAAATTGTCTGATGATTTCTGCATTCTGTTGGGTCACCTCTCTGGAATGGGCATAAATACGGATCTCTTCCAATAAGTCAGCCAGATAGCTGTCTTCCAAATTTCTTGGCATAGATGAGTGAATGCCTCCTGTGCCACCTCACTTTCTTGAAAGATTTCAATTTTCATTCCATCAATTCCTGGTGCCTTGTTCTTTGTCCATTCCTTCAATGCATTTTGGACTTCCTCCTTCAGTATCATTGGCTTTTGATCATATGCTACCTCTTGAAACGGTTGAACATGAACCATTTCCTTTTGGTACAGATCATCTTTAATGACATGGAAACTAAAGCTCCATACCATGTACTTGAGGCCGTGTTAATCTGCTCTAGCAAAGATGCCATGACTAGGTTGGCAGCTTCAGTTTGGGTTTGTGGTAGACTACTCTCATCCTCCAGGAGATTGGTAAGGCCCCAAACTAGTGAATTAAGTGCAGATGAAATGGGAATTTTTCAAATGGAGATTGATTACTTATCTGTCAGTTTGTTGTGATTGCTTGAGTGTTATTGTGATGATGAAAGCAATGCCTTGAGTATTTCAAATACCAGTATAGTCACACATAGTGGACAGGTTTCATTGGAGCTTTCAGACTAAGACAGTCTAAGAAGAAGGTTATGATGATCTACTTCTTTTTAAAATGGCCAATGAAAGCCTTAAGAATAGCAGCACAACATTGTTAACTATAGTACTGGAAGATGAGTTCCCTAGAGTGGAAGACACTCAAAACTTGTCTGAGGAAGAGCTGTGTCCTCAAAGTAGAGCTGACATTAATGACATGGATGGAGTTTTCAATATCTTGGGTATTAGTGAGCTGAAATGGACTGTTATTGGATCATAATGTCTACGACACACAGAATGACAAATTGAAGAGGAACTGCATCACATTTAACACCAAAAAGAGCATTTCAAGGTCTTTCCTAAAGTATAATCTTATCAGCAATAGGAAAATAGTCACATACCTACAAGAAAGACCCGTTAATAAAACTGCTGTTAAGATTTATGCACCAACCATGAAGAAATTAAAGATGTTTACATATGTCTGCTTTCTAAAATTTTTCAGACATGCAATCAAGATGCATTGGTAACTACTGTTGATCAGATAATTGGAAGCACAGAAGAAGGATCAACAATTGGAAACTATAGCCTTCATAATAGAAATGACACCAGAAATTGCATGATAGAAAACCAAAAGGGAAGAGCATGCTCATCATTTTCAAGTGGAGAACTGAAGAATAATTCAAGACTCAAGTTACAATCTTGACGGATTGTATGGGCAAAATAACAAATGACAGGAAGCATCAAAAGAAGATGGAAGGAATGCACAGAGTCACTGTATCAAAAAGAGTTCATCAATGTGCTACACCATTTCAGGATGTAGCAGATGATTGTGAGCCAATGGTATTGAAGGAAAGAAGTCCAACCTATACTGAATTATGATGTTGGTGAAGAATATTGAAATTGCCATGGACTTCGAGAAGAACAAACAGATCTGTCTTTGTAGAAGTATAGACAGACTGCCCCTTTGTCTCACTTTGGATGTATTTTCAGGAGGAACCAGTCCCTGGAAAAGAACATATGCTTAGTAAAGCAGAGCATCAGTAAAAAATAGGAAGATCTCCAAGGAGATGAATTTACACAGTTGCTACGCCAATTGAGCTCAAATATATCAACTATATCAACAGTTGTGAGGCTGGCACAAGACTGGGAAGTTGTTTGTTGTACACAGGGTCATGATGAGTCAGAACCGACTGGAAGACATGACACCATACAACAACAACCAAAAGGTCAATGGTTCTAACTCACCAGTCAGCCTAGGGCAGAAAGAAGAGGCAGTCTGCTTCCAGGATGATTTCTAGCCTCATGAAACCTACTCTGTTTTCAAGGGTCACAATGAGTTGTTATCAACTCAAAAGCATTGAGCAGTTTGTCTGACGACAGGATTGGAGGAGGGTTCAGAGCCTCTACTCATCCTCTCTACATAGTTTTTTCCCCCAAAGATCAGGGACTGAATATGGGGAGTGAACGATCTGCCAAGTATGTCTATTCCAAGTTCATATTTGGAAATGACCAGTAGGTGATTCCATGGACCCAACTGGTCCCATTATGAGCCAGACCTTGATCAAAAGTCCATTTATAGCCTGACCTTATAGGACTCTACTCTACCAGATAGACCATGATGACACCTTGGGTCTCTGTATCAATGCCACCTTGAATCCTGTATCCAACAATAATCAAAATACTTGGCTATTTACATTTTCCTCAGCATAGCGATCCTTAAGTAAATGACAACAGATGACTTTGGGACAGGACTGAGAGAGTCAATATTTTGTATTCTTCCCATAGTGTTACAATGCCAGTTCACTCAGGGACTGGCCTCTTCTTCAGACAGTGAGTTCTGGGTCCAAATAACAGTTGAGATCACAGAATTGAATAAGAGATTGTGACTCTCATTGGGGACTGTTGCCAGTCTCCTAACCATCCATCCTTAATGTCTCATAATAATACAAATTGATGTACCAGATCCCGAAACTGGGTTTTTAATGGCTAATTTTTTTGGAAATAGATTGCCAGGGGTCTTGTTTGAGGTACCTTTGGATTAAAACCTCCAATCTTTCAATTAATAGCAGGGCACATTAGCCATTTGCACAATGTAGGGATTCCAAAGTTCATCTTAACACTTGCTTTCTCAAAGCACTTCTGCTACTAGCTGTCGTAGGATGAATTTTCCAAGAAGTAGATTGAGATGAGTTCATGATGTAAGGAGTGTCCATGTGAGTAGAATAACCAATCCTATTTCCAGCTTTCCTGGTTTTAGTACTGAAGATCCAGCACTCTGGGATTCCCCTAGTCCCAGGAAAACTAGGGTCTGTGGAGGGGAGGGAACAGTAGTAGGATTGGATACAGGCAGAAGCTGAGTGACAATGTAGGTTGGATGGCTTCAGCTGATCCCCCTGGAATGAAATTAGCCTATCAGAATTAAATTAGCTGTGGGGTTGAAGTGGCCAGGTCTTTGGTCCTTGAGTCATTCATTGTGAGCAGCTCTGCAGCTGAGTTCATTTGTGAATGGAACTGACCACTAAAGTTTGTCTGCTGACAGCACTTTTAGGAGTTGGGGCACCAAGTTATTCCATAAAGCGGAACCTTGAAGGTGGTCCCCTGTGTTCTATTCAGGTATATACAGACATATTGATGAAGTGCAGCCAAATATTTCTTAGAAGCCCAGATGGCAAGACTTTTTCTCTTATACTTCAGACATATTATTAGGAGGGACCAGTCCCTGGAGGAGAGCATCATGTGAAAAAGAGGAAGACCTCCATCCAACAAGATGGATCACAATAGCAATGCGTTCAAATGTAACAACAATTGTGAGGATGGTGCAGAACCTGGCAGTGTTTCATGCCATTATGCATACGGTTACTATGAGTCGGACCTGACTTAGCATCGCCTAACAGCAACAACAAATTCTATTTGCAGAGCCCATCTCTGGAGGGACAGCCAAGAAATCAGTAGCAGTGAACGCCTCAAAAGTAGGAAAGGAGGTGACCAGGTAAGCAGAGTGGGAAGAGGAAATTACTCTGAGATATACTCTTTGTGGAGTCCTGGTGTGGCGCTGTGGGTTAATGTGCCAGACTGAAAAGTCAATTGAACTGCAAGGTTGGCGGTTCAAGCTCACCAGCTGCTCCTTGGAAACCCTATACAGGGTTGCTATGGGTCAGAACTGACTTGATGGCACTTCACAACTACAACATACTCTTTGTATGTTGTGAATTTTACAAATTATTTAAAATGCATATGTACATTGCAAACTTCAATTTAATTTTAAAATCCACTCAATAAATATGGCAAAAGATTAGTAAGCACTTCAGAGCTGACAGATGTAGTTTTTTAAAGAATATAGACATCTATTCATTTGACAAAATATTTATTAAGTACATATTATGTGGAGTCATGGTTTGGCACTGTAGGATAAGTACTGGACTGCTAACCACAAGGTCAGCAATTCAAACCCACCATCCGCTCTTCAGAAACCCTATGTAGGGTTGCTATGGGTCAGAACCAACTTGATAGCATTTAGCAACAGTATTATGTGCTCAGCATTCTTCAAAGTCCTAAGGTTCCTGAAGAGAAAAACAGGCACACATGCTTTAATGGATTTACAGACACACCTACCCTATCCCTTGGAATAGGGCAGATGCACATATCTACCTATTCCTTTTTATCCAAGTGGATAAAAACATTAAATTTCCTTAACAAGTTCATGCTTTTATTTTTCAATTGAATCCAAACAGAGACTTAGGTTGTAAAGCTGAATAGTCATTGTAGTGAAGTGGTTTACTCTGGATTCACCACCTTGACTTACACAAATACCTCACTAATAAAATCATAAATGGAATCTTGAGGTGATGCTATAGGATAAGCACTGGACTACTGACCACAAGGCTGGTGGTTCAAACCCACTAGAAGCTCCTCAGAAACCCTATACAGGGTCCTATGAGTCAGAACCCACTGACTCAATGGCACTTAACAACAATAGTTGCAAATTCATAATTTTACATTTATGTTATATGTTAGTCTTTAAACATAGGCTTCAACTTCAATACTTTATTATTTCTATCTTTCTCTACCCTTTCCTCAAAATCACCATAAAATACCATAATCCCCTGCTGGTCTAAAAATAAAAGGCTTATCGGATCACAGTGTTATAACAGATCACTAAAACTTATGCAACCAAAGCACTAATAAAAGCAGTAATATTCCTAATAAAAATGATAATACTCCTAATAAAAAATGCTGCCACAGCTGACTCTTACAGCATTTGCACCTAGAACCACCATCAATTAATTATTTGCTTCTCTTAAATCTTGAGGTGCAGATCTCACAGGGCGTTTACTTCTAATATACTCACTTCCATCAAAATTAAAAATCTGGTTCAGCCTACTGCCTTATTTCATGTAGGGTGTATCTACCCCTCTTGCCCCAGATCTCAACAGGGAGCAAACCCTGGAGGCTCATGAAGCTCCTAACTCAACCATTTTCTTGCAATAAAGAATGAATTTTGGTAGGTTTTCAGCTCTCCCTTCCCAAGGATTTCATGCATTGCTAAAATTTTCTATTTAATTATGAGAAAGTTTGCCCCTGATTGTTCTAAAACTATATGGTAAGAAAAGTTGCAGATGAATGACCATTACTTCCATGTTATACTATTATCTTTCCTGTTAACTAATTCTCTACAAACTGAGATTCATAAAAGGTCAGTCTCATCAACATTAATGTTAGTTAGCCTTTCATTTAGTTTTTGGTGTTTTTTAAACCTTTTATTGTGAATTGATTGAAGGTTTATGGGTAAGATCATCATTTTTACATGCAACAAATCATATACTTTGCTTCATTACAATGACTGCAGTCCTCTACATGTGCCAATGTTAAAAGTATTTTCCTCTATTCACTGTAACTCTTGCACTCCTTTCTCTGTCTCCCACGACCTTCATCTTTTCCCTGTTGACCTCCCTCTTGTTGTAAATTTTCTACCTGTTACTCATGTTCACATGTGTTTTCCCTCTAACCCATGATTAATTTCCACTCCCTCCTTCCCCCATAACCATTACAGATTTTTTTTTTTATCAGCAAAAAATTATTTATAACTTCTTACGTCATTGGTCTCAGATTTTATGCCAGTGATTAGCACTAGTTTCATACACTATTAGTTAGACATTGCGTTAGTTAATACTTCTGTGAAAAAAATCATCACAAAATAAATTAGGTTAAAAAAAATATATAAGTTATTTATTCCTTCTCATTTTAAAGCCTGAGGTACAGAAATAACATGGTCAGTATTCTATTTCTATATCTTCGCTCTGTTTTTGTTTTTTGTTTTTTTGTTTTTTGTTTTTTTTAGATCTTTTATTGTGAATTGAGTGATCATTTACATGGGAGAACATTGGTTTTGCACTCAACCTATTGTATTTTGTTTCATTGAAATTATTATAATCACCTCCATGCTGCATCGGTTAACAGTATTTGCTTCTATTCCCTGTTTTGGTTTTTTGTTTTTTAAATGTACACAAAAACACACAGAAATATGTAATCATTTAAACAGCAAAAGGGCACATTCTACAAACCTGCCTCCTGGCCGCCAGCACACAGCCTTTCTCTTTCCATGAGTCTAGAGTTCTCAGCTGCTCCCTCTCTCCATGTCATCATCTCTGCCTGCATCTCTGGTGTTGCTGCTTCTCTGGATAGGGCCACACATTCTGCCCATGCTGTTCTCTCTTGATGGTCCTAGGGTCTTCTGTTCCTGGAATGTAAGATTAACTATGCCCCCCTGTATGTTGTACAACTTCTATCTTTATAGTTATGACAATCACAGTTAGTCATAATAACAATTATTAAATTGTTATTGCAATTATTATTGAATATAACTATTGAATCAAAGGAATCCTATCCCCATCTCTTTTCATCAGAACCATCTAGACAAGATGAAAACTATTCAGTGGGGATTCTACTTTCCCCTGCATACTCTGAAACTAAACTCCTTCTTGAAAACTTGTAAGCCAGCCACTTTATGCCTCTATAGCTCTCCTCCCCCATTTTAGGTAGCCAAATGTCTAAGTTGCCAGTCCCTATTAACCCTGTATACAGAAGGGATAGGTTTGATCTCTGATATGAAGACTCCTTCCCTCTCAGTTGGTATTTTGAATTACTACATCCATAAGTATAGGTCAAGTTCATCAAATTGTAGCAATATACATTTGCTTCCTTTATCAAATTTCTTTATCTTCCTCTAGTCTAGCTCTGGTCATCAAGCCATCAAAGCTAGGTCAGATAGGTACTATCTGAAAGTTTGGGCATTCTTGTGCATCTCCCCCCACTTCATATCAGCTGGACACTTAATTCTTAGCTCTAGCCATCTGTGGTTAGGTCAGTAGCCATGTGCTCAGGAGTTCCCAAGCCTCCCCAAACTTCAGACCAACCAGTGCTTCCTCTTCTCTCTCTCATATCAAGGTTAATAGGAGTCTATGGAACATGGTCAAACTCAGCCCATACCTTCATTGCTGCCTTTCCCCTACTTCTACTCACATGTAGACCAACATGGTTGCCAACAAGCTTAAGTGCTGGCTCATGTGTTCCTTTTAAGCTTCAGTCTTGGAGGGGGGTTTGTCCTGAAGGGACTTGATTGCTTGCCTTGATGGCTTTGGCTCTGCTTTTCCAGCCTCCCTTCTTATTTTCGTTTCATTCTCTTGAACCACAGACCATCTTTCCCTGTGTGTTAGGAAGGCAGTCCCTAGAAGCACTCCCTGAGCTGTTTATACTCCCAGAGTATAAATAATACAACAATGAGGGTTAGTGGTAGAAAGGTGCAAGACAATGGAGCAACATTTTTGTCCAGCCTGGGTCACATGCTTCCGCTTGTAGCCAGAGAGCAGGTGGAACATTGTGACTAATAATCATTCTATAACCTCATAGGATAAGGCATGGGGCAAAGGTGTGTCTAATGAATAAGGGAAATTTGGTAGACACAAATTATATATACTGTGTTGTGGTTGTTGTTTTATACTATTGAGTCACTTCTGACCCATAGTGACCCTGTGTAGGGTTTCCAAGAAGCGGCTGGTGAGCTATAGCCACCAAACTTGCAGTTCAAACCTACTTTGCAGTCCAGCACATTAACCAACCTGTGTATAAAGGAAGAGAGCCTAAAATTAGGAACCAAAACCACTTAGAAAATATTAACCAAAACATTGTCAGTGTAAAAATATGAAAAAGTATTAACATAAGTAAGGACTCCCTAGGAAGGACAAATAGTTAAGCACTGGACTACTAACAGAAAGGTTGGCAGTTTGATCTGAGGTACCTCAAAGAAAGGTGTGGAAATCTTCCAAACAATGACAACCCTGATAGCTCCATGCGGCACCAATCTACTTTGACATTCACGGGGTTGTCATGAGCCAGAATTCACTTGACAAAAACTGTTGGTAGAGACACATGATTTGAGAAAATAGTCATACAACTAGAGATTTGTCAGGATAGACAAATATAATAAATCAGGAGAGACAATTAAAAGGATAAAATAGAAGATGAATGCTTGAAGAGTAAAAAGCAATGGAAATAAGGAAAA
>NW_006408590.1:11276884-11278598 GCF_000296735.1 Chrysochloris asiatica
AAAAAAAAAAAAAGATGTAATAAGGAAGTGCGTAGGATCTCCGTACTAAAAAATGGATGCGCAGAAAGATTTAAAAATAAGGAAGACTAATTGGAAAGGTCCCAGGGTATGAAATATTAACAAAGATTATGAGTGATAATAGATTCCTTAATATATTGCAGATCTGGTTTACCGTAAAGTTTTTATTTCACATTGGGACTATAGGTGGTGATTTGTTTCTTAAACAAATAGAAAAAAATTCCTGAAGAATATTTGAATGGCAATGAGTGATTGAAGATTAACAGGAGTAGTTAAGGCTTGGGTTAAAATCACACTTATTTGTAAGCTTGGTGAGTCAGAATTATTGTAAAAGCTAAATGGTAATTCGCACAAAGTTACCTGGGGCAAAAGTAAAATCTTTACAATGCCAGCTCTCACAATGGGAAGCTAATTAACAATGTCATTCTTGGCTAGGAACAGAAACCAACAACTTTAAGTAAGAGTTTAGTTTTGCTTCTGGAGAAAAAGGAGAAAATGGTAAATTCTGAAATTTAGGAAGTTGAAGGAAATAAGTCTTTTTCAGAGTGTTTCTACAAAAGGTATACATCGATTACTAATAAGACATTGATGAATGTCTATGAAAATTAGTTAATTCATTCTACCTTGTGATAATATCAGTAGTTAGAGGCCATGCAGTGAAATTAATTTCAATACTTGCTAAAACCAGGGGAAATCAAAGGTCAAAATTAGACTGACATCCCTGTGAATGAATGGATTTGAAAAGGCCATTGGACAAGTTCATTTAGATGCAGAACCCTTAGAAATGTGAATTTAAAAGAGAATCAACATGAACTATAGGTAATCAGGATCCAATATGCATAAAGAACAAACAAGAAAGGGCAGAAATGAGCAGGCTTATCAGTTTGTGTAGTTCACTCTGAAAAACTATGGAGACAGGCAAACAGTTGTTTCTTTAGTAATATTGTAATATTCAAACATTGTGATTTTAATCACCTCTGAGTATTGTTAATAATTCATGCAGTTCTACAAAATGTCACAGAGAATACAACTGTGACATTTACATAAGAAATCAAAGAAGAGATCAACCTGGAAATGCTCCCATGTACATTATCCTGAACAATGTAAAAGTACATAAGAAAGTGCATATATTTGCATCTACATTGGCTGAGAAATATTTGCTCATCCATGTTGGGCAAATGTCACAGAAGTCAAAGGCTGAGACAGTTTTTAAACACTAGTGCTCACAGGTCTTCACCTTTTGGAAGCTCTATCTTCATTAGGAATGTGGTGGTTTATTAAAATATATATGATTGTGTACTTTGTGTGTGGCATAAGGGATATAGAAATAGGCAAAACCAAATAGTATTGCTACTAGGATTCCAGTTCCTACATGCATGGATTTTTTACCATGTACAATATGTTTAAGTATGTCTCTGAGATCAGTGATGGTTGCAGGCAAATTCTTTCAGTCATGCACATGTCTTCATCTCCTTAGGGTACCTTCAAATTAAAAGTCTAATCAAAACAATAGCTTCCAAGAGAATCTGCTGGCTCAGCTAAATTCAAAGCAGAGGTCAGCTCAGAAGGTTATGGCCACTGTCTGGGAGGAATTCCCGAAGTAATCTTGTTAAATTTTCTGGAAGGATATAGGACAGTCACAGAGGCTTGTTGGGAAGAAGTTTTAAGACAAATGAGAACAACATTGGCAACAAAA
>NW_006408590.1:11300623-11302479 GCF_000296735.1 Chrysochloris asiatica
ACAACAATTCAGTGTTATAGAACACAAACCACAGACTTTGCTTAAAGTAAAAATACAGAGTTTTCTTAAGAAATAAAAAAACAAACAACAATCCGTGAATTGGGAAAACACAGAGCTAAAGATGCTCTTAACACAGTGTTCTCATTGTCCCTAAAGAGTTAGAGGTGTTTATACATAGAGAACAAAGGAAAGGTAGGGAGTTAATGATTAATTATAGATAAGATCATCTTCCATTTGAGGTCCTTTGAAATGCAAAGGTCAGTCATCTGGTCAGGAGAGCATGAGCCAGCCATTTTTGGTTATTCATGATGATGATGTAGTCAACAGTTTATAACTATAAGGACCTCTTATAACCTGGTGGATTGGAAGCTGGGCTGCTAACCAAAAGGTCAGTAGTTTGAATCCACCAGTTGCTCTGAGGGAGAAAGATAAAGCTTTCTGCTCCCATAAAGATTTACAGTCTCAGAAACCCTATACAGAGTCACTATAAGTCCGTAGTGACTCAGTAGCATGAAACCACCACCCTACCATTTATAACTGCAGTCAGCTCTAGGAGCACACTGTTCACATCATTTTTTCAAATGGTTTACAACCTGGATGGTTTGGTTAGCTGTGAGCTATTCTTCCCGAGAACAATTGTTTGTACATTTTGACATAGTTTTCCTGAATGATTTTTTGTTTCCTGAGAAACATATGTTGGCCCAATCATTCTGTTTGTTGAGGGTGGTAAAAGTTACCTCATTCTTTTCTTATCTTTGATAAAACACATTGAAAAGGTACAGAAATGATAAGCTATAGTTTTGAAGCAGAATCTATGCTAAAAATTAAAAATGGAGTCTGACTTTAGATACAAACATGACTCTTTCCTATTAATAAAGCACCTCAATTACGAATTTTAGGTGCTGTTACTTATCCCCCTCTTGGAATCATGAAATTCTTTTTTGAAAATGAATTATTCACCTTGTTATATGTGGAATTTTATCTTCAGTGTGAGAAGCTCTCATGTCATCTACAAAGGAGTAACTTTTCTTTTGCAAGGATTTTTTTGTCAGTCTTTTGGATGGCTGTTTGCTCTACAAACTTCTACAATCACGGACACTAGTGTGATAGACTAGATGGACGCTGAGAATGTTTTAGGGGAATGTGGGAGTGAGGTCAAATTTAGAGGAACAATCTGATATTAAGGAGAAACCAGATATATGGGGTGAAGTCAGACTCACTACAAAAACTGTTTCTAAGCACAAAATTATTTTCCTGGGCATAGAATTTATAGCTTGCTCAAAATATATATCTCAACTTGGGGACTCCTGAGCCCATGAACAAGGATGTGGCCACGGAGGGCTAGACTTGAGAGTGAAGTGTCCAGTTGATGTGAAGTGGGGGGAGATTCAGAATAGCACCCAAATGTGCAGATAATACCCACTTGACCTAGCTTCGATGACTTGGTGACCAGAGCTAGAGTTTTTGTTGCTGTTGCATGTGCCATCGAGTCAGTACTGACTCATAGCGACCCTATGCATAGCAGAAAAAAAAAAAATACTGCCCGATCCTGGGTCAACCTCACTATTGTTGCCACACTTGCGTCCATCGATGCTGCCACCTGCCCAGTCCATCTCATTGGGGGTCTTCCTCTTTTTATCTGACCCTCCACCTTACCAAACATGATATCCTTCTCCAGCGACTGATCCCTCCTGACAATATGTCCAAAGCATGAGAGATGAAGTTTGGCCATCCTGGCCTCCAAGGAGCACTCTGGCTGCACTTCTTCCAACACAGATCTGTTGGTGCTTTTGGCAGCCCATGACACTTTCAATATTCTCCTCCAACACCATATCTCAAAAGCATCAATTCTTCTA
>NW_006408590.1:11306731-11307237 GCF_000296735.1 Chrysochloris asiatica
GTTTACCTGTGCTTTATTGACTATGCAAAGGCTTTTGATTGTGTGGATCGTGACAAGCTATGGACAACATTGCGAAGTATGAGTATTCCAGAACATTTAATTGTGCTCATGAGGAATCTGTACATGGACCAAGAGGAAGTTGTTCGAACAGAACATGGTAATAATGAATAGTTTCAGATTAAGAAAGTTGTGTGACAGGGTTGTATTCTTTCATCATACTTATTCAACCTGTATGCTGAGCAAATAATCTGAGAAGCTGGGTTATGTGAAGAAAAATGTGGCTTCAGGATTGGAGGACGATTCATTAACAACATATGATATGCAGATAATTCAACCTTACTGGCTGAAAGTGAAGAGGACATAAAATATTTATTGATGAAGATCAAAGAGCACAACCTTCAGTATGGATTGCATCTCAATGTAAAGAAAACACAAATCCTCACCACTGGACCAATAAACAACATTCTTATCAATGGAGAAAAGATTGAAGTTGTCAAGGACTTCAT
>NW_006408590.1:11307337-11318175 GCF_000296735.1 Chrysochloris asiatica
AAAAAAAAACCCACACAGAGGGAATAGATGAAAGTACTATTGAATGATGATGCATGGAGAAGATTGTAATCATTGCAAAATATGATAGGATGAGTACAAAACCAAAATTAAGACAAGATACCTACAGATAAATGGACACATCTGGGCAGTACCATAGTTTCACATGTTTTGTCTTTTTGTAAGACTAAAGTCTTGGTGTGGTGCTGTGGGTTAAGGTGCTAGACTGCACAGTCAGTTTGAACTGCAAGGTTGGTGGTTCAAACTCCCCAGTCACTCCTTGGAAACCCTCTAGAGGGTCGCTATGGGTCGGAACTGACTCGACGGCACTTAACAACAACAACATTCAGAAGTCTACAGTTAAAACGTTAGGCATAAATTTGTCACCTATAATTAGGGTAGCAACAGGGTCTGCGTGGTCTAATATTGGTTTGGAGACAAAATAACAGACCCGACAGTTGGTCAAATGATCAATGCGATCTATTTATTGAACTAATATTAAAAACGCATTGTTTTCAAGCCTTAGCAACAAGTAGTAGAGTAATTAGAAGATATCTAAGGGGGTCTCGTGATAAAGGAAAATAAACTAAAATAGTATAATCAAACAAAAATATAAACAGATAGCTGTAATAAAGTAACTTTAACAGGCAATACATTCTAATTGATAAAACAAAGCTATTCATAGGTAATAAATATTAGACAATGGACAATAACTGCGATAGCTTGCATTATCAAACAAAAGTTATAAGTTCACAGGTTTTCAAAACATGCAAGAAGAGGATGACAAAAATGATAAAGCACAATATGCAAAATCCAAGGAGCTTGTGCTTGTTTGTATCATCTTGTGCCACAGTATTGGGTCCTAATTCTGAAGATGTCTGATTCTGAAAAACAGGGCATGTGAATTTCAGTTTAAGTCCTTCAGTGGGACAGTAATTCTTCCACTGGGTATAACAAAACCAAGGCTTAACACCTTCTCAATTCAGCTTCACAAGGATTGGTTAAAAGTGCTATACAAGGAGGGACCTTTCCATCAGAACTTTAAAGAAATCTTTCTGCTGATGTCTTTTCCATTATATATAATCCCTTGAGTTTATGTCAGGAAGGGTTTTAAAAAGCAAATCTGGATTATTGAAACGTCTTTGACTTTATTGTTGTTGTTACATGCCCTAGAGTTAGGTCCAGCTCATTGACCATGTGCAACAGAACGAAGCACTGCCCAGTCTAGCACCATCCTCACAATTGTTGCTATGCCTGAGCCCATCATTTCTGTCACTGTGTCTTTCCATTTCATTGAGTGTCTTGTTTTTCTCTGACCCTCCACTTTACCAAGCAAGATGTCCTTCTCCAGGGATAGGTCCTTCCTGACAACATGTTCAAAGTACGAGAAGAAGTATAGCTGTACCTCTTCCAAGACGGATTTGTTTGTTCTTCTGGCAGTCCATGATACTTTCAAGATTCTTTACCAAAACCATGATCAGTTCATCTGTGATCTTCCTCACTGAACACCTTTCACATGCATGCGATTCAATTAAAAAATACCATGGCTTGGGTCTGGCATACCTTAGTTCTCAAAATTGCATCTTTGCTCTGAAACTCATAAAAGATTTCTTTTGCAACAGATTTACATATTGCAATGCATTGCTTGATTTCTTGACTGGCACTTCCATGAGTGTTGATTGGAGAGCAAACAAAATGAAGTCTGCATTCTTCTCTCTTTACCATGATGTCATTTATTGGTACAGCTGTAAGGATTTTGTTTTCTTTACATTGAGGTACAATTTATACTGAGACGAAGAGCTGTAGTCTTTGATCTTCATCAGTAAGTACTACAAGTCCTCTTGAATTCCAGCAAGCAAGGTTGTGTCAACTGTATTTCATTGTAGTTATTGTTAAGTGCTATCGAGTCGACCTCGACCCATAGCGACCCTGTGTAGGGTTTCTGAGGAGCAGCTAGTGAGCTTGAACCGCCAACCTTGCAGTTCAAATGGCTTTGCAGTCTGGCGCATTAACCCACAGCGCCAAACCAGGACTCCAGGTTGTTAATGAGCCTTCCTCCAAACCTGATGTCATATTCTTCTTATAGTCCACTTTCTTGGATTATTTGTTCAGCATACAGAGTAAACAAATATGGTTAAAGCATACAACCCTGGCACACACCTTTCCTGATTTTAAGTCCTGATTTTGTTCTGTTTGAATGACTGCCTCTTGGTTTATGTACAGTTTCCTCATGAACACAGTGAAGTGTTCTGGAATTTCCATTCTTTACCATTTCATCCATAGTTTGTTGTGATCTTCACAGTAGATTGTTTTTTGCATAGTCAGTAAAGCACAGGAAAACATCTTCTGGAATCTCTGCTTTCAGTTAAGATCCATCTGATGTCTGCAATGTTATCTCTAATTTCACATCCTTTTCTGAATCTGGCTTGAATTTCTGACAGCTCCGTATTGATGTATGCTGCACCCATTCTTGAATTATGTTCAACAAAGTTTTACTTGCATAATGATTTTCAAATTCTTTGGGGCAGCCTTTCTTTGAAATGGTCGCAAATATGGATCTTTTTCAATTGGTTGGCCAGGTATCTGTCCTCCAAATATCTTGGCATAGACAAGTGAGTGCCTCCAGTGTTACATCAGTTTATTTAAAACATTTTGATTTGTATTCCATGAATTCCTGAAGTCTTGTTGCTCATCAATTCCTTCAGTACATCTTGGGCCTCTTCCTTTAACCATCAGATCTTCATCATATGCTACCTATTGAAATGACTGAACATAGGCCAATTCTTTCTGGTACTGTGACTCGTGTATGCCTTCCCTTTTTCTTTTTTAAACTTTTTATTGTGAATTAAGGAAGGTCTATAGAGCAGATCATTCATATTGCATTCGACAAATCATATTCTTTTTTTCATTACAATGATTGGAATCCCCTCCATGTACCATCATTTAAAAGTATTTACTTCTGTTCTCTAACTCTTGCATCCCTCCCTGTGTCTCCTGGTACCTTCATCTTTCCTCTGCCAACCTTCCTCTTGCTTTCTAATGCCTGCCTCACCAGGTTCTCCTCGGAAACCCCACTGGAATGGCACTGACTCGATCACTCTTAGCAACAACAAAACCCATAACTCTCATAGAACGTTTCTTTTATCAAGAAAACCTTTCTTAACTTTTTACAACAGTGGTCTCATACAATATTTGCCCTTTTGTGGTTGACTAATTTCACAATAAGGAACTCTGGTAGCGTAGTGGTTACGTGTCAGGCTGCCAACCTCAAGGTCAGCAGTTCGAAGCTACCAGCGGTTCTGTGGGAGAAAGATGAGGCGTTCTGTTCCTGTAAAGATTTGTAGCCTCAGAAATCCTGTAAGGGTCACTATGAGTCAGAACCTACTCCACAGCACATAACAACAACAACTTCACTCAGCATAATGTCCTCCAGGTTCATGTCTAAGGTGTTTTGCAGATTCATTGTTACCTCCATATTCTTTTTTCTTTTTTTTTTAATGTTTTATTGTGAATTGTGTGAGAGTTTACATGGGAGAACATTAGCTTTACATTCATCCTATCATATATCATTTCATTGCCATGGTTACAATCCCC
This sequence comes from Chrysochloris asiatica, assembly GCF_000296735.1. NCBI lineage: Eukaryota > Metazoa > Chordata > Mammalia > Afrosoricida > Chrysochloridae > Chrysochloris > Chrysochloris asiatica. Next base: position 11,310,929 of record NW_006408590.1, read on the forward strand.
TCCATGCATCATCAAACAACCAAAGGGTATACCCTGCAAGCCTGTCCCCCCTCATCAGCACAGAGCCCCTCTCCCTCTCTGGGTCTAAAGTCCCCAGTTGCTCCATCTCTCCACATCATTGTCTCTGCCTCCATCTTTGGCATCACTTCTTCTTTAGGTAGGGTTCTGCTCTCCGCTCTTCTCCCTTGATGGTCCTAGGGACCTCCGCTCCTAGACTGCAAAGTTAATCACTCCCCTTTTTGCTACAAAATGTCTACCTTTCATTTCCAACCCTCACAGTCAGTCCTGATAACAATTATTCACTATTGTATCTATCACAAGAGACCTATCTGCATTTCCTTTCATCAGCCCCACACAGACAAATTGGATACTACTCAGTGGAGATTCTACCTTCTTCCACACCCTCTGGTTCTAGGTTCCCTCTTGAAAGCTTGTAAGCCAGTCACTTTTTGCCTTTGTAGCGCCCCCCCTCCCCCCATTTTGGGTGTCCAATGTTCAAGTTGCCCATATCTGTCTTCTCTGTATATGGAGGGAGTGGGAATGATCCTCACTGTAAAGATTTGTTCCCTCTTTTGAGCTACCTCCATATTCTTTTGTTGTTTCCTGTATCATTCCTGTATTTTGCCCATAGAATCCTTCAAAACTCCTTCAAAAGAATCTTTGATTCTAGAACAATATTACTGAATGTATTTAATTAAAGACTTGTTGTTGTTTTTAAGTGTGACCATGTATAGGGTTTCTGAGGACCAGCTGGTGCATTTGAACCACTGACCTTGCAGTGCAAACTGACCTTGTAGTCCAGTGTATAATCCTGTAGTGCTACACTGGTGGTGGTGGTTATGTGCCGTGGAGTCGGTTCCAACTCATAGTGACCCTGTATAGGGTTTCTGAGGCTGTAAATCTTTATGGGAGCAGAAAGTCTCATCTTTCTCCTGCAGAGCAGCTGGTAGATTCTAATTGCCATCCTTGCAGTTAGCAGCCCAACTCATAACCCACTATGCTACCAAGGCTCCTAATTGAAGATTAGCAATATTTAAATAAGTCAAATTGTGCAACATGTTGGCCAATACAAACAGAAGCATCAGTCTCCCAGTGACAATCTCAGAGGGAGAAAGCTTAATGGTCCCAAATGGTATGTATCTTAAGTTTTAAAGTACTAAAGGAAGGACTTTAGTCCAAGGCAAATTCAAAGCTTTCCATGATTTGGCCAGTTGGGTTTTTATTATTCCTTTTGCTCTTTCTACTAGACCAGAACATTGGGAATGATAAGGATGGACATTGGACAAAATTCCTTAACAGTTTGAGCAATAAGATGAGTCCCTCTGTCACTCCAGAAGATGCTCAGGCTGTCCCAAACAGCTACAATGCTCTCAAGAAATTTCTTTGCTACAACAGTGCAGTAGCTTATAACACAAGGGTGTACTACTAAATATGAAAAGGAGAAGATCATAACAACTATGTACTCATATTTATAACGATTAGATGGTGGTTGTTGCTTTTGTGAAGTGCTGTCAAGTCAGTTCCGACTCATAGCGCCCCTGTATAGGGTTTCCAAGGAGCATCTGGTGAGCTTGAATCACAGACCTTGCAGTTCAAACCGACCTTGCAGTCCAGTGCATTAACCCAATCTATTTGCCATTCCAGCATAGGATCAATGGGTAAAGGATAATGTCCTGACTGAATCTTTATATATTTTTCTGAATTATGGTACAAGTATGAAAAACAGAGTGAAGTTGACTGAAAATATTTTTTTATAATTTCTATCATTTCTTTCACATCCTAAATGGGAACCTTTGTGTAATATGTCCATGTCACAGGAACAGGCCTAAATTTAGGTAAAACTGGGGTGGCTCTGTAAGGTAAGCATCACATTGCTGACTACAAGGTTAGTGGTTCAAGCCCACCAACCACTCCTCAGAAACCCTTTACAAGGTTGCTCTGAGTTAGAACTGACTCGACAGCAAACATCAACAACTACAGTTTTTTTACTAGGCCCAACCCATAAATTAGTGTCAGAGTCTTAATGATAACCCTACTTTTTCCATATTTCTGCTTTATCTGGTAAAACTAACCGTTGGTGTTTTTCAAGAAGCTCTGGAGTCAGTCCACTAAAACAAGTGATTATAAAGAAATCAGGCTAATCTCCACCACTGGTTTTCATAAGGGCAAGAGTTTGAGTAGCAGTTTGTTTAGGGATGTAATCAAGGGTCAAATTTCATTCGTTTTATTATTTTCAGCTTTTGGATTACATACAGTGCAGTAGGAGACTACCAGTTTTGCAGGTTCAAAGAATTCCTTGTTTGGCCAATATTTTTTTCTAAGATCTCCATCATTTTCATTTGTCTCAAATATAAAAGTTCGTGTAGTTTTTTGAATAATTGGAAGATACCTCTAGGTCCAAGCCATAACTTGATAGTTGGACACTGACAACAGCCCATCTTTTTACTAGTTATAGTTCCCTTTTGGGGACAGCTTGTACCCAAAAAGTATTTGTTAACCTGCCTGTAAGTGAAACACCTAAGAGGTCTTAGGTGTTATAACAGAGGCTCATGAGATCTGGGAGACAGCTCTCTTTGCAACTGCATCAGCAAGATGGTTGCCTAGGGTAGCCTCGGTTTGAAGAACTCCTTTTGCTGATGGGCAGAAATTTTTATCACAGCAATAATAACACACCTAAAAGTTCAGTTACTAATGCTCTCTTTTTAACGGTGATTTCAGAAAATGTCAAAAAAATCCATTTGCTTCCATACCATGCAAAAATCATGAGTAATTCCAAAACAATACAAGAATCTGTAAAAACATTCCTGGACTTCCCTTTGGCAAATTTGCAGTTTTGTTGGGCTGAGGTTGCTTCAGAAAGAGTTTTGCTCTCTAAAATGTCAGCCAAGGTTTAACAGCATACCCAGGTTGATAGTGATCACTAGTAGATCAGGCCCTAGAGAAGAACCATCCTCAGATAAAATTAAATCAAGATTATCAACGGGAGTCTCCTGTAACTCTGTTCTAGAAACCACTAGTTGTTTTGTCGTATCTAGACAATCATGAATTGGACAGTCATCATCTATGGTAGGAGGAAGAACAGTAGCTGGATTTTGTTGTTGTTGTTATGTGCTGTGGAGTCGATTCCGACTCATAGTGACCCTGTACAGGGTTTCCGAGGCTGTAAATCTTTGTGGGAGCAGAAGGTCTCATCTTTCTCCTGTGGAACAGCTGGTAGTTTCAAACTGCTGACCCTGAGGTTAGCAGCCCTATTCGTAACCACTACGCTACCAGAGCTCCTGGATTTTAGCTGGATTGAAATGAGTCACAGTGAGAAGCCTAATGTCGGCTGCAGCTGAAAGGATCATTTTACAAGAAGTGAGCCTGCTGGCAGATAATGCTGTTACTAGTATAGTTAAGTAAGGCAAAGACATCATGTGGTACATACATAGCTATGAAACTTCCAACGACACTGTCTACAATAGATTCTACAAGTTTGGTAGTGGTGGCCACTGCTCAAAGGCAAGGCGGGATAATTTCTAGCTACTGAATTTAAGTGGAAGCTGTAATAGAACGTTTCTTTTAGTAAGAAAACTTTTTCTTAACTTTTTACCACGGTGGTCTCATACACTATTTGTGCTTTGGGGATTGATTAATTTCACTCAGATAATGTCTTCCAGGTTCATTCATATTATTAAGTGTTTTGTAAGCTCGTGGTTATTCTTCAACATTGTGTAGTATTCCATTGTGTGTATGTGCCCAAGTTTGCTTAGCCATCCTTTGACTTATGGGTATTTAGGCTGTCTCCATCTTTTTGCTGTTGTGCACAGTGCCATAATCACCATGGGTGAGCGTATCCCTATTCGTGTCACAGCTCTTATTTCTTGAGGATATAAACCAAGTAGAGAGATTACTGGGATTTCTAGGTCATGTGATATCTCTATTTCCAACTTTTTGAGACAGCACCACACAGTTTTCCATAGTGGTGGCACCATTTTGCAGTTCCACCATTAGTAAGGTAAAGTCTCAATCTCTCCACACCCTCACCAGTATTTGTTGTTTTCTGATTTTTTTGAACTTTGTTATCAATGCTGGCTTAAGATGATATCGCATTGTTGTTTTGATCTGCATCACTCTAATGGCTAATGGAGTCCTGGTGTGGCTCTGTGGGTTAATGCACTGGACTGAAAAGTCATTTGAATAACAAGGTCAGAGTTTCAAGCTCATCAGTCACTCCTTGGAAACCCTATACAGGGTCATTATGGGTCAGAATCGACTCGACGGCACTTCACAACAACAACAATGGCTAATGATTGCAAGCATTTCTTCATATGTTTGTTGCTGGCCTGAGTGTCTTTTTTAGCAAAGTGTTTGTTCATGTCCTGTGCCCATTTTTAATTGGATTATTTTCTTCTTGTTGAGATGTTGAAGTGTTCTATAAAAATAGTCCCTTGTCTGGAGTCCTGGTTTAGTGCTGTAGGATAAGCAATGGACTACTAACCTCAAGGTTGGTGGTTCAAACCCACAAGTCACTTCTTGGAAATCCTATACAGAATCATTGCTATAAGTTGGAATCAACTCAATGGCACTTAACAATAGACCCTTGGCTAATATGTCGTTGCCAAAAATTTTTCCCCCAGTCTGTGCATTCTCTTTTTATTGTTTTAATGACATCTTTTGATGTACATGTGTTAAACTTTTAGACAGTCCCAGTTATTTATTTTTGTCTTCTGCTGTTTGTGTGTTTTCAGTTATATTTGATAGTGTATTTATGACAGGTATCAGAGCCCCTAGATTTGCCCCTCTTTTTTTCATTGATGATGTTTTTACATTTAGGCCTTTAATCTACGTTAGTTTGTTTTTGTATGTTGTTGTTAAGTGTTGCAGAGTCAGTTCTGAATCATAGCGACCCTATGCATAAAAGAACGAAACACTGCCTGATCCAATGCCATTCTCACAATAATGTCATGCTTAAGCCCAGTGTGGCTGTGACTGTGCCAATCCATATTGTTGGGGGTCTCTCTGTTTTTCGCTGACCCTCCACTTCACCAAGCATGATGTCTGTCCTTCTCCAGGAACTGGTCTCTTCTGATAATAGGGATGGAAAAGGCTAAGGGAAAACCCCAGAACAATTATTAAGCATTGGCCATAAGATAGCTAGTGCAGTGATCATAAAACACACACAAGCTGGGACTAAGTCACTTTTGAATGCCACAATGAAGGCAGTCCAAAGAAAAACTGACCAAACAAAGATCAAAGTTGTAAACAAGAGAAGGATGAAACCATATTCAGAATTTCCCTGGTCTAACTAACGTACTTATCAACTGTTATATAAGTCCTGGTGTAGCATTGTAGGATAAGCACTGGAAGGCAAGGTCGGTTTGAACCACATGGTCGGCAGTTCAAACCCACCAGCCACTCTATGGAAGAATATACTGGGTCACTATTGAGTCAGAACCAATGGGACACTTAACAACAACATAACAATATGTAAGTTCAGTAGTAAAATTTCACTAGTTTTAATTAAAAGTTTTTTTACTAATGTGTGAAGCTCTGCTTTAGATTAGGGAACAAAAGTAAATTGTGGGAACTCATCTTATTTTCTTCTTTTGATGCTTTCTGCATCATTCAATAATTTGCCCAGAGAATCCTTAAATAACGAAAGTCAAGACTTAAATTTTTTCTTCAGTTTCCACAGTTTGAGAAATGCTGAGCGTGTTCTTCCCTTTTGGTTCTCTGACTCCATATCTTTGCACATTTTGTTGTAGTATTTGACTTTATCTTCTCGAGCTGACCTTTGAAATTTTCTGTTCAGCATCTCTACACTGAAGAGCAAGTTTCAGTGTCTCTTCTGACATCCATTTTAACCTCTTCCTTCTTTTCTTGTTTTCTAAATGACCTTTTGCTTTCTACCTGTATGATGTTCTTGATGTCATCCCACAACTCTTCTGGTCTTCCATCTTTAGTGTTTAATGTACCAAATCTTTTCTTCAGATGATCTCTGAATTCAGGTGGGATATATTCAAGATCATATTTTGGCTCTCATGGACCTGTTTTCATTTTCTTCAGCTTCAGTTTGAATTTGTATATGAGCAATTGAAGATCTGTTCCACAATCTGCCCCTGGCCTTGTTTTGGATGTTATGGAGCTTTTCCATCGTCTCTTTCCACAGATGTAGTCAATTTGATTTCTATGTATTCCATCTGGTGAGGTCCATGTGTATAATTGTCTCTTATGCTGTCTAAAGAAGATAATTGAAATGAACAAATCATTGGTTTTGCAGAACTCTATCATGTGATTTCCAGCATCATTTCTATCACTAAGGCCATATTTTCCAAGTACTGATCCTTCCTCTTTGCTCCCAACCTTTGCATTCCAATCACCAGTAATGATGAATACATCTTGATTGCATGTTTGATCAATTTCAGATACAAGAAGTTGGTAGAATTCTTCTATTTCATCCTCACTGGCTTTAGTGGTTGGTGCATAAATTTGAATAATAGTGATATTGACTGGTCTTCCCTGTAGGCACAAGGATATTATCCTATCAAAGACGGCATTGTACTTCATGACTGATCTGAATATATTCTTTTTGACAATGAATTCAACACCATTCCTCTTCAATTTGTCATTCCCAGTATAGTAAACCAAGTGGTTGTCAGATTCAAAATGGTCAATACCAGTCCATTTCAGCTCACTAATTCCTATGATATTGATGTTTATGCATTCTGTTTCAGTTTTGACAATTGCTAATTTTCCTAGATTCATACTTCGTACATTCCATGTTCTTATTATTAATGGATGTTTGCAGCTGTTTCTCTACATTTTGAGCTGTGCCCCATCAGTAAATGAAGGTCCAGTGGGCTTTTCTCCTATGGCTTTACTCCATTCACATCATCACAGTCAACTCTACTTTGAGGAGGCAACTCTTCCCCAGTCGCATTTTGAGTGCCTTCCAACCTGAGGGGCTCATTTTCTGGCACTATATCTGACAGTATTTCTCTGCTATTCATAAAGTTTTCAGTGACTAAATATTCGGAATTAGCTCATCATTCCTTCTTCCTAGTCTGTCTTCATCTGGAAGCTCATCTGAAACCTGTCCACAAAGGGTGACCCTGCTGGTATTTAAAATACTGGTGGCATAGCTTCCAGAATCACAGCAACTCACAAGCCACCACAGTATGACAAACTGACAAATGAGTGGTGACTTTCGTTATTGAAAGATTCTCTTGGCAAATTATTGAATGATGCAGAAAGCATCAAAAGAA
>NW_006408590.1:11319202-11329303 GCF_000296735.1 Chrysochloris asiatica
TTCTCGGATCAACTATCAACACTCACAGAAGCAGCAGTCAAGAAATCAAACGACATATTGCATTAGGCAAATCTGCTGCCCAAGACCTTTTTAAAGGGTTGAAGAGCAAAGATATCAGCTTGAAGACTAAGGTGCATGTGACCCAAGTCATGGTATTTATAATAACCTCACATGCATGTGAAAGCTGAACAGTGAATAAGGAAGACCCTAGAAGAATTGTTGCCTTTGAGTTATGGTGTTAGAGGAGAATATTGAAAGTGCCATGGGCTGCCAAAAGAACAAACAAATCTGTGTTGAAAGAAATGTAGCCAGAGTGCTCCTTGGAGGCCAGGATGGCCAAACTTCATCTCTCATACTTCAGACAGATTGTCAGGAGGGACCAGTCCCTGGAAAAAGATATCATGTTTGGTAAAGTGGAGTGTCAGAGAAAAAGAGGAAGACCCCCAGTAAGTTGGCTTGGCAAAGCGGCAGGATCAATGGGCTCAAACGTGGTAGCAATAGTGAGGTGGCCTAGGACCAGGCAGTGTTTTGTTCTGGTGTGTATAGGGTCACTATGAGTCAGTATCGACTTGATGGCACCAACAGCAACAATCTTTTTTTCTAGGTGTCTAATTTTAAAGGACATTTCATTTAAAGGTTTATCTTCTTTCTTTATGGTATAGTAAGGGAATTCAGCTAGATCATTAGTAGTCAAGAAGGATAAAGAAGAGTTGGAGCTGGTGGTGGAACAGAAATTTTGGAGTCATTGCTGATGATGGCGTTGGAGCAGTAGGCATGGCAGCGTTGTTCTGCCGTTGTAATTTTTTAGTTTGCTTTTTAAATTTAGGTATGGCATCACATAGGGATGCAACTTTAATGTCCTGGTGCTCTTTAAAAGCTTCCAGATTCCAGTTTTTAAATTAATCTGTTTTATTGGGGATTTTGTTTTAAATTTATTGTGCAGAAAAGTTAATTTAGTGAGGTCAAATTACTCGACAACGCTTAACAACAACAGCAAAAGATCCCTTAAAGTAGTCACTGGTCTTCTAGATTGTCTTTAGTAAGGGACTTCAACAATTTAAATAGAAGTATGTTGTGGGACTAAAATGTTTATTCAGATAATTAGTGGGAATCCCAGACAAGAGTTTTGTTCCTAGATTTGGCATTACCCATTCTTCTCTTCTGAGAAAGTAAATGTGCTGGAGAATTTTGAAAGTAAAATAGTACCTTCATTTTCTCAACGATCCATAACAATCTTTATTGAGCCAGTTTGTGCACCAAATCTAGGTCAAACAAAAGAGAGACCAATGTGCACCAAAAGTGAAAATAAATCCTCAATAAAGCTTGGAGAGTTCTATGCAAAAAGGGGTTCAAAATCAAGAGGTGCTGACCTGAGTGACACCCAAGAGTGCTGAGGGAGAGGAGAACCTAACCTACTCTACCTAGAATCCTGTCTGTCCTGTTTCCTCAGCTTCCTGGGGGTCACTTCAACAGCTCTCCTTTGGATTCCATTATCCCTGACACCAAGAAATGTTGTAGTCCACAAGCCAAGGAGTTTGATGAAAGTAAAAGCAAAGAGTTTTACTGACAAATTAAGCAACAAACGACAAATAAATCATTCATGAATTGGGGAAACACAGAAATGAGGATGTTCTCAACACAGTGTTCCCACTAGCCCTATTAAGTTAGAGGTTTGTATACATAGAGAAGCAAAGGAAAGGTAGGGAGTTAATGATTGATTGTAAATAAGATCTTCTTCATTTTGAAATGTAAAGGTTGGCCCTATGATTACTAGTAGTGGTTATTCTTGATGGTAGAATTGTAGTCGTGATGTGGCGATGAGGGTTAATGTGCTGGATTGCAAACTTGGTTTGAACTACAAAGTTGGCAGTCCTAGCTCACCAGCTGCTCCTTGGAAACATTATACAGGGTTGCTATGCGTTGGAATGCACTCAATGGCACTTAACAACAACAACGTTCATAGCCAAGAACAGCTGACTACAATTCCATCTTCAAGAATAACCATTCCCCCTAACCAGATGGACAACGTTTACATTTCAAAGAACAAGTGTCCTGGTGTGGAGCTGTAGGATAAGCACTTCGCCATGAGGTCAGAGGATCAAACTTATCAGTGGCTCCTCAGAAACGCTATACAGGGTCACTATGAGTCGGCATCAACTCAAGAGCACTTAACAACAACATTCATGACTATAGTCAGTTTCAGGAACAAACTCTTCCCATATTCAAATGGTTTTCATGCTGATTCATTTGGCTAATTATGAATATATTCATCCCAAGAACAATCCTTCATTCGTACATCTTGACATAATCTTCCTGAATGATTTTACACCCTGATCTTTTGTTTCCTGGGAACACATGTGGGTGCCATCATTCTATTTGTTGAGAGTGGTTAAAATTCCTTTATTCATTCTGTTTGTTGAGTGGTTAAAATTCCTTCATTCTTTTCTTAAAGTTACTTACGTATTGGTTTAAACAAAGCCCAGTGAAAATATAGAGAGATGACAGGCTATAGTTTGAAGCAGATTCTAGGCTAAAAATCAATATGGAACCTGACTTTGGTTTTTTTCTTTTCTTTTTAAAGCTTTTTACTACAAATTAAGTGAAGCTTTCCAGAGCAGACCATAAGTTTTATAGACAACAAATCATGTACTTTGTTTCATCTCGGTGATTGCAATCCTATCAATGTAGATGATCCCTATATGCTTATCTACTGCTTAATTGAAAATTGAGCCAAAGGAGAAAGTTTTGTTCCAGATCTAAAGGGTGATGAAAGGCCATAGTTCCCTGGTTCCACCAATCTCTATCTGACCAGTAAGCCTGATCTTTTCAAGACTTTGGGTTTTGTAAAATGAACAAGAACATAGTTTATTCCCATAAACTAAATATCAGGTGCTCTTAATCATCAGTTAATCACTATGACCAATTACGTCCCAGGATATAAAAGCTAACACGTCATTCATTCTTCTAGGCTCAATTCTCCCACACTGGAATTGGAAAGAGGAGGTAAGGCTGACAGGTTATTTTATTTCTTATTTGCATCTGTTTTAATATTGCTAGAGGGTCAGGATTCACTCATTCAACATTTGCTGACATCTACATTAATCTAAGGAGCTCTGGTAGCATAGAGGTTACAAATTGGGCCGCGAACCGCAAGGTCAGCAGTTCAAAACTACCAGTCACTCTGCGGGAGAAAGATGAGGCTTTCTGCTCCCATAAAGATTTACAGCCTCAGAAACCCTGTACAGGGTCACTATGGGTTGGAACCGACTTGACGACACTCAACAACATTATTAATCTAGGTTTGCAGCAATATCATTTGAGGGGGAAAGATTTCCCATCCAGTCTTGGGCAGGGACATTCAATGGCCTAGTGATGTCTACTCCCATCTTCTTGCCTACTGTACCCTTCTTGAGGCTTCGTTTAGACCATTTATATCAAACAGATAAGCAGTCAGCAGGTCTTCAGTACTTTAATTAGGAGCCTTACATTTGATGCTAACACAAGTGACTACTTCATGTATGTTTGTTACATTAAGGCATTGCATTTCCTGAGATAGAGGATGTTCTTTTTTACCCAGTTTTTAAAAAATAATGCAAGCCCAATCCAGCTTAAACTTATATACACATACGTTAACAAACCCATTATAGAATCTTTTTATATTTGTTGTTGTTGTGATGTGCTATCAAGTTGGTTCCGATTCACAGTGAGCCTCTACAGGATTTCTGAAAAGCAGTTCGTGGGTTTGAACCTCTGACCTTGTGGTTCTCAGTCCAGTGTTTATCCTACAACACCGCACCAGCATAGAAATGAATTAGAAGGTTTAACCATGTATAAGGAAAGAGAGCAGATCCTACCCAGCAGAAAAAGCAAAAACAAAAAAACCACAAACCAAACTTGCTGCTGTGGACTCAATTCTGACTCATAGTTACCCTATAGAATAGGTCAAACTGCCCCATAGGTTGTCCAAAGCTGAAATCTTTACGGCAGCAGAGTGCCACATCTTTTTACCACACAGTGGCTGCTGGGTTCAAACTATTGACCTTTTGGTTAGCAGCTGAGCATTCTAATCATGGTACCACCAGACATTATCCTAAGTAGCTAGTGAGTTCCAATTACAGTACCATAGAATCATTTTAGAGGTAATTTAAAAGGACATCAGTATCTTTTTTTCCTTACTTACATTAAAAGTGACACATGTAATTAATCCTAAAACCATAAATGAACAGTTGTGAAACCAGGGGGAAATTTGTGAGTGATTTTAAAACACATTGTTCAGGTAGTCAATATGGTTAGTGATGAAGGCTTGGTAAGTTCTCCAATAAAGAAGCAAAATATGATTGAGGGCTACTGATACAGAATATTGAAAGGAGGGACCTCTGTAAGTTACATCCACTAATCACATAGACAGCACTGCATTTTATAATTTAAGGGATTTTTAAGGTCATTTTGACTATTGGAGATGTTCACTTATTAACTTTCAAACCTAAGATGCAGCTTAATTGTATAGCAAAAGAAACAACTCCTTGTCTTAATTTGCAAAGATGTAGTCCTCGTTACAATAATAAATAATACCAAGTAGGAAAGGTAAATATGAAGTAGGGAAGGTAAGGAGTCCTGGTGTGGCACTGTGGGTTAATGTGCCAGACTGCAAAGCCATTTGAACTGCAATGTCGGCAGTTCAAGCGCACCAGCTGCTCCTCGGAAACTCTATACAGGGTCGTTATGGGTCGAAATAGACTTGATGGCACTTAACAACAACAACAGAGAAGGTAAAAGGTGATTATTACAAGTATAGGTTCCTATATTTATTTTTTAAAGATAAAAACTAATCATGTTGTTGTTGTTGTTGTTGTTAATTGCCGTTGAGTCGGTTTTGACCCATAGCGACCCTGTACAGAGTTTCCGAGGGTGTAAATCTTTACAGGAGTAGAAAGCCTCATCTTTCTCCCGCCGAGTGGCTGGTAGTTTCGAACCGCTGACCTTAAGGTTCGCAGCCCGATTCGTAACCACTACGCTACTAGATGAATAATAAGTGAAAATCCAATGCATCAATTCATGATTCCCCCAATATTGGGGTGAATCAGTGGGATCAGAGATCCGTCTTTGTGAACACACTGAAATTATATGAGGCTGAAGTTTCTTTTTTTTGTCAGAAACAGAATATGCTTTAAAAGCGACTCTCTTTACACTCAGAATGATGAGTCTGACATAAAGTTGAGTTAGTGTGAATATCTGCAAAGGACTTACTGGTGGTCTCGGTAAATTATGTACTTGGAGAATTTAACCTCTGAATTTCATTTTCCTTCTGTAAAAACTGAGTAATAATATGTTCAAGGCTTGCTGTAAGACTCGGATATAACATGTGGAAAGGGCCTTAGTACCGTGACTGAAACATTAAGTAGTAGCTTCTCAATAGAGGCTGCTGTGAATATTATTACACACAGCGGTGGCTTATGTGTAGCTAGGAGGCTGGAAGCTCTGGCACCAATACTTCACATACCAGCAGGGCCACCCATGGTGGACAGATTTCAGCAGCACTTTCAGATTAAGATAGACTAAGAAGAGAGACCTGGTGATCTCTTTCTGAACATTAGCCAATGAGAAGTCTGTGGACCACAACACAATATCATGTGATCTGGTGCTGGAAGATGAGCTCCCTAGGTTGGAAGGCAATGTTGAATTCAAGCATGCCAGCCATCCTGAGTATGAGGTGGGACCCAGCTAGGTGTCATTCAGTTGTACATGGGGTTGACATTAATAAGGGTTTACTTAGTGGCAGCTAACGACAATATGATTACTACAGTAACCATTTGTTGTTATTGTTATTCATTGCCGTAGAGTTAGTTCTAACTCAGTGACCCTGGGTAGGGTTTCCAAGGAGCAGCTAGTGGGTTTGAACTGCTGACCTTGTGGTTGGAAGTCCAGTGCTTATCCTGCAGCACCACACGAGGTCTCCACAAAGACCATAATAGCTATCATTTAGTCTGTGCTGGGCATTCTTTTTGCATTTCTAACTTTTCACTGTGAATGTGATATCACTTATCCTACCTCCCTGTGCTTCCCGTTTCCATCCCTCCTTCTTCCCTGCTCTTCTGGGCACATCCTGCCCTTGATCTCAAATGGTTCATTATTCAAAGGATAACACTCATTATTCAAATAGTAACACTGCTTCCCCTTACAGACCTGTGTATTGCTGGGATGGAATTCGCCATGGTAGCGAGTCCATTTCCAGAGGTAAGGGTCATCACCTCAGGGATTCTACCCATCTCTCTACAGCCAGTAAGGCTGGTGTTTTTTATGTGCAATTTTGAGTTTTGTTCCACATTTTCTCCTACTCTACCAGGACCTTCTAACATGATCTCTTTGACAGCAGTTGGGAGTGATAACTGGGCACCATCCAGTTCTTCAGGTCTCAGGGTCCTGCAGTCCTGTTCATGTGCTCTGTTAATCCAGTGGACTAATTGTTTCCATGTGTCTTTGATTTTTTTTACACCCTTCACTTCCTCTGGATGGGGAGAGACCAACAGTTGCATCCTAGATGGCTTTTAAGACCCTGAAGGCTACTCACCAAAGTAGGATGGAGAATATAGTCTCTGTGAACTCCATTGTGCCCATTGACCTTGGTGTCCTCTGAGATCATGGTTCTGAGCCCCCAGACCCAGCAGCTCATTCTCTCTAGGTGTTTGCTATGTCTGTTTTCATGACCTTGTCCTCTGTATGCTCCACCACATTCATGGGTATAGTTACAACACAAGTAAATACCTGTGTACAAATATCCGGTCAAACCTATACAGACATTTGTGGGTATACTCCCACTCTGCCTCCACACCCATTCAGCCTTGGTGTTCCCTCAGGTGTCTACACATACCTCAGCATTATTAAAGAACTGTATATGTAACAGTATTTACCTCTGTTGACTTTAACTCTTGCATGACCCTGTGCTGGACATTATTCTTATGACTTCACATGCTTTACATCATTTTATCTTCATAACTTTGAAATATCTCTAAATCAGTAAGTTTTAAGAACATTGATAGGCAGAAATGAATATATCTTTGTTTAAATTTAATAAAAGGAGGAAAACTGTATTTTTTCTTAAGCCATATTTGTTTAATTTGCAGAAAGCATACTGTGGAATAATAAACAAATATAATTAGAGAAAATTGTGATTAAAAACTGAATACTAACTGTGACTTAATACAACAGAACACTATTTCAGGGTCTATCTCCAATTTGGATGATTCAGTGATTAAAGATCAGATCAAATGAAACTCAAAATCTCTTTATCTTGAAGTGCTTTTTCTACAGAACCTTGGTTGGCAACTTTTAAATATTTCTTGAAAGGTAATAGCAGTATTTTCAGCCCCATATCTGAGTGTCTTTACTAGAACTGATGACAGTTGGCAGTTTTTTCTTCATCAAAAGGGAAGTAGTCCAACAAACTGAAATGTAAGATGAAACACTCCTCAAGATTATGGCTTTCCCTTTTTGATTGCTTGGGACACTCTGAGGAACTATACTTCTCACAAAAGAGAGCTGGGTAGGATCAAAAGGCTCTAAAATCATTTGAAAAACAAATGACATACACTTGACTAAAATATGTTAATCCTCTATTCAATCTCTGAATGGAATGTCCTGCACTTAGTGACATTTAAAAAAAAATGTGTCTGATTCAGATCACCTAATATTTTAAGCCTTCATTCATGATCAACTCCTCCCTCCCTTCCCATAAGTAGGAATAATTGAGAACAGTCTCAAGGGTATGCAAAGAATGCCTGTTGCACCTCACACAAATACTTATTGAGCACCTATATGCTTGGTGTCCTGGTGGGGGGTGGGATAGGATAAGCACTGGACTGCTGACCGCAGGATCAGTAGTTCAAACCCACCAGCCACACCTCAGAAACCCTATACAGGGTGGCTATGAGTCAGAACTGACTCAAAGGCACTTAACAATAATGCACCTGGCCCACAAGATGGAGTTACCATTAACTGAGTTTGTGGGAGATTCAAGGAAGACTTTAGTGGGGGTGGTAAAGGGGGTGAGGGACACGGATGTGGAAATTAGGAATTGTTCTGAACATACTAAGTTTGGGATGCTTACTAGACATTCATGTGGAGATTATCAAAGATTAAGTTAGTTTGGACATCAAGACAAATGAGTGACCTGCAGGTATAAATTGATGAGGTGCCAGAGTACTGTTGTCAGCTGTGGTCTTAGGACCCTATGTGTAGCAGAGTGAAACATGGCTCCATCTTAAGCTCCTCTCCTGAGCACTGTCATGTTTCAGCCCATTGTTGCATCCACTGTCTCAAGCCATCTCCTTGGGGGTTCCTCTTCTTTACTCACCCTCTACTTTGACGATGGAGTGGGTTCCAACTCATAGCGACCCTGCACAGAGTTTCCAAGGCTGTAAAGTTTTACAGGAGCAGACAGCCTCGTCTTTCTCCCATGGAACAGGTGGTAGTTTTGAACTGCTGACCTTGAGGATAGCAGCCCGACTCATATGGTGTCCTTTTCCAAGGATGTGGTCCCACCTAATAACATGTCCAAAGTCTGTGCGATGAAGTCTTCTCATCCTTTCTTCCATGGTGCATTCTGGCTGTCCTTTTTACAAGACAGATTTATAGCCAGAGTATATTGTTGTTAAGTGCCATCGAGTCGGTTCCAACTCATAGTGATCCTGTATAGGGTTTCTGAGGAGCAGCTGATGAGCTCTAACCGTCAACCCTGAGGTTCAAACCGACCTTGCAGTCCAGCACAATAACCCACAGGTCCACCACCAGGTCTCCTTTCCTGGAGTATAGTTGATATTTAAATCCATGATCACCAAGGAAGGATAGAGAAAAGAAGTTGCCCAAGGAATGACCCATGGGCACTCCTGACTGTGCAATGATGAGGAACAAGGGACTAAGGAGTGGCCAGGTGTGTTGAAAAACAAAGTGTAGTGATCTGGAAGACAAAGTGTTTGGCAGGCTAGTATTGAATAACTATGTTAAACATTGACAAGTAAGACGAAGATCCAGAACTGATCACTGGATTCAGCAATGTGTTCATCTTAGAGACAGTGATAACAGCAGTTTTAGTAGAGTGGTTTGGACAAAATCTTAAGAGTAGGTTTATGAGTATGGGAGAAGAATTGTACAGAGTATATGGTGAGAGAAGAAAGAATAAATAGACAAAAATATGAAACAAGGAAAGTAAAAAACCAAACTCCCAAACAAAAAAAACAGTGTTACTACTGGACCTGGAGAGGAGAAAACTCTGGGGGATTCCTGCAAACCAAGGAGCTTCCAGGGTGGGTGTGGGAGTGATGTATGTGTTCTTGGGCCTAGACAGAGTTTCTATTGAACTTGGCATTACTTATGTTCTGGACACTCAATCAGGAGAACTGAAGAAAAAAATTCAAGCCTCGACTTTCGTTATTGAAGGATTCTCTGGGTAAATTATTGAATGATGAAGAAAGCATCAAAAGAAGATGGGATGAATACAGAGGCACTGTACCAAAAGAAAATGGTGAATGTTCAACCGTTTCAAGAGGTAGCATATGATTGAGAGCCAATGATATTGAAGGAAGAAGTTGAAGGTACATTGAAAGAATTGGCAAAGAACAAGGCACCAGGAATTAATGGAATAAAATTTGAAATCTTTCAAGAAACTGAGGTGGCACAGGAGGCACTCACTCATCTCTGCTAAGAAATTTGCAAGACAACTCTCTGGTTGACTGACTGGTGAAATCCATATTTGTGCCCATTCCAAAAAGAGGTGATCCAACGGAATGTGGAAATCATAAGACAGTATCTTTGATATCCCATGCAAGTAAAGTTTTACTAAAGGTAACACAGAAATGGCTGCAAGCATACACTGACAGTGAACCTTCAGAGGTTCAAGCTGGATTCAGAAGAGGCAGTGGAACGAGGGCTATCATTGCTGATGTCCAGTGGATCTTGGCTGAAAGGAGAAAATACCAGAAAGATGTTTATCTGTGCTTTACTGACTACACAAAGGCTTTCGATTGTGTAGATCATGACAAGCTATGGACAACATTGCAAAGTATGAGTATTCCTGAACACTTAATTGTGCTCATGAGGAATCTGTAC
>NW_006408590.1:11330271-11339993 GCF_000296735.1 Chrysochloris asiatica
TGTGCAGTTGGAAGCTGGTGGAGAAAAGAGATTTAATGAAAGGGTGAATAGTTGTGATGGGTTTTGGGAAATTTTACTGGGGAATTGTTGTAGGTTTAAGAAGTCCTGGTGGTACTGTAGGATAAGCACTGCTAGGTCAGCAGTTCAAACCCACCAGCCACTCTGCAGACGAAAGATGGAAGCTTTCTGCTCCCATAAATCTTTGGTTGGTTGGAAGTGTGCTGTGGAGTCGGTTCCGACTGATAGCGACCCTGCATAGGGTTTCCGAGGCTGTAAATCATTATGGGAGCAGAAAGCCTCATCTTTCTCCCGTGGAACGGCTGTTAGTTTCAAACTACTGACCTTGAGGTTAGCAGCCTGACTCGTAACCACTACGCTTTTACAGGCTTTCAAATCCTAAAGAGGGTCACTATGAGTCAGAATAGACTCAAAAGTAGTGGGCTTTGGGGTAGCAGGTTTGTTTTGCAGAATTACGAGCTCACTTGAGGTCTGTGGACATAAATATCAAGTAAGATTAGTCAACATGCTTGTGTAATATTTCTCCCTAAGTGTTTGCTGTTGGGTGCAGGTACCAAGTAAATGAAAATTTGGCTAAACAAGGGTAAAGTCTTTTCCAGGTGAGCAAGACAGAGACAAGGGGGTTATGATGTTTGCAATGAAGTTGTTCGAATACTGGACCATGCAACCTATGCTTCACAAGCAACGAAGGACATAAGGGGAGTAACAGATGATGAGAAATGGCAAAATCAAGGGATTAGAAATTGGGGAGAACTGGGCTAAATGAGCTCAAAGGGTTACGGTGATAATCTGATAGGTGGGTATATGAGATTGAGATTTTGTGTGTGGTGTAATTATTAGTCATTTTTTTTTTCCAAAATAAAAATAAAAGACACAAAGCATTGACCAAACAGAAGCTTCAGGATCAAGTTGATGTTGTTTTTGGCTTCATTAAAAATGCACTTTCTGCTTACATCACTGGCTTGGTCAAGGTTTGTTTGGCTAGGAGAGTTTGAGTCAGTATTACCTGACTTGAATTTACCATCAATCCTAACATGAACGGACTGTTCTCTACTGTATTATAGGAGAGAGCTTTAAAATCGTTGACATTAACACTGAGTTCAGCCTTAATAGTTCACATAAATTTTATTTTATGTTTGTTGTTTATTAGGTGCTGTCAGTTCTGACCTATAGAAACCCTCACAGTTGTTGTTGTGTTTGAGCCCATTGTTGCTGCCACTGGGTCAATCCATCTTCTTAAAGGGCCTTCCTCTTTTACACCAACCCTCTGTTTTTATGATATCAGTATCAAAACAAAATATGTTCATTGTGTAATTAAGTGGAAATTTCCCAATTGAATTTTTTCTATTATCACTAACAGCTTTAAAAAAGCCAATTCAATGTGTGTATGTAAAACAAGGAATCAATTTAAAGTTAAGAACTCATATTTTGCTGTGAAAATTTAAAAAATAAACATAAAAACCTTGATTATAAAATTTTCATTTATTGCACTGTCATTTAAAATTGCAAGAATATAAAAAATACCATGCCATATTAGAAACTATTATTAAGTATGATCATATGTGATATTTAGTGACAAAGTAATAGCATAATGTGACCCAAGGAAAAATTCAACTCATTTTAGAAAATAGTCAAGTTTCACTTAAGTAATGTTTCACTGTATCTCTGTGCATCATTAAGCTGCAAACTGGTTTATACAATGCCTTTTTCTCCAGCTGGGAACTGTGTAGGATCCAGTCCTAACTTCTTCATCGATACAGCAATATCAAACAAATAGTCATAACATTCACACCTATAAATGCAAAAGCAAACAGAATGGAAGGTGTTTAGTGAAAGAATTCAACAATCCTAAATCATTTCATTTCTCCTTTCCACCAAGTTAACCCTGCCTGGTTCCTAGTGTATTTTTTTTTCTCATTTGTTAAGTCAAATGTTTCTCATTTCACCCCCAATATTTAAACATGGAAATGAATCACATTTATTCATGCAACCACATCATATACTGCTCAGGGAATAAGAGAGAGTTTAAACTAAACTATACATATACACTTTCGTCTTTACTATGTTCCACTTTTCAAAATAAATGCAGCAGATGACTACATTACTTGAGTTAGCTTTAACTCTCCTGATTAGCCTTAAACTTTGAGAACATGAGCTCTGTCTCCTTCCTCCTTGTAATACAGTGCATAGGGCCTTACTAAATAATAGTTAATCCTAATCAATATTTCTGAATAAATACATGCTAACAATAAATATCTAGAAATAATAATGGTAAACGCTTTAAAATTAAACCAATATGGTCAAGAACAAAATCCACACTTCATTTTAAATCATAAAGCTTATTTTATTCTCTTTTATATTTAGAGTGTGGGGATTTGTCCCAAATGTTCTTTATTTATACTTACATGGTTTTAGCCTTCTGCCATGTTTCTCCCCATACATACACTCCATGACGTCTGACTAGCACCGCACAGGAGTCTGGGTATTCGTTCATTGCACAAGCCATCCGTTCTTTGAGGTCTTTCTCCTCAGGTGTATTCTCGATAATGGGCACTACTAACATATCATCATATCTACAAGCAAAACAGATCATTTCCCCCCAACAATAAAACACATGTACTCACATTAAAACATGCACTGTTTTCAAGTAACCAGTTAGAACGGCATTCTCTTGATAGTTGAAAGCCACTCCAACTTCAGAGCAAGATGCTACATGTTACTCTATGCATCTTGCCTAAACATTTGTATCAAAAGGCGCCTTGAAAACTTGGCAGGCATTGTTCTAGTACTAATGACAGAAATCTGTATTTTGTTGTTGTTGGTAAGTACCTTGGAGTCCGTTATGACTCATAGCGACCCTATATAGAGCTTCCAAGGAGCAACTAACTGGTGGGTTAGAACCACTAACCTTGTGGTTAGCAGTCCAGTGCTTATCCTACAGTATCACACCAGAATTCTGTATACAAAAAAAACATTTTCACTGAGTCAATTCCAACTCATAGTAAACTGACAGGATAGAGTAGAAGTGTCCCATCAGGTTTCCAAGGCTGATAATCTTTACAGAAACAGAATGCCTCACCTTTCTCTCTTGGAGTGACTAGTGGGTTTGAACCACCAACCTTTCATTTGGCAGTCAATCAATTAATTACAGAGTCAGCAAGGATCCTTGGTATATCAAAATTCAACAAAGAAATTAGCAAGGTCATGCAAGTAATTCCTTGAAGCAGAGACAATTATATTTGTAACAGGAGAAAGGAAAAGATACATCTTAGAATCAGAAGCATAGAAAAGAGGTGAAAGCATAGAAAACTTTAACTGAACTATTGTTATTAGGTGCCGTGGAACTAGTTCTGACTCATCGGGACCCTATGCACAACAGAAGGAAACACTGCTCAGTCTTTCCCAACAATACAAATCTCTTGTTTTTAACCTCTTCAGGGCCCCAAAGTGCCTCAGCTAGATAAACCAATAAGGCAAGTGTGATTTGAGGCATCAAGACAGCAAGAACTTTAGGAAATAACTATTAAAGGTGTGATCATTTCTTAAAAAATAAGAATATGTTGTTTTCTTGTTGTATATATAATAAAGATTCAAGCAAAGAACTTAGTTACTCATAAAATCAGCTATTGTTGTGAAGTGCAGTTGAGTTGGTTTTAACTCAGTGACCCCATATCAGGTTTCTGAGGAGCAGCTGGTGAGTTTGAACTGCCGACATGTGGTTCAAACCAACCTTGCGGTGAAGTGCTTATCCTATAGGTCATACATTATATGTAATATATAGCCAATCGAAAGTCAGAAATGTTTTCCTTTGTACGTAAATCTTCTTCACTAAGGAAGAACTGCTGGCCTCATCTTTCCTAATGTTGACAAGAACCACAAACGTATTTTATCATAAGCATACATCAAATAGAAACGGTTTCAGATAAAAAATTAATTCCGGAGCAAAATTAACACGTGAAGCAAATTCAATTCACTACCTCCATTTTAAGGAGCTCAGGTACAGTAGTGGTTACGAATTGGGCTGCTAACCCCAGGGTCAGCAGTTTGAAAACTACCAGCTTTTCCACGAGAAACAGATGAGGCTTTCTGCTCCCGTAAAGATTTACAGCCTCAGAAACCCTGTACAGGGTCGCTATGAGTCAGAACCGACTCCATGGCACATTAACAACAACAACAACCCTCACTTTACATAGAGGAAACTGAGCCCAGCAAGTGAAGTGGGCAGAGTCAAAATAGTCTTCTGACTTTTAAACACGTTTATGTCTATCTACTCAATTCCAGGCACACAGTTTTCAATAGAGCAGATGAAGATACTTAGATCTATTAACCTCCTCCTGGTAAGAATCATCAGGTTTTTCCCCCACAATGGCCCTTTTGTTAATAGAAGAGAGATCAGAACTCCATCTTTCCTACTTGCATCATTGTATCTCATCCAATCTTCACTGCCTCTCTTTCAGCAGGATTCTCACTTAATGTGAATCTCAGTGTGCTAATGGGCTGTTACATATTTCTCAGCTAGGATCAGACGGTATAGAAAAGGACATCTCAATTTTTTCCCCCTAATTCTTTAACTTCTGAAGCATTCAAAATAGTATGTAAGATGTGTAACAAAGCACATATTTTCATCCATGTCCTTCGTGTTCTAAATTCCATAGGCTCTTCTCTATTGTGCTCCAGGCCTCCTCTACCCACCCTTTCCTACAGCTTCCCTGACCTGTGTTCGTTTCTTCAGCAAAGCCATGAAATGCCTATGAAATGGATAGCACACACACTGCCTTACCTTCAAGACCAGATCTGGCAAAGGCAATAGGCGGCTAAGCTTTACTTAGCATGCTCCCTTTTGACAATTTAAATATTTAACTTTTGTAAGTAGGTGTTTCACAATACTGAGGAATGCTTTAGGCCAACAATAAATATTAACTGAAATCAAATCAAATTAATTTATCAGCTCACTAGTTAAAACATGTATATTCAGTTACATGCAATAACGATACGGCAGTACTGTAAGAACTCTGAACAAAAAACTGGCACCTTATCCTCTAAATCAGGGAAGAAAGAAGTTTCCAGGACCTTTAGGGCATTAGAGGAGCCCTGCTGGTACAGTAGTGAAGCACTTAGATGTTAGGCAGGCAGTGCGGGCCCACAGAGCAGTCTGACACTGTGTCCTATAGGGTCACTGTGAGGCTGTGCGGGCCCACAGAACGGTCTGACACTGTGTCCTATAGGGTCACTGTGAGGCAGTGTGGATCCACAGAGCTGTCTGATACCATGTCCTATAGGGTCACTGTGAGGCAGGGCGGGCCCACAGAGCGGTCTGACACTGTGTCCTATAGGGTCACTATGGGTTAGTGCGGGCCCACGGAGCTGCCTGATACCGTGTCCTATAGGGTCACTGTGAGGCAGTGTGGATCCACAGAGCTGTCTGACACCATGTCCTATAGGGTCACTGAGAGGCAGTGCGGGCCCACAGAGCGGTCTGACACCGTGTCCTATAGGGTCACTGTGGGTCAGAACTAACTTGACGTCAATGGGTTTGGGTTTTTTGGTTTTAGGAAATTAATCAGGGTGAGGGCTCAGAAGTAAGTATGTTAATAAGTTCTAATGCAATGCTTCGTTTGTACCTGGGTACTAAGAACATGTTTCTTCACATCAGTAATTTCTAGCTTTATGAATAATTAGCCACACCTTTGTGGGTTGGTAGACTTATTTGAACTTATCTAAGAAGTCACATTGTTCTATACTAACTAGGCCACCTTTCAACACTGAAAAATTAAAAACAAACTCTAAAGATCTACTTAGTTATAATAATTATAGAAAGTTTATAAGCATGAAAATAATCCAGGAATATGAAATTAAGTCAAAATGTATTGTTAGGTGCCATTGAGTTGATTTTGACTCACTGCAACAACATACAACCGAGAGAATTGCCCCTTTGGTATTTTTAGACTACAATCTTTACAGGAGCAGACTGCCAGGTCCTTCTTCTGCGGCACTGCTGGTTGGGTTTGAACTGCCAATCTTCCAAATAGCAGCCAGAGTTTCCCCACTGTTAGGGCGAAACTTGTGAGGGTAGGGACATCGTCCTCTTTGGACGGGTCAATAAAGGAGCACCATCTGTCCATCTCTGTAGAAATCCCAGCCAAGCTTTTAAAGAAAAACTAACATTTGATTATTCATGTTGGGAACAGTTTACCATGTCGGCAGGGAGAATGGAAGGAAGCCTTCTTATTTGGTGTCACTGAGAATGTATCTGGAGGCATTATGTCAAGTGATGTATTCTATAACACAGACCTCACAATTTCTCATTAAGTTCACCAAAAGATCACTATCCTAATTATCAAAAGAAGGAAAAATACTTCCTAAGTAAATTTGCTAAGCAAAAATAAATAAGTAAATAAATAAATACCTGTAATACCCCCCCGAGGTACATTTCCTTATTCCTTTTATCATCTCCTGATGTGTAATTTTAAACTCCTGTCCTGGAAAAAGCAGGGTGGCCATGACAGCAGCTTTAGAGTGGGTGTGAATCACTGCGCCGGCTCCTGAACAAGGAAGAGTAAAGTCAGTGAGACTGAGTTAGAACCACCCTAAGAGATAGACATATGTGAGGGGGCTTCAAACGTTGGTGGGGAGTTCTCATTATCTTTTCACTCCATTTTTCCACGAACATTATGAAGCTCCCTTGTATGTATATGAAGTGATAAGAGTTATTTTTCGTGAACAAGTCGGTGGAGAGAAGGGTAAAGGGCAGATCAGTGTTGTTGTGTACCACTGAGTGGATCTGTATTCACAGTGACCCAATAAGACAGAGTAGAACTGCCCCAACTGCTTTCAAAGCTGTAAACCTTTGGGGAAGCAGACGTCTACATCTTTCACCCATGAAGAGACTAGAGGTTTCCAACTGCTGACCTTTCCCTTTCCATTATCAACCAAGCAATTAACCTCAGTGCTACCAGGCCTCCTTAGGGAGAGCAGTATTGTGTTGTTAAGTGCCATTGTGTTGTTAAGTCAGTTCTGACACATACCAACCCTGTATAGGGTTTCCAAAGAGCAGCCTGGAACTACAGACCTTGCAGTCTGGTGCTTATCATACAGTGCCACACCAGGACTCCAGGGAGAGTAGTAGGAGAGGGGAAATACAAACACAGAAATTGGAAAGTAATAGAAATATCAAATCTATCCAGTGTGAGGACAATGTACAATACTTTACACATGTTCAACAAATATCTTTTTAGTGAATCAATGAATGAAAGGAGTTTTTGTGTCCCTTGATGGGATTAAAGTAACTGAAATTAGCAAACCCTTTTACATGTCATCTTTTTGCATCATCACAACACAGAAGTTACTCTCTCTCATTTAAAAGTTAAGGAAACGCCCACAGACAATGACACAGTCACGGAGGGCTAGAACTCAGAGTGAAGCATCCAGCTGATATGAAGTGAAGAGAGATACACAAGAACACTCAAATTGGCAGAGAGAACCCATGTGACCTAGCCTTGATGGCTTAGTAATCAGAACCTGACTACAGGAAGATGGAAAAAAAAAAGTTTTTATAAAGGAAACGAGAGTAAATTGCTACAATTTAATGAACTTGACCTATACTCATGGATGTAGTAGCTCAAAATGCCAACAGAGAGGGAAGGAGTCTTCATATCAATTATCAATGCTATCCCCTTTGTACACAGGGTAGATAGGGACGAACAACTCTTAGACATTGGCTACCTAAAATGAGGGGGAGATAAAGGCATGAAGTGACTGGCTTACAATCTTTGCAGAGGGAGTATAGTTTAAGAGTGTGCAGGGGAAGATAGAGGCCCCACTGAATAGTTTTCATCTTGTCTAGATGGGTCTGGTGAAAAGAGATGGGGATAAGATTTTTATGATTCAATAGTGAGTAATTGTTATCATGACTAATTGCAACGGTCACAATTGTAAAGGTAGAAGCTTTGTAACAAAAACAGGGGAGTAGTTAATCTTACAGTCCAGAAACAGAGGACCCTAGGACCATCAAGGGAGAAGAGCACAAGCAGAATATGGAACCTTATCCAGAGAAGCAGTGACACCAGAGATGGAGGCAGAGATGGGGGCATGGAGAGAGGGGGCAGCTGAGGACTCTAAATTCATGGAAAGAAAGGGACTGAGAGCTGGCAGCCAGGAGGCAGACTTGCAGAATGTGCCGCTTGGTGGTTATTATGTATGCCTTCGTGTTAAAAAAAAAAAAAAAAAAGCTAAAATGAATAGAGAGAAATACTGTTAACTGATGGTACATGGAGGGGATTATAACCATTGTAATGAAACAAGGTGTATGATTTGTTGAATGTACAACTGATGATCTGCCCTGTAAACTTTCACTCAATTCACAATTTAAAAAAACAAAACAAAATGAAAAAACCAGAAGTTAAAGAAACAGAATTGCACAGATGCAAACACTTGCTCAAAGTTCCCAGACAGTGATGGAAAAACTTGGGTTGGAACCAAGGTCCGTCTGACCCTTAAGTCCATTTTCTTAATCACCAGGTTAGGCGTCAGAGAGCAGGTCAGCCATGTTGTGGTAGCACAATAGGGTGATCGGGATTTTAAGGAAGGGATGCGATAGATTTACTGTATACTGTAAAACTCAGTCATGGCTACTTCAGCAATTGCTATGTTTATTTAGCTTTAACCTGTCAAATCTGTTCCTGTTAGAATTAGCAATAACTGAAAATGTCTAGGGATAGAACATAGCATGACAACATGCTTCACATTCATTTCATTCCGTTGTTAAGGCATGATCCTAATGAGCTTACTGCAGGGTTGAACCAGTACTTCTGTTACAATTGTCTGTTTTCACACTGTCCTCTAGGTTCACACTTTTCAGGCCAGTCTATTACCAAAACTGGGAAATGAAATAAAAGACTCCTAGTTTAAAGTTAAAATTAAAATAGAAATAAAAGACTCCTAGTTTAACTGTCCTGGAGTGGTGTGGCGATGTGGGTTAATGCACTGGACTACCAAGTTGGTTTGAATCACAAGATTGGCGGTTCAAGCTCACCAGCTACTCCTTGGAAACCCAATACAGGGTCACTATGGATCAAAACCGACTTGAATGCACTTGACGACAACAACAAAAGTTTAACTATAACTTTTTCAAAATAGGAGGCTGATTCTGATGGAGGAGGAGAAAAGGTGGCAATTCTCCCACATTTGTAATTTGACTTGTTTCTGTTACAAGTTATCATAGGTATAACTTTAACCCAGGAGCTGGGATTTGATAAGCATACAATGAGACAATCTAGTCAGAATAGAGTCGCACTGACCTGGGTTGGAATTCCGGCTCCAATACTCATTAGCTGCTTAATTTAATATGTAAAAAGGAGTATTAATGGACCCTTCTCATAGGATTGATGTGAAAACTGTTACAGGTTAACACATTTAAAGTTCTTACACATGGTGGGCATTCTCAGCTAAAAAGTAATTACTATTGTCTGTTGTTGTTGTTACCGGCTCATAGTGACCTTATACACAGCAAAATGAAACACTGCCTGATCCTGGGCCAACCTCACTACTGTTGGCATACTTGAGTTCAACAATGCTGCCACTTGGCCAACCCTTCTTGTTGGGGGTCTTCCTCTTTTTCTCTGACCCTCCACCTTACCCAGCATGATATCCTTCTCCAGCAACTGCTCCCTCCTGACAATATGTCTGAAGTATGAGAGACGAAGTTT
>NW_006408590.1:11340562-11364515 GCF_000296735.1 Chrysochloris asiatica
TTGGCAAATGGAGACCTGGTGCGGCGCTATAGGATAAGCACTGGACTGCAAGATTGAATTGAATCATAAGGTGGCAGTTCAAGCCCACTGGCACTCCTTGGAAACTTTATGCAGGGTCACTATGAGTGGGAATCAAACTGACTCGACCAAACTTAACAACAAGAACTTAGCAAATCCTCTTTATGTTGAATCCATTTTCTACATACCTCTCATGGTGTAAGCATTCATAAAAAGAGGAGTACACTGGCTTTTTTTTAGCTTCTTATATGGTGGAGGTCCACTTATGTCCCGTTCATTTATGTCACAAACAAACATGTCTTCAGGCTACTTATGGGGGGGGGAGAGAATAAAAGAAGGCTTACACAGAATTATAAATGCCGCCTTTCTAGTACATACCATATTTTAACACAAATAATGTGCATATTATGAATTCTGCAAACTTCTAAAACCCCTTGTGCACTAGTTTTCTATTGTGACAGTATATGAAATTATGTTATATTGTATACTGATATATAGATATAGATATACACACACACTTATAAATATATATGGAGTCCTTGTGTGGCACTGAAGGATAAGCACTGGAATGCAAGATCAGTTTGAACCACAACTTTAGTGGTTCAAACTCACTAGTCGCTACTTGGAAAGGGTACCCTATACAGGGTTGCTATGAGTCAGAACCGACTCAATGTCATTTAACAAAAACGTGTGTATTTATGTATATGTATACAAACAGTATTCATAATTTCTCAAAACATTTCAACCATTTATTAAAAATAATCTCAAGAATTAAAAAATATTATTTCTTTGGAATTTGAAGAAAAAAATAAGGAAAATTAACATGCATGCAGTGGTGTTATGCTCTCATCAGTTCAGTATCCATTTAGCTTATTAACTCTGCCCTCTAACTTTGTGACTGGGGATTTCAGACCGAGAGTGTGAAGAAACCAGCATCCCCGGATGGGTCTATTAAAATTACTTCTTCACATGTCATAAAATTAAAGAAACAGCATAGAGTAAAACTTTATTATTCTTTGAGGAACTGAAATTTGACTGGCACTCAGAAAGACTAATCTCAGTCAGCTATGCTTTTCCTAAAGCTCTACGGAATTATTTAGATTTGTAGATTTTTTTCTCTTAGTGATACATGCATATTTGTAACTGTTAACTTTCATTGCCAGGAAATTTTTTTAACAGAAACTGCAATATAAATGTTTCATTAATGAAGCAACTTTCCTTGCTTTATTTATAAGTGAAGCACTATGTGTAGTTCAAAACTACTAGCTGTTCCAACGGAGAAAGATGAGACTTTCTGTTCCAGTAAACATTTACAGCCTCGGAAACCCTAGGCAGGGTCGCTTTGAGTCAGAACCAATTCCACCACACACCACTGCCACCAGTGAGTATATTTTTCTAATTAGGTTGGGTCATTATTACAGCAGTAACTTAAATGGATCTTTTCAAAACTTTGTAATAGTTTCATAACTTTGGACTAACTTTGTTATTATTAAATAAGTCAGTCGGAGGTTAGAATGGTAGGAAGATGTACTTGATATTTGAGTCGATTTGATACCGTCAGTCTAATGACCTCACTAGTCGATGCTACAACTGTGCCAAGTTGCAATCATTTATTACAACCACGAATAAGCTACTCTCTTTTGCCCTCTACTGGTAGAATGAGATTACAAAACAGATTTTGGTTGCATGGAGAATACTTATCAGACACAAAAATTAATTTACTCAATAAGTGCTTAGTGATTAGGTATTTATATTATCACACTATGACCATCCTTTAAAACCAACATTTTCTTTTAATTATATTGTAAAATTAATTCCATTTCACAAATGAGCATTAAATAAAGAAAAATGGCATTGGGTTTAAGAAGCATCCCTTTACCGTACCTGAATTCGTTCCTTCTGCACTCCTGAAGGGGCAATGTAGATTTCATTGCTGGAACACAAAATAAAGACATTGGTATTTATTTTCCTCTGGTTTTCTGCTTTTGTACAAGGAACTCTATCAATCCTGGCAGTTCACTCAAGATATTCTTTATAACCAAGTCATACAAATCAACTGCTTGATTTAACGAACAATTTAGGCTGCACAGAGAGAACACCAATGTACTCTGATGCCTCTGTAAGGCTGGAAACACAGCGCCGTGGTGGTGGTTTTTTGTTTTCACGTATAGACAGTTTCCTTTATTTTTACAGTTCATAACCTATGGTAATCAGGCGCTTACTTGGTGGCGGTTGTACAGTTGGCCCCCAAGTCATGGAGACCACCCTATGGTGGCCAGTAGAATGGTGCTCCACAGGGTTTTCGTGACTGTGATCTTTTGGAGTAGACATCAGATCAGGTCTTTCTCCAAAGAACTTCTTGTTAGGTTTGAACCGCTAACCTTTTGGTTAATAGCCAATTGCATTACCATTTGTGCCATCAGGAACACTGAAGCATTTAGTTTTACACACACACACACACACACACACACACACACACACACACACATATACACATGAGGGGGATTCAAAATGAAAAGATAAAAGAAGTTTTCCATGAACTTTCTGAAGCTCCCGTGTATGTGTGTGTGTGTGATACAGCTACTCTAAAATCTAATCAGGAAAATATGCTCATCAGAAGAAACTCCAATTTGTAAAATTCATAAGAGTCAATTTCTGTCATGCAAATAAATTCAGGTTTAATTACGGTCAGAGTCATACGGGGGCAAAGTTATGAAAACTTCTGAGTCATAACCGAACACCTTGAGGGAATGAGCAGTTGGGGTGATACTAGGGTCAACTGGCACAATACAGTCCACAAAGAAAATGTCCTCCATCCTACTTTGGTGAGTAGTGACTGTGAGCAGACATCTAAGGTGCAACTATTACTCTCTCCTCCACTGTAGCAAATACTAGTGGATAAAACCAAATACACAAAGAAACAATGAGTCCAAAGGGTCATGGGCCATCTACCCCTCAGCTTCCATGACCCTGGGCCATCTACCCCTCAGCTTCCATGACCCTGAGACTAGAACTAGATGACTGAGTTAGATTACCTGGCTACCACCCTAGACTGCTCTCAAAGGGGTCACAGTAGAAGGTCCTGCAGACAGTGGGAGAAAAACGTAGAACAAACTTTAAAAATCAAACAAAAGACCAGGCTTACTGGCCGATAGAAACTGGTGGAACCCCTTGGTCACCCTTCAGGCTTGGAACTGAACTCACCCCCTGCGTTTCAATTCTAAGCCAAACAATCGGAAAGTGAACTATAATGCCAGGGAGGTACCCAGTCCTTAGAACAATCAACCAGTCAAGGTAAAAAAGTCAGCATTTATCCCGAGGACAAAATTCAGCAGCCAGGAAGGGTTAGGAAAGAACGAGAGATGAAATGGTTGAAACACCGGGAGCAGTGGGATAAGGAATGTTACATTGTTGTTGTTAAAGTGCCAAGCCGGTTCTGACTCAGAGAGACCCTGCATAGAGTTTCCAAGGAGTGGCTGGTGAGTTTGAAATGTCAACCTTGTGACTCAAACCAACATTGTGGTCTAGTGCTTCATCCCACAGAGCCACACCAGGACTCCGATGTTACACTGTGGAGACTAAAATCAACGACACGAAACAAAATGTGTATGCATTGTTGAATGGAAAATGGATTTGTTCTGTAAACCCTCACTCAATTTACGATAAAAAGTTAAAAAAACAAAACAAAACAAAAAACCTTATAAAACGTGAAGTTCAGAGCCCCCTGCTGGAAGTCTTATTAAATTACATTCTGCCTATTTGAAAAGCCAATCTAGTTTGTGATTAATACTTGGTTAGAAACCTAAACAATGCTCAAAAGCTAAAAATATAAAAGGCATAGCTACATGTGGTGGTCTCTATCCTACCGCAAGATGTTGTGCAAAGAGAAATGTTCTATCCTACCACTAAAAAGGTGCTCTCAAATATGATTTGGCAATAAATTTTAAAATCCTTTCCAAAATTCTCTCCAATTACAACAAAGCTCCTGTAGTTCACTTAGAAATGTCAGCTGATGCAGGAAGGTATGAACTGCCACATCTGTATTAACCAAGGAAATCCCAGCATCTTCCTTCTTTAGTTCTGCCACTGGGTCATGGACAGGTGAGCAGTGAATGAACTAAATATTTGCTAGTGAAAGTGAGGATGATGGTCCATGCAGACCCCAGCTGCCATAGCCAGGGTCACCAATGAACATATAGGTGACGTGAAAGGTTCTTTTTAGGTCCCACTGGTGACTTAAGGTCTAGAACATAGCGCCACTGAGTTGACTAGGACACTTAGCAACTCTACAGGACAGAGAACTGCCTCGTAGGGAGTCCGCTGTCGAGTGGCTGCAGGTCTAACTGCTGACCTTCCAGTTAGCAGCTGAGAGCTTTAACATGCCACCTGGGCTTCTGATCACATCCAACACCACCCGTAAGAGAACCACAGAGTGTCACTGTCTGGAAGCAGTGAGGCTGTGTAGGGATTACACTGTTAGACAGTCCTTTAGGCCAGATTTACTGGACCAGTAGAGACTAGAGCAGGGAGGAGGAGCCTTTTTTCTGCTAAAATTTATAACATCATTCACAGGCCACACAAAATTATTAACCTAAAAAGTAGCCTGCTACATTTGGTCAAAGGAGCTCTGCTAACATATGGTTACGAGTTGGGCTGCTAATCCCACAGTCAGCAGTTCAAAATTAACAGCTGCTCCACAGGAAAAAAGATAAGGCTTTCTGCTCCCATAAAGATTTCCAGCCTCGGAAACCATACACAGGGTTGCTATGAGTTAGAACCGACTCCACGGCACACCACCACCACCACATTTGGTCAAACACTTAACTAACTCACCCATCGCAAGGTCAGTTTGAACCACAAACTCAGCAGTTCAAACCTACCAGTCACTCCTCGGAAACTCTATACAGGGTCACTATGGGTCAGAACCAACTCGATGGCACTCAACAACAACAATGTGGTGATTTGAGTCCTGGTGTAGTGCTGTAGGATAATGCACTGGACTGCAAGGTTGGTTTTAACTGCTAAGTCGGTGGTTCAAACCCACAAGCCGCTCCTCGGAAACCCTACAGGAGATAGCTGTGAGTCGGAAATGATGGCACTCAGAAACAACAACGTGATGGCTGGAACTACAGCTGCCTTGGCAAGGCCTTACAAAATGATTTCGAGGGCTGGACCTTCTAAGGCCTGTGGGCTGGCGTTCACCAGCCCTGGACTCAGAGGAACCCCTGAGACTACTGGGGTTTGGGATACCCTCTAAACTTGGAACTCAAAACACTCCTGGAAGTCACTTTTCAGCTAAGTGACAGATTGAATCATAAAATAATAACACCTGTGAGAGCTTAAGGGCCCTGATGGTGCAGTGATTAAAATGCTCGATTGCTAACCAAAAAGTTGGTAGTTTGAACCTACCCGTGCTCCATGGTAGAAAAGATAATATCGTCTGCTTCTGTAAAGATTCACAGCCCTGGGGCTCTGGGGGGCAGTTCACCTCTGTTCTAGTTACTCCCAGTGGAATCGACTTGGCAGTAATAGGTTTGGTTGGGTGAGGACTGTGTTCCTCTAAATAATCGCCTAAACGAAACCAAATGGCAAACATTTACCCTTGACCAAGGATGAGGAGGTGTAGCTAGATCAGTGGAAACAGAAGGAAAATAAAGAGAAGGCTGATACATTGTGAAAACTGTCACTGAACAATATGTGTAGAAAGTGCTAAATGAGAAACTAGTTTACAGTGCAAACTTTCACCCCAAACACAATATTTTTAAGAAAAAAAGAATCACACAAAGAAGTCCTTTACAAATACCACGACTCAAATCTTTCATCTTTGTGTAACATGGAGGAGGCTCTACAATCGCGTGTGATAACACTGGTGATTCATCGCGATTGTTACGTGGACTTCTCGAGTCTTGTGTGGTGAGATATCTATGTGATCCTGGAAATAGATCCAAATAAAGTACCAAATGGTTTGCTGGTAAAGAAACTCAATCTACAAAGTGGACAAATCCAGGGCATTTATTCAGTTTATTCAAGTGGCTTGGTACATGAGATATGTTTTTGCTACTGTGCTTATAAAATGGAAATCAGTTTACTTTGGTAAACTTGGGTAGCTATTAAGTACCGCTGAGTTGGTTCTGACTCATAGCGACCCTGTATAGGGTTTCCAAGGAGTGGCTGGTGAGTTTGAACCGCCGACCTTGAAGTTAGCAGTCCAGTGCTTATCCTACACAGCACCACATCAGGATACCACTCCAAGTAACTATAAGATTAGCTAAATAGGTTTTAAAGAAATGCATTTAAATCTATAAAGAAATTAGAATACAGAGATGGTAGGACTTTAAGTTTAGGATGGAAAAATGCCAAAAACGAAAGTGAAGTATTTATTTGCTGCAGACCACAAACAAAAAGTATTTTGAATTTCAAGCTATTAGTTTGGGAACTTATTTCTTTATCCCCCCTGCTTTCTCGCAGTGTGGTAAGGAGGGAATAAAACTTGAGAGTTCGTGGTTGTGTCTATTTTCCTATCATTAAGAAAATCATTCAAATCTTACTATGCCTCAAGATCTTGTCTACAATATGGGCATGCTAATTATAATCTAATAGTGTACAGCTAGATCAGGGTCTCTGACACATCACATTGAAATGTAAAAAGAGGAAATATGAAAATAGAAAACACTAACTTTGAACAGTAAGGACCCAACCTAAACACTGTGGCTGCTGAGTACCCGGGATTACCTTTGCTGCTGACATTTTCTTGGTTCTGGATTTCCTCGTCCTATTTGGGCTCTTCTGTGTGTTTTAAGCTGTCTGCTATTAACATCAGTTGGCACAACACACCAGTAGAGTATATGGCCAGTATTATTCTGAAAGTAAAAGCTATTGGGTTTGTACTTCATTGCAAAATTATTGAGTCTAAGAAAGTCAGACAAAGAAAAACAAACTTCCACTAACAATTTCAGAATAATATTACTGATATTAGTCATTGGGGCTTATTAAGTTACTTATGTATTAGGAGAAAAAGTCAACATTCTACCTAAAATGCCCATTTCGCTCTATAAAGCACAAAGTTGGGGGGATCCCAATTGCAGCTCCAGAGAACTGGTTCTTTCTACTGGTAACCTCCAGGAAGCGCTCCTCACCCACTTTGAGTCTGGCTCTGGAAGAAGTATTTTATCGTATGATACAATTTTCCTATAAATTGATTTGAATGCTATAAAAGTCATTTAATTGGGAAAGATGCCCCAGTGAGTGGTTTATGGTACCCACACACAATCACCATGCATGGATTTGTACATTTCTGCTAGAAAAGACATAGTCCTTTATATCTTTTTTTGACGAAGAAAAAGTCCCTCTTTAGATTTCAGTGACCAAGAAAAAAATTCTTCGATTTTTTTATTGTGTTAGTATTTTGGTCGTCCCTGCCCCCCACCCCAGAGCCAGGTAAAATGGTTTTATTTTAGTTCAGTTTCATAGAAAGCTCTATTTTGTACACAAGCAAACTATTTTGGCACATGAAAATAAAAAGCAGTTAACTCAAAGCAGCATTTTAAGACATGATTTGATACAAATAACACTTTGGGGAAATCAGATCACTTAGAATTACTGGCATTCAGCTTCTAAACAGGCCTATGAAATGGCAGCAGCAGCTATAACAACAGATATCCTTACCATAGTGTGGGGCTCTGCTGCATGCAGGCCAACTAGAAAGTTTGGCAAAATGACCTGAAAGCCTGCACAATGTTGAAGCCACACAGCAGCAGGAGGAGGATGGTGAGACAGGGGGCAGGCCTGGGCTCACAGACGCATCACGTGGGACAGACAGGACCTTACTAGACTGAGCCCATCCCTTCATCAGTAACTATGCTAGTTGTTGAGTGCACACCCCCCACCCTACTCCCCACCCCCGCCCTTTCCCGCTGTTCAATTAGTAATGCCTGAGATACTTGGCAGTTGAAAGGAGCTGAAATGCTGCTGGCATCATCTGGTGGCCTGCCATAAAATCCCTTTTGTTCAAAGTGTTCTGACTACACATTTCAGTCCTTACCATACAAATGCAGCTTCCTTGGGGGCATGCTCATATATACTCAGTAGCATATAAATATTTTAGTAAGCCAATTTCGTGAAAGAAAGTAAATCAGGATGAAAGAAATAAATCAGCAGTCACTCAGTTTAATACTCAGCCTCTAAACAATCATATTACTAAAATATTTCAGGAGGAGAAACATTAATCCTATTCCAGAAACTCTTAAAAGAATAAGACTTCACAACCTTTATTAGTATGCCAATGTTTTTTTATGTTCCTTATTTCTTCAGCCTTTTGGAAGACACTGATTAAAATCTAATGAACATGTGAATGCTAGTCATTCCTTCTGTTATGACTGAAGTCCAGTTTCTCCTTTTGTCTCCACAGAACGACAGACCACCAGCTGCTCTGTCTGTTAATAGTGACACATGTGCTTAGAAGGGCAGATTGCCTTTCTGTGGACTCAATAAAACATAATTTTTAGGATTCTTTAACGGCCAGTAATCTATATTTAGGAGTCCCTAGGTGGTATAAATGGGTCAGGACTCAACTACTAGCTGAAAGGTTCCTGGTTTGAACCCACCCAGAGGCTCCTTGGAAGACAGGTCTGGCAATCTGCTTCCAAAGGGTCACAGCCTTGAAAACCCTGTGGAGCAATTCTACTCTGCACACATGGGCTTGCCATGAATTGGAATTCACTGGACAGTAATTAACAACAAATCTATACTTAAGTGACTTTTAAATATTTATCTTGACCTTCAAAACAAAGTTGGTTTTCTTAGAAGGGAAACCTTTATGTCATTGCAGACATATGAACATACTTGACAGCATGGTACTTAATTCCTGGTGTGGCATTATCGGATCGGCACTGGACTGTGAACCACAAGGTCAGTTGCTCCTAAGAAACCCTATTCAGGGGTCGCTATGAGTTGGAACCGACTTCATGGCACTTAACTTAACTTTGATACTCTAAAGACTGAAGACGGGATTATTCTGGTTAGAAATAGTAATTCTGAAATCCTTGGGTGTCTATTGTATCTGCAACTAATGCATAATTGTCTCATTCAGTTATGCAAATATTCATTACTCTTTAAGGAAATTCCATACCTTGAGTATCACATAAAACTGATCAGTTATTCTTGGGACAAAAAACAAGGGGGCTTCAAAATGTTTGTGGAAACTATTCATTATCTAATCCCATTTTCCATAAATTTTGTGAAGAGCCCTCATACAAGTCAGGCTCCCACGGTCTACTCAAATGGAGGAATTCCCCAAACTGAAGTCAGTTGGAAACTCACCCATGCTTCAAGCTAATTCCTCCTCCAGTCCCAGTGACCCAGCCCAAATGGTAAAACTGTTTGCAGAGCTCTGGGATCAGGTATCTTGGATGCTCCTTATCCTAAAAAGAATAAAATATTTTTAAAATATGCATTATGTCAATTCTGACTTCTCTATTAAGAGGCCAAGTTAAGAAACTTTCAGAAAATCTACCATAGTGTGAGGGTACAATAGAAGAAAATCACTACTGTAAACATATTGTAAGTTCTTAATGTAGACAGAATGCAGGGCCATATAGCCCATCAGAGCAAACATGCGAACAAGGTGGGAAATGTGCCGTATCAATGATCAAAACCAAGCCCACTGCCATCGTGGAGATTCCAACTCAGAGCAGCCGGTATACAAGAGTTGTTACTGTTAAGTGCCGTTGAGTCAGTTCTGACTCATAGGAACCCTCTATAGTTTCCAAGGAGTGGCTGGTGAGCTTGAATTGCCAACCTTGTGGTTCAAACTGACCTTGCAGTCCAGTGCATTAACCCGCAGCACCACACGAGCTCCAGTATATAAGAGAGAGCCTATTAAAATGGCTGGAAGGAAGTAGAATTTGGTGCTTACTTGTCCAGAAAATTATTTGACCCAAAACACCCAAAAAATGTCTTGCAGATCAAGTAAATCAAGACCTGCAAGAGATGTAGAACCTATCTGTTGATAGTCTGTATGCTGTTGACTCAAATATATTTTTATCCATAATATACTTTTTCCCTAAGAATTTTATTGTTTTATCTTACTACAAAAGCAATATATACTCATTATGGAAAATAAAACCAAGCAATTAACAAAAACCACTCACTCAGAACCCATCGCAATGAATACCTGCTGGACCCATTTCTATGCAGATATACATGTGGGTAAGTCTATCTGTAGAGACACAGATTTACTGTTATACATGTCTGATTACTTTCTTAGGAAAAACAAGAGCCCAGTATATGCCCCTGCTTTTATAAAGTTAAAATCATTGAAAACAAAAACAATAAAAAAGAAATATAGTGAATTACACTGTGGGCAGCATGACATACAACTCTTCCTGTGTAAACAACTACAAATGCTAAATGCATGATTTTGTTAATATTTCAAACTAAGTCACTGAGCTGGCAATGGAAATATAAAGTTTCACAGGGACAATCAAAGAAGTGAGAGTGAGGTGCCCTGGAAGGGAAGTAATTTTCCTGTGGGTATATGAAAACTCTGAAGACCTTGAGGTTCAGGTTTTTTTAAAAAATTAATTTCTATAATAATACACAGCATGTTACCATGAAATATAGGCTATACCATTTCAACAAATTCTCCACGTACAATTCAGTGACACTATTTACATTCTTCAAATTGTGTAAGCATTAGCACTACCCCTTTCTACCAACATCAGTGAAGCTCTATTCCCTGTTGTTGTTAGGTGTCATCCATTCTGTATGACTCATAGAGACCCTCTGCACAACAGAATGAAACACTGCCAGGTACTGTGCTAAGCTCACAATTGTTGCTACGTTTGAGTCCATTGCTGCTGCCATTGTACTGATCCATCTCGTTGGGGATCTTCCTCTCTTTCTCCAACCCTCCACTTTACCAAATGTGATTACTTCTCCAAGGACTGGTCCCTCCTGATAGCATGTCCGAAGTATGAAAGAAAACTGGCCATCCTAATTTCTAATGAGCATTGTCTGTATTTGTTGCAATACAGATTAATTTGTTCTTTCAGCAGTTCATGGTATTTTTAATATTCTCCTCTATCATCATAACTCAAATGTATCAATTCATCCACGGTCTTCCTTATTCACTGTCCAGCTTTCACATGCACATGAGGCTACTGAAAATACCATAGGTTGGATCAGGGACACATGAGTCCTCAAGCTGACATCTTTGCTCTTCAACACTTTAAAGAGGTCTTGTGCAGCAGATCTGCCCAATGCAATACGTCATTTGATTTCTTGACTGCTGCTTCCATGAGTATTGATGGTTGATGGGAGCAAAATGAAGCCTTTGACGACTTCAATCTTTTCTCCATTAAATGGATGTTGTTTATTGGTCCTGAGAATTTTTGTTTTCTTTACATTGAGGTGCAACCCATACTGAAGTCTATGGTCTTTGATCTTTATCAGTAAGCATTTAAGTCCACTTCACTTTCAGCAACCAAGGTTGTATCATTTGCATATTGTAGGTTGTTAATGAGTCTTCTTCCAATCCCGATGCATTTTTCTTCATCTAATTCAGCTTCTCGAATCATTTCCTCAGCATACAGATTGAATAAGCATGGTATAAGAATACATCTCTGGCACACACCTTTCGTGATTTTAAACCATTCGGTGTTCCAACGTTCGTTGTGAACATCTGCTTCTTGGTCTATGTACAGGTTCCTCATGAGCACAATTAAGTGTTCTAGAATACTCATTCTTCTCAATGTTGTCTACAGCTTGTCATGATCCACACAATCAAAAGCCTTTGCATAGTCAATTAGGCACAGGTATTCTCTGCTTTCAGCCAAGATCCATATCCCTCATTCACATCTTCTTCTGAATCTGGCTTGAACTTCTGAAAATTCTCGGTCAATGTGTGGTTGCAGCTGTTTTTGTATAATCTTTAGAAAATTTTTACTTGCATGTGATATTGATATTATCTGATGATTTCCACATTCCATGGGTTGCCTCTCTTTGGAATAGGCACAAATATGGATCTCTTCCAATCAGTTGGCCAGCTAGCTGTCTTCCAAATTTCTTGGCATAGGTGAGTAGTGCCTCCAGTGCTGCATCAGTTTGCTGAAAGATTTCAATTTGTATTCCATCAATTCCTGGTGCCTTGCTCTTTGCCAATGTCTTCAGTGCAACTTGGACTACTTCCTTCAAGATCATTGGCTCTCTTAATCATATGCTACCTCTTGAAATGATTGAACACCGACTATTTCTTTTTGTCATTAGAAAAAATATTATTTCATATTATTCTCAGTTAATACAAATTTGGAGATTTTTGCATCCTAGTGAGGTTTCTAAGTCAGTGTAAATGTTGTTTTGGCAATCCAATTCAGGTTTCCTTATATTGTGTTCTGAAAATCTGATAGAAAATGTTGGAATATGAAATATTCGAATGAATCCATGACATTCTCCTAAAAATTCTTCTAGTTCAGAACTCTTTATTGCATTTCTAACAAGTGATTGAAGTGTGTGTACATACGTTCTGTACCAGTCAATGTTATCTTATAAACCTTGCTGAGTTCACCACAGTCTGCTATGGTTTGTCTGTAAGCCAAAGAGCATTAAGGCAGCCTTCAAAACTGTCCCTCCTTTACCCTGACTTGTGTTTGCCATTCAATTTCACTATCATTTCTGAGAAAATTTAATAATAGTAGATAGAGCCATTATGTGTGCTTACAGAATATATTTGTGGTGAATCAGTGTTGTAGTTCTCTAAAATTTGACACACAGTATTTTTAAACTTTTTGTTCCCCGTATCAAAGATGTATCTCACTGTCTTACGCAAACTGAGTTAATCCCTAGAACTGATTAACTGACTCAATCTGTCGACAACAGCTACTTCCAAAGAGAATGTTTATTTTTTTAGATTAGTACTAATTTTGGATAAGTGCAGTCGATTTGAGCCCTAAGATTGTGGTTCAAACTTACCAACCGCTCCTTGGAAACCCTAGAGAGGGTCTCTATGAGTTGGAACTGACTCAACGGCACTTAACAACAACAAGAGTCATTGATTGTGGTCAATGTTGTAGAAAAATGGAACTAACTTTGATTTTTACATTTACAAGGTTTGCCAATATCTTCCATTCAAACTCCCACATTACAACGTTCTCGTACATTTATCCAGCACCTTCTGAAGAAAAATCTCACTTCATGGTGAGAGAGCATTAGTTTTATCCAGACACATTTGGCCACCCAATTCATTAAGCTTAGTATGTTTTGAGCTGTAATGATACTCCAAATTGATTTTTTCATTACTGTCAATACATTACTACAAACCAGGCACACAGGTTTGTCTTTCAGTTCAACAAAAAGTAATCATTTGTCCATTTCTCTTGGAAAGATCAACAGTCTGCATCAAATTTTCTTTTCTTCGTAGTAGCCATTTGTAGACTATCACATCACTTAAGGTTTAATAACTATCCGGTGTGTGTGTCACCAGTGACGTAATTATTTTGCTTTGATTGCTGTTCTAATCCTGTATCTTGGATTTAGAACATATCCAACATTCATATCATTGACTCCTGAGGTCATTTCTGTGAACTGTAATTTCCTTAATCTTCATCTGAGGTTCGGTTTTTGTGAGGATTGTTGATTATGGATGTGTGGAGAGATTATATTGGAGTTATCATCTGTGGCAACAAAGATGTTGGCAACATAGTTATCAATCAACGTGAGGCAAGGTCATCAATGTCACGAGGAATCATCTCATTGCATTTCATCATTGCCGGATCGCTATGGTTTCACCACTGTGTTACACCACACTGTCACAACGTACACTCCCAGCCTGCCTGCCACTGACTGTCCTCGGAGTCACCACAATACAGTCAGACAGACCGCAGGCAGCCGACAAGAAGTATACGTGTCTGTCCCATCATGTACTCATAAGTACCCTGTCGAGCCCGTAATGGGCGTTCCTGGTTTGTCCCTTCAAATTTACGTTACTCTTATTATTCACTTAATATAAATTTATTACTATGAAAAAAAGCTTCTAGATTTACTGAATTTCGAGTTCCACCTGTGATTCTCTTGGCAGGGCCAGATCAAATGATTTATCTCATTTAGCAAGGAGCTCTGGTTACGAATCGGGCTGCAAACCTTAAGGTCAGCAGTTCTAAACTACCAGCTGTTCCACAGGAGAAAGATGAGGCTTTCTGTTCCTGTAAAGATTTACAGCCTCAGAAACCCATGTACATGGTTGCTGTGAGTCAGAACCGACTCCATAGCACATCACAACCATTTAGGGGCACACCTGGCGAGACATTTTCTTTAGACTTCATCAATACCAGTCCAGTGCTTATCCTACGGCACCATACTAGGTCTGAAATCTTAATGTCATTTAAATAAATATGAAAATTCAGTTGTTCAATCTCACTAGCCACAATGTGATATCCATAAGGCCAGCAGTTCAAATCCACCAACTGCTCCTTGGAAACCCCATACAAAGTCATTAGAAATCATAACCAACTCCATGGCACTTTAACAATAACAACAACAATGAGAATTCATAGTTACTATATTGGACAGCATAGTTATAGACCATTTACCAATTGCAGGAGAAAAAAGTCCTAAAAATATTCAGTCATTAGCCAAAGAGGACAAGACTGGAGAGTGAAGCGTCCAGCTGATAAGAAGAGAAGGCATAGCACAAAAACACCGACACTTACATATAATACCCACTTGACCTGGCTTCAATGACTGGATGATCAGAGCTCAACCAGAAGAAGAAAGAAGAGGAAAAAAGGAGTAATCTGATACAATTTGATGCACTTGACTTACACCTATGGATGTACTAGCTAAAAAGAGGGAACAAATCCTTACAGCAAGAATCATTCCCAACCCCTCCACTCACAGAGTAGACAGGGATGGGCAACTTGGACATTGGCTACCCAAAATGGGGGGGGGGGGGGTGGCTACCAAGGCAAGAAGTGACTGGCTTACAAGCTTTCAAGAGGGACCCTAGATCCAGAGGAGATCCAGAGGGCCTGGAGGAAGGTAGACTCTCCAGTGAGTAGTATCCAATCTGTCTAGGCGGGGCTGATGAAAGGAGATGAGGATAGGTCTCTTGTGATACAATAGTGAAAAATTGTTATCAGGACTGACTGTGAGGGTTGGAAATGTAAAGACAGACGTTTTATAGCAAAGAGGGGAGTGATTAACTTTGCAGTCTAGGAGCGGAGGTCCCTAGGACCATCAATGGAGAAGAGCAGAGAGCGGGAACCTACCGAGAGAAGCAGTGATGCCTGAGATGGAGGCAGAGACGATGACGTGGAGAGATGGAGCAGCTGGGGACTTTAGACACAGAGGGAGAGGGGCTGTGTGCTGAAGACCAGGGGGAAGGGGTGTGGGGGACAGGCTTGCAGGGTATACCCTTTGGTTGGTTGATGATGCATGGAGGGGATTGTAACCATGGCAATGAGAGGATATACGATAGAATGAATGTAAAACTAGTGTTCTCCCATGTAAACTATCACATAATTCACAATAAAACATTAAAAAAATATATTCAGTCATTCTGATATCTAGGAGTCCTGGTAGCACAGGGTGTTATGCACTGGGCTGCTACCTGCAAGGTCAGCAGTTTGAATCCACTAGATCCTCAGAGGGAGAAAGAGCAAAGATGTCAGTTTGAGGACTAAGATGGGCCTGACCCAAGCTGTGGCATTTTCAATTGACTCATATGCATGTGAAAGTTGGACAATGAATAAGGAAGATCGTAGAAGAATTTAGACATTTGAGTTACAGTATTGACGAAAAATCCTGGAAGTACCATGGACTGCCAGAACAAACAAATCTGTGTTGGAAGAAGTAGAGTCAGAATGCTCCTAAGAAGCCATGATGTTGTGAGTCCATCTCTCGTACTTCGGACATATTGTCAGGAGGACCAGTATCAAGAAGAAGGACAACATGCTTGGTAAAGTGGACAGTCAGCATAAAGGAGGAAGACCCCCAACGGGATGGATTGGCACAGTGGCAGCAGCAATGGGCTCAAGCATACTAACACCAGTGATGACCGGGCAGCATATCTTTCTGTTGTGCATGGGCGCCGCTATGAGTACGAGCCAACTTGATGGCACTTAACAACAGCAACAAAGACTTACAGCCCCAGAAATTATATAGGGTTGCTCTGCATTAGAATCAGTGGCAGTGGGTTTGCTTTTTTTGGTAGGTATTCTGATTTTTACCAATCATTTTAACAAATAAAGTAACCATAGACATAACACGTGGCATAGTGCACTTACAAAAATGTGTAGGGGGTTGGCAAAAAAATGTATAATAAGTGACTTATTTGTATAAAAATAAGCAGTTTCCAGTTGTAAACAGGCAATTTATATCATTATTTAATAATCTACACATCTTCAAGAAATAGCTATTCCAGGGTTCTGATCTTGGGATATCTCTCAGACATTCGAAGTTCCCTCTTCACTGCTCCTGTCTGCACCTCTTTCCCTGCTTCTTACCTAGTTCAAGAAAGGTTAGTGGGATTGGGGGCAAACAATAAGAAAATGGAGGGAAAGGAGAGACAAAACCACCCTTCCCCCTCTACCCAAAGCTTTGCCAAAGCGTATCCTCTATACCAGTCACAAGTGGCCCCCAGTCCATTTTTCACCTTTCTCCACTGTACTCTCTGCCTTGAGGCTGATTGATCCACAGAGATTGTGAAGCCAGGCTCCCTTGCCTTTCAGCTTCCAGGTGGGTTTGGCCAGAGGGCAAAACCAGACACAAAATATTTG
This sequence comes from Chrysochloris asiatica, assembly GCF_000296735.1. Classification (NCBI taxonomy): domain Eukaryota; kingdom Metazoa; phylum Chordata; class Mammalia; order Afrosoricida; family Chrysochloridae; genus Chrysochloris; species Chrysochloris asiatica. Next base: position 11,357,350 of record NW_006408590.1, read on the forward strand.
TTCCCCTGGCTCTCAACCTGCCCAGTCTCTGTGGGGCACAGCTCAGCCGATGGCTCTCCCATGCAGCTGCTTCCTTATGCATTCAGATAGTACCTGCTCTCCACCTCACCCTTTCAGGTTTAGGATCGAAGTACCTTGTCGATTTTCTTAAGGTCATCCCACACCTTTGTAAGTCGTGTCTTTATTAACGTTTCCTCAAATGACCCAATCTGAGGGTGCCAGCTGCTTTCAGCTGCAACGCTGACTTACTCAACCTTCCAGTTCAACCTTTTATCTCTTTAGTAAAAAGAATGGAATAATGGTGCCTAACTCAGATTGCTGTAAGGATTAAATCATAATTGTAAAGTTTTCAAAACAGTTCCTGGCACCTCAAATGTCCTGATATATTTCTAATATAAGCAGCATCAATTTTCCTCAGAACTGCTAAGTTCTGTCCCCCTTTATTACAGTTTGCTACCTGTCCTATTTTCTTCTCTGGATAGAGGCCTCTTCCCCCTTACACCTGCTAGAACGGATTCATCCTCCAGTTCTCAGTGCTGCCAGGGACCACCAGACTGTGTCCAGGCATTCGGGGAGACAACTTGACAGTATACAACAACAACAAATCACACGCTCTTAAATTTCAAGATTTCAGCAGCTTTATTCTTAACCTTCTAAGTTCAAACTATTAGCTAGTCTACAGGTAAAGCATGAGCTAGCATCTAGGAAATTCACTATGCTGGCTTGGAAAAAGTATTTACATATTAACAACTGAAAAAAAGAAAAATGTAAATAGGGGTCTAGTTATATCGGTCTTACTGTCGAAGTTCCTAAAAATTGCTTAGTTTCTCTTCACATAGTATTTCATCATGCTTAAAAATAATAAATGCTGACTGTAATTTCATAATTATTTAACATAGTTGAGAGGCACCACAATAAGCTTCTTTTCTACTATTTTTTCTTCCACTTAAAATACCTTTCATTATTTGTTTTTTAAAATGATTACAGTTGTAGGACAGAAGGCAAAATATACATTATAGGTAAACTTCTGACATAATAAACTTTTTAAAATGGAAATTTCTTTCAAACAAAACAGGATGGAAGAGTTGAAGTAACTAAAAAATATTACTTCTAGGCTGGTCTGACAATCAATCAATCAATCAATCAATCAATCTATAAAAATAAATAAATAAATAAATAAATAACATCTCCTAACCCAAGAAAAAAAATTCTGTTAAAATATAATTTCACCAGGAGTTACCCGGAAAAAAACAATAAACAATATGAAGAGACTCAAAAAGTTAAAAGACAATGGAATTTTTCCACAAGCTTTTGAACCCTTCTCAACCCATACAGTTTATTTCTGTAGCATCTCTCCCCTTTAAAGAGTCCAAAGAGAGGTCATTATTTAAGGGACTCAATTCTCAGCTACTTCACAGTGTCTCCAAATTCACTGCTGCTATGGTAGCACAGTGGTTACGAATCAGGCTGCGAACCTTAAGGTCAGCAGTTCGAAACTACCAGCTGTTCTGCGGGAGAATGATGAGGCTTTCTGCTCCTGTAAAGATTTACAGCCTTGGAAACCCTGTACAGGGTTGCTATGGGTCGGAACCGACTCAACAGCACTTAACAACAACATTTTACATAGACATTTCATTTTTGATAAGTATCTCAGGTGATGATTGGTGGAGGAATCCTCAAAAGATAAAACGAGGAACATGGAAAAGTAGAAATTTTTAAAGATCTTATTATGAATCGGGCTGCGAACCTCAGGGTCAGCAGTTTGAAACTACCAGCGGTTCCGTGGGAGAAAGATGAGGCTTTCTGCTCCCGTAAAGATTTACAGCCTCAGAAACCCTGTACAAGGTCGCTATGAGTCAGAACCGACTCCACGGCACATAACAACAACAACAACAACATTCATCAAAAGCTTAGGAGTTAGCAGACTTGATGTGAAACCTGCACGACACCACTTTGTGGCTCAGTTGACTTATCTAGGAAGTGAGCTGAATCCCTGTGTGGGTTAAAGAAGCCAGCACAGGTCTGACAAGGTCAATGTTCCTTGCTTCCCATTTGGAAGCGTCAAGTCTGCCATTAATATTAATACTGAAACTGTGTTGCTTTTTCTTATCTCCGTCCTCCGATATCTAGCCACAATTAGCCATGCCCCATATCATTTGCTATTTCCTTTTTTAGGGATAAAAGTATTTTAATTATATATTCAAACACAGCTAATAGCAGTTTTCCAATCCTTGAAACCCATCAATTTGCACAGCAAATAGCAAATATTATAGCAAACGGTCTGTTATTAAGGGTCTCCCCTTTTCCTTTTGTCTTTCCTAGCTCTGAGGCACCAGAGCAGTGAACTGTCCTCTGCCACGGGATGCTAATGATGCGGCAGCTGTTGTTAATGACTTTTCATTCAATCATCCAAACCCACAAAATCACAATTTCAGGGCAAATAAGCACTTAGCAGCAGGCACCAACAAAAAGATAGTATGATGAAAATGCAGTTGTTGAAATTGTCACAGTGATAAAGTAACAATCAGAATATATATTTTAACAAGAATCAACAAGAAGGAAAGGTTTAATTCGCCCCTGAATGTCAATAATATTATTTCTTAGCTAATGTTAAGGAGCTCTGGTATTATAGTGGTTACGAATTGGGCTGTGAAGCTTAACGTCATCAGTTCGAAACTACCAGCTGTTCCACGGGAGTAAGATGATGCTTTCTGCTCCTGTAAAGATTTACAGTCTTGAAAACCCTATACAGACACACAGGATCACTATGAGTTGGATCTGACTCCACGGCACATCACGACGACGAGCTATCTAATTTTCACTTAGAAAAAGACTTTTGAAACATTGTGAAAAAAAGAGCAATTATAATAAAGTGCTTTGTTGTTGTTGTGAAGTGCTGTTGAGTCAGTTCCGACCCACAGTGACCCTGTATAGGGTTTCCGAGGAGCTTAGAAACATATTTAATGACATTTTGGATATATATTAAGAGCTTTAAGTCTAAAATATCATTTAAACAATTTCCAATCTAGTTATTCTATTTCAGACTCATATGGCACTAAGATATCTGCTCACAGACAAGGGCTCTAACCTCCTCCCTCACCTTTCCTTGCATTGATGACTCAGAAATTTTCCTGAATACTAATCTTTCTTAAAAGGTAAAATCAAGGGGTTTTTTTTCCTTAAAAAAAAGAAAAAAGGTCATCTTTCTAAAACAATAAAATCATGACTCTCATATAAAGATAAACATACATCAAAGATATTTTAACTCATCAACTAATGACAGAATCAGAAAGACATGCACACATAAAAGCAATCAGGAAATGCTGGATTTATAAATAAAGCATGACTGGACAATATCCACAGGGCAACAATAGATTAAATCTCACTGAACACTTTACATTTTTATAGACAATACTCATGTGTATTGGTGTCCTGGTGCGGCACTATGGATTAATGCGCTGGACTACAAAGTCGTTTGAACTGCTAGGTCAGTGGTTCAAGCTCACTAGCTGCTCCTTGGAAACCCTATACAGAGTCGCTATGGGTTGGCACCAACTCAATGGCACTTAACAACAACAACTCATGTGTATTACTATCAGCATTCCACAGTGAACAGAGTTGTAGAATAGCCCAAAGAGAACACCAGATCACCAGTACTTGTTCTTTATTGCTATAATAAGTCTCTGGCAGTGTGTCTTGAACTAGCTTTATTGTTAAGTACTGTTGAGTAGAGTTCTGAGCAGCTGGCCATGCATTTAGCAGCCCAGTGCTTATCCTAAGTGCCACACCAAGACTCCCACACTGGATTTAGTAATTGCAAAGGTTCTGGAGTGAGAAGTGCTTGGCATGTATAAAGAACAGAGAGCAAGGCAGCTACGTGATGAGGGAATGCTGAGCAGTACTAGAAAATTCATGTACAATGATGGGCCAGTCTGATCACCTAGGGGCGTGAAAGCCACGCTGATGAGAATGACCCTAACAGCAAGGAGACTGCTTCATGGGCCCAGGCAGGGAGAGGGAGAATACCTTTAGAATGTAAAGGGGGTTGGAGATCTTCAAACCCAAGTCAGGGCCTTGGATTTCTTCCATTTCATGGAGCAAGGAGATGGTTTTATGTTCAGGTAGATCAGTAGTTCTTGTGGAAGTGAGGAATTTCATATCCAATGACTTTTATTTTCTAATTAATCACACGAAGTCATCAGCTGAGTGAGAGTGTAGGCCAGGTGTGAGAGGAAGGGGAAGGAAATAAAAGGTGTCAGTCATCTCAGGGAACAGGCCAAAGAAGCTAGTAGGGCAATGCAGGAAGCTTGCTGGGCAGTGCTTAGGGCCAGATGGAGGCTTTGATCATGAGTATGAAGTGCAACCAGTCAGCACAGCTGTAGACGCATCTCCAGCACCGCCCAGCTGCTCAGTGCAGGCACAAAAGGTGGGTTAGGGGTTTGCCAGAGCAACTACGTTTGTAAATTAATTCAATAATGCGCTTAAGTAAGAACTGTTCCAAAAGAATGGTGTAGAAGGCAAATTGCAGTGGGTTAAGAATGAAATGAAACTTGGAGGCAGAGAATTCTGACTGAGTGAGTTGCTATGAAGAGGACTGGGACAGAGTGATAGAGAAACTCAATTGTTTGTTTTACATCTACAACTACAAGCAATCAGGGTGCTGTTTTTGCGAGTTGCCATTGAACACCCGTCCCAACCCAGAGTGGCCTCAGGTCTAAGGATCAAACATTACCCAGGCCTGGGTCACCCTATTTTGGGTACTTTCCAACCTGCAGGGCTCATCTCCCAGCACTACAACTGACAATGGAAAGAAGCAAGAAGGCCTGGTGATTTACTTCTGAAAAGAAGCCACTGAAAACCTTACGAGTAAAATTAGCGATTGTTGTGTTGTTAACAGCCATCAAGTCAATTCCAACTCATATGACTCCGGGTTAATATTTCTAAGGAGCGGCTCAGGAGTTTGAAGCATCAGCCTTGCGATGCTCCAGTGTCACACCAGGACTCCAAGTTAGGGGACAATAGAGATTAAAAAGCTATATGGGAGTAAAGGTCTAGCTACAGTGGAACCTGAGGCAGCTCAATAGGACTGCCTTATTTTTCCAGGTCTTCTAAGTTTCATGGTGTGGCGCTGTGGGTTAATGCACCAGACTGCAAAGCTGTCTGAACTGCAAGGTGGGCAGTTCAAGTTCACCAGCTGCTCCTCGCAAACCCTATACAGGGTCGCTATGGGTAGAAACTGACTCTACAGCACTTAACAACAACAACTAAGTTTTCTGGCTTTGACAAGATATAGTGTTACCACTATCCTATCACTCTTTTTCGTGGAAAACATTTGAGTTTTCCATCTCTGACAAATGTCTGCCTTCTATAGGTTCTGGCTTTCACAGGCTGTACTATGACAGGCCAGTCTTCGAGGAGACAGATGGGGTTGGAACCAGGAGCACAAAGAAATATATACCTTAGACAGGAGGAAGGGTAAAACTAATACCAAACCGTTTACTGTGGAGACAATTCTGACTCACGGTGATTCATGGGTTTCAGAGTACAACTGTGCTCCGTAGGATTTCAAGGCAGTGACTTTTCAAAACCAGATTGCCAGGCCTTTCTTTTGAGGCCCCTCGGGGTGGGTTCGAACTGCCAACTTTAACAATGATTAGTAGTCTTAAACATTTATGACACTTAGGACTCCACGGAAAGGTAAAGATGCAGGTCGAGATGAAATTAACAAGTGTTGACAGCAATTTTTTAAAAATTGAAAACCCGTTGCTTTCAGTTAATCCCAACTCACAGAAACCCTATAGGACAGAGAGGAACTGCATCATAGGGTTTCCAGGGTATAAACCCTATAGGACAGAGAGGAACTGCCTCATAGGGTTTCCAGGGTAGAAATCTTTGTGGAAGCAGACTGCCACATCTTTCTCCTGAGAAGCATTTGGTGGGTTTGAACTACCAACCTTACTGTTAGCAACCAAGTGTTTAACCATTGTGCTATCAGGGTTTCTTGATAACAAGAACAGCTAACAATGACTGAGAACCCAATTTATTCTGCCAGACTATTCCAAAGGTTTATATGAACTACTCTACTTAATCCTTATAATAAACCTATTGTGTCAAGAACGATTAAAGTGTCCAAAGCCACCCAGATAACAAGCGGCAGAGCCAAGTTGAACCCAGGCAGTCTGACTCCAGATCCCTAGTCCTTAACCATCATCCTATACTGTAGGCAGGAAGAGGAAGGAACTAAAGAAAAAGTCCTGTTTTCTTTTCCATTTGGAAACAGGGTCATCTAGAAAACAGGCTTGGGGTGGAGAGCTTGAGGTGAGAGTGAGATTAGGAATAGTCACTTAGGGGAATGGGAAGGAAGACACCAATTCATAGTTGAGGGATTCCTCCATCCCTGTGAACAGTTCTGAGTAGCCTGGGTGAGGGGCATTCAAGTAAAGACAATGACTGACATACAGTGGGGAGGATCCTTTGATCAGAGGTGGTGTTGTGGGGTGCTGTTGCGTCCTTTCTGACACATAGTGACCCGACATGGCAAAGTTGTGCTGCCCAAAAGGCTTTCCTAGGCTGTAATCTTTATGAGCCACCACTCGTCTGTCAGTTTGTCGTTATGTGGTGGCTTGTGTCTTGGTGTGATTTTGGAAGCTATGCCACGGGTATTTAAATATCAGCAGGGTCACCCATGGTGGACAGGTTTCAGATGAGCCTCTAGACGAAGACAGACTAGGAAGAAGGAGTGACAAATTACTCCCAAATATTTAGTCACTGAAAACCTTATGAATAGCAGAGAAACACTGTCAGATATAGTGCTGGAAAATTAGCCCCTCAGGTTGGAAGGCACTCAAAATGCGACTAGGAAAGCGCTGCCTCCTTAAAGTAGAGTTGACTGTGATGACACGAATGTAGTAAAGCCTGTTGGAGAAAAGCCTGCAGGACCTTCATTTATGGATGGGGCACAACTCAAAATGAACATTAGGCAAGTCTACTACACAAGACCTTTTTAAAATGTTGAAGAGCAAAGATACCAGCTTGAGGACTAAGATGCTCCTAACCCAAGCCATGGTATTCTCAGTCACCTCATATGCATGCGAAAGCTGGACAGTGAATAAGGAAGATCGTAGAAGAATTGATGCTTTTGAGTTATGGTGTTGGAGGAGAATATT
>NW_006408590.1:11365070-11370144 GCF_000296735.1 Chrysochloris asiatica
TGGACAGTGAATAAGGAAGACTATAGAATAATTGATGCTTTTGAGATATGGTGCTGGAGGAGAATATTGAAAGTGCCATGGGCTGCCAAAAGCACCAACAGATCTGTGTTGGAAGAAGTACAGTCAGAGTGCTCCTTGGAGGCCAAGATGGCCAAACTTCATCTCTTATACTTCGGCCATATTGTCAGGAGGGACCAGTCACTGGAGAAGGATATCATGTTTGGTAAAGTGCAGGGTCAGAGAAAAAAAGGAAGACCCCCATGAGATGGATTGGCCAAGTGGCAACATCAGTGGTCTCAAGCATGGCAATAATAGTGAGGTTGGCCAAGGATCAGGCAGTGTTTCGTTCTGCTGTGCATAGGTTTGCTATGAGTTGGTGCCAACTCAATGGCACCTAACAACAAGGGACTTTAAGACTACAAATCTTTACAGGCACAGTTTCTTTCTCCCACTGAGCAGCTGCCAACCTTGAGGTTAGGTGTCCAGCACCTAATCCACAATGCTACTAACAGGTAAAGTAAAATTTAAAAAAAGAAAGCTCCTACCTGGTTTATGTCACCAACTAGAATCCTGGTGTGGCACTGTAGGATAAGCACTGGACCTCTAACCCCAAGGTCAGCAGTTCAAACCCACCAACCGCTCCTTGGAAATCCTATGAGTTGGAATTAACTAGATGGCACTTCACAACATGTACAAGTAATTCCTAAAGGGCATGCTCTTGCTGCGTACCCCAGTTCTCTGTACAATAAATACCAGTGGGGATGAATACAACATTTCTTCTATTAAGGAAAGTTCTGTGTCTGACTAAATCAGACCCACAGTAGTGATGTGCTCCACAGAGTACTTAGAAAGAACTTGAGCCAACATTTATAAATTAGAAGATTTCACGCAAGGTATGAGCATCTAGCTTCCCTTTAAAAAGCAGAATTTAGATACTGGGTCCATACTCCTATATTGAAAAATTAAAAATAAATAAATAAATAAAATCAGAGTTGTGTAGTACAAAGGCACCATGATGGTGCAATGATTAAACACTTGGCTGCTAACTGAAAAGTTAGTAATTAGAACCCACCAAACGCTCTTCAGGACAAAGATGTGGCAGTCTGCTTCTGTAAATATTTTACAGCCTTAGAAACCTATGGGAGAGTTCTACTCTGCCCCACAGTGTCCCTGAGTCAGAATCACCTCAACAACAATGACGGTATATATACCTCTTTAGACAGGGACATCAGTGGTAGAAGGCTTGCCTTCCATGTGGGAGACTTGGGTTCGATTTCTGGCCAATGCACCTGTCTGCCAGTGGAAGCTTCCAGACTAAGATAAGAATAGCAAGAGAGGCATGATCTACTTTCTGATTGAAAAATAAAAATCTCTATTTCTCTATAAGTTTGGCTTATAAGGCCCTGTATTTGTATAGCTTCCGGTCCTAGCTTTCCTCTTTAGCCTCATCTCTTTCCAAGTCCTTATTCCTATTTAACATTCTCACACACCAAACTCCTCTCAACGAGAGAACATACCATGTCCTTGTCACCAAGAGTCTTTACGTGAGATTTCTTCTATCTGGAAAAGCCTTACTCCATGGTTATTCTTCCTGATCCTTTATGTGGTACTTGATACCTTCATTTCCTCTCTAGTCCATTCAAGCCTGTACTCCCAGGGTACCTTGAAAATTCCCAACAGAGTAAAATGTCATACTGTCATTGCCTGTTTACTTACTTGTATCTCCCACTGTGCAGCTACTCTATAGGACAAGAAATCAGCTCTAGCTTGCACTCTGCTAAAGCCAAACTGCCTGACATTTATAGTAGGCACTCATTAAATATTTGCTTCATTGAATTCTTCTTTTCTTTATGGAAGACACTCTTTTGATTGTCCCCCCAAATTCCTTAAGACTATACTAAAATGTTATGACTTCTTAAAACTTACCATTGCTGTTTTTATTTATAACAATGCCACACAAATGTCTACAGGGGCTAGCCTATTACAGTGGATATGCAAATCTAGTGTGTGTAGTGGGAGCTGCGGCAACCTGGCTCACACCTGCCCTGTGCCCAGTGCCACCAGACAGTCTGGATTTTTAAGAGAAGTCAGAAATCTTTTGGATTTTGACATGTTGGCTTGAAATTTTGTAAACATTCAGCGGAGTAAACAAACCATGTCCATTGCCAGAGTAGTCTGTGGGTCATGCTTGATCAGCTGACTACTAGTTTGAGAATTCTAGTTTATTCTTAGGTCTCTTGATTTAAGCATTCTTTATTGTTCAGTCAGACAATATGGCTCCAAGATTTACTTATTGGTTCAGGACTGCAATGCGCTGAAACAGTGCAGTACTAATCCTACCAATACGCCTCCAGGATACTATTACTTTTTAATTGGGACCTTCAGCCTTAATATTGTTGTTGTTAGGTGCCATTGAGTCAGTTCCAATTCACAGTGACCTTCTGCACACCAGAACAACACACTACCCGGTCCTGCACCATCGTCACAATAGCTGTTCCCTGTCAAGGTAATGGTGGGAGCTACTTCTAGGTAGGCAGATTTCCCTGCCTCTTAAGCAGGGCTTATATGTTCACACTGTTTACTTGATTCATTCTCCTCTAGACCCCAGGCTGTTCATTGTCTTAGTCACCACTCTATCCCTGAGCATATGTTTTTCATAAAATTGCTGCTGTGTTTGAATGCATGCCACCACACATATGCCCGTTTGTGGTTTAAGTGTGGCTGTGATGCTAGAGGCTTTGCCACTGGTATTTGAGAGATCACCAGGGTCACCTACAGTGGAAATGTTTCAATGGAGCTTCCAGACTAAGACAGACTTTAAAATAAAATAGGCCTGACAATCTACTTCCAAAAACGAGCCAATGAAAACTTATGGATCATAATACCGTCTAACTCCATCAGGAGGGAATCGTCACTAGGAAAAGGGCATCAGTTTGGTGAAGCAGGGGCCACTGATTCTCTGTGAGACACTGGCACAATAGCTGCACCTATGCACTCAAATGTGCCAGTGATCACCAGGATGATGCCCAACTGGGCAGCGTTACCTTTTGTTGTCCATAAGGTATCTGTGAGTCTGAGCTGACGCCAAGGCAGCTACCAATTTCTCTCTGAGTGAATGCAAACTCTATGCAGTCTGAGGGCAGATTTTCCTTTGTGTTTTCATGAACATCCCATAATCAGTCTAAACTGATATAGACAACTAGCAATCGTTCAAAGGAAACGTCTTGGCTACTGAGGCATCGCTCTGGTTCAACAAAACTTTCCTGGGTGCCTACTGTGGACCAAACATTGAGATAGTCACTAGAGTGCAGGAAATGATAAGTCTGAGAAGCTTTTACTGAAGTGTTAGTTTCAGTTCCATTTCAGGATTTTTCCTTTCCTTCCTTGTCCTGCCTTCCTGAGAAGTGATTTTAAAACACACATTTGTGAGGCCCACAGGCTCTCCTCTTTCCTTTATTTTTCCTTTTTCACGTTGCAGAGGCCAGCCATGGTAGCCTCAAGTCCCCGAGTAGTGGCAGGGGAAGTTCAGGGCTCTGCAGGCAGTGGCTTCACTATGGCGTGTGGACTGTACCAGATGACACTGCCGGCATGTGTGTGTGACACCAAATGACTGTCTATACATTCATGTGCAATATTTCAGCAGAGATTTATTTATTTTAATAAAAATAATCCTGTAGTTATTTGTAACAACAAAACCGTATCTCACATACTCAGCTTCTTGTTGTTGTCAGATGACGGTCTTCCAGTTGGTTGTGACTCATGGTGACCCGATGTACAACTGAACAAAACATGCCCAATCTTATGCCACCTTTACAACTGCTGCTATGCTTCATCCTGTTGTTGTGGTCATCGTTGTCAAGCTATCTTGTTGAGGGTCTTCCTCATTTTTTGCTGATCCTCTATTTTACTAAGCATGATGTCCTTCTTCACAGAGTGGTGCCCCTGAAAACATGTCTAAATTATGCTAACTTCTAAGAAGCACTCTGGCTATACTTCTTCTAACATAGATTTGTTTGTTCTTCTGGCAGTCCACTCAATATTCTTTGCCAAAACCACAATTGAAAGGCACCAGTTTTTCTGTCTGTCTTATTCAATGTCCAGTTTTCGCATAGTGGTTATGAATCGGGCTGCAAAACTGCAAGGTCAGCAGTTCGAAACTATCAGCTGTTCCACGGGAGAAAGATGAGGCTTTCTGCTCCCATAAAGATTTACAGCCTCAGAAACACTGTACAGGGTCGCTATGAGTCGGAACCGATCCCACGGCACATAACCAACCAATTGAGGTGATAGAAAATACCATGGCTTGAGTCAGAGGCACCTTAGTCCTTACAGTGTCATCTTTGCTTTTGAAACTTTAAAGTCTTTTGCAGCAGAGTTGCCTAATGCAGTACGTCCTTTGATTTCTTCACTGATGCCTCCATGCGTATTAACTGTGCATCCAACAAAAATAAAACCCTTGACAACTTCAATCTTTACTCCATTTATGGTTAAGAATTGGGCTGCGAACCCCACGGTTAGCAGTTCAAAACTACCAGCTGTTCTGCGGGAGAAAGAGGAGGCTTTCTGCTCCCGTAAAGATTTACAGCCTTGGAAACCCTGTACAGGGTCGCTATGAGTCGAAACCGACTCCACAGCACATAACAACATCATGATGTTGTTTATGGGTCCAGTTGTGAGGATTTTTTATTTCTTTCTATCAAGGTGTAAACCATACTGCAAGTTCTGCTTACATGTAACAATAGATTTACAAGACTAAAACCACAAGTTAATTTTTTTGGAAGCTTTTAAGATGCCTGGTCAGAGCTGTCTTTATTACCCAATTATTATAATTTTTTGTTTGTTTGTTTGTTTGTTTAAATGTTTTATTGTGAATTATGTGATAGTTTACATGGGAGAACATTGGTTTTACATTCATTCTATCATATATCGTCTCATTGCCATGGTTATAATTCCCTTCATGAAATCCTTCCCCCATACCCCCCAGGTCTTCAGCACACAGTCGCTCTCCCTCTCTAGATCTAAAGTCTCCAGCTGCTTCATTGCTCCATGTCATTATCTCTGGCTCCATTTCAGG
>NW_006408590.1:11370624-11372688 GCF_000296735.1 Chrysochloris asiatica
TGAGCTCTGATCATCCTCCAGTCACTGAAGCCAGGATAAGTGGGTATTATCTGCAAGTGTAGGTGTTCTTATGCATATGCCCTCTCTTCTTATCAGCTGGACGTTTCACTCTCCACTCTAGTCCTCTGTGGCTATGTCACTGGCTCTGGGCCCAAAAGTCCCCAGGGCTTGCCACACTGCTGGCCAACCAGTTCTTCACCCGGGTTCACAGAAGTCTACTGAACGTTGCAGGGCTTAGCTCACCTCTTCATTGCTGTTTTTCCCTCACTTCCCCTTATTGGTGTAGAGCGTGGTCACCAATCACAGCGTGTATTCCCATTGAGTCTTAGTCTTAGAAGGCGAAGGGAGCTTTTACAAAATAATTTTGTTGTATTCATACAATCTAAGAGATATAACATTTAAACAGATTGCAGTTGTAGCACATGTTATTCGAGGATTAAAATTGTGTGGGAGGAGGCTGACAACCTGGTGACTTGGCCCCACGGCAAAGTTCCTGCAGGGACCCATTAGCATCTCACCTCGTCTGAATAAAGAACACCCTGCGCCCCCGTTCCTACCTGAGTAAGGCGTCGCCGAGAGCAACAGTCGCCTTCGGGTGCAGAACAGTCAGACATGGTTTGGACAAGGGGGTCCTGCTGTCTAGGACTTTCGCCAGGTTTTGCTCCCGGAGCTCCACCAGGGCTCACGCGGCAAAGTCACAGATACAATCAGGCGGTTCTGAGGGCAGCCTGGAGGCGGGGCTGACAAGGCGCGAGGCGGGGTCAGAGAGGGCCTCACTGAGTAGGAGATCCAGACTGCGAAGGGGCCAACGAGGTTGGAGGCGGAGCTATGAGGGCTTTTCGGCAGTAATGGGGCGTGGTCAGCTCGATTGGAGGCGGGACGTGGGAGGGTCTTGATGACTGGGCAATCAGGCTGTGCTGCGGGCAGCCCGTGAGAAGGCCGGGAATATGGCGACCTCCTGGAGGCTGAGCGGTGACCCCCGTTTGCTACGCTGTCTCCTGGGTTTCCGTGGACGGGGAAGCCCTGGGCTGGTGAAGGGGACTTTCGGGAGTGCTTTCGGGCGCTCTGTCGGCTGCGTAGGTAGTTGGAGATGGTTTCACGGCACGCAGTGGATGCACGGTGAGTGGCTGGGGCGTGCTCTGCAGCTCTGCAGCTGATCCATGGGCCTGAGTAGGGGTATTATTAATGAGGGCGCGTGTCTGTGTATAGAGGTGTCTTGCTTTCTTCTTCCGGGAGAGGTCTGCAGGCTTGAATTGGTGAATGCCGCAAAGGGTTTTCTTGGGAGCTGGGAGGACGCTACTCCATTCCTGACCCCCTCGTTGAATGGCTTCTCTGTGACCTTGCTTTGGAATATGGATTATTTGGGAGGCAGCGGGTAAAGGTCCTAAACGCCCTTCTCTGTGGTCTCTCCCTAGTTACTTCCGGGTTCCTTTAGGGTTGTCAGGCATATCATGGGGGAAAACTGCCCAAGGTTGTTGGTTCCCAAACCTCTAACCATTCCTAGTCATTCTCTGGTGGTGGTGGTGTGCCTTGGAGTCGGTTTCGACTTATAGCGACCCTTTGTAGCTTTTCCAAAGCTGTAAATCTTTACGGGAGCTGAAAGCCTCGCCTTTTTCCCGCAGAGCAGATGATAGATTCGAACTACATCCCAGTGCGTAATTCTCTGTGCTACCACGTCCATCTTTATTGGGAGATTTCCCCATATAGGTCTGGTTGCTTCTTGGATGCCTACTAACGAGCTTAATTTATAAATGCCTGCGGTATCACAGAAGTTTGAGAGTTACAATCTCCTTGTTAGGAAGGGAATCCTAACAAGATTCTGTGTAGGGTGGAGCCCGGAATCTGCATTTTACAAACATCCCCAGGTGAGTTTTGATATAGATGCTTGATGGACTACACTTTTTAAGACATACTGCTTAAGAAACTCATGCAATGTTGAAAGTTGTAAATAATCCAGGAAGGTTTTTTAAAAGAGATATTTTAGAGAATCTTTGAATATTTAGAGCATATAACAACTATAGAGGAGTCTTGGTGTGGCACTGTGGATTAGTGCGCTGGACTGCA
>NW_006408590.1:11373077-11376923 GCF_000296735.1 Chrysochloris asiatica
GACATTCTACCTCTGCTACCCCCCCTCCCACCACCACCACCACTACACACAACACACAACATGAACAACTTGTTTAACTCTGCTTGAACGTCCTCTGTAAAGAGTGGGAACTACATTACGAGAAAGCTGTTGTTGGTTTTCTATTGCTGCTGCGACATATTTATTGGCTTAAAACATCATTGATTTATTATCTTACTATTGTGGAAGCCAGGAGTCTAAAACGGATTTCACTGGCAAAAATCAAGCTTCCTCTGGAGGTTCCTCTGGAACCTCCTTTTCCTTGACTTTTCCAGCTCCTAGAGATGTTCTTGCTTCTTGGCTCCTGGCTCCCTTCCATCTTCAAACACAGCAATGATTGGTTCAATCTGGTTTTGTTTTTTTTTTTGGTCAGATGAATCCTTTATTGCAAAACTAACAAATCCATTAATCTTTGCTAAAAGTCGTTGTCTTTTTAGTGTCTCAAAGGTGCATGCAAGCAATTAGGCAGTTGGCAGTACTTGGAAATTATGTGCCTGAATGAAAGAGTTAAACTTTAAAACTTGACTACTGTCTTTTTGTTAATAAAATAATAATAATAAAATTTGCATTTGAGCAAAATGTCTTTATGGCATACTTTTAGTATAAAGAATTAAAAACTTTAAAGGTCATTGGCACGTTTTTATCCAAAAAATATATACCAATATATAAATTTTTTTTTTTTTTTTTTAAGCTTTTATTGTGAACTGATTGAGTGAAGGTTTAAGGGGCAGCTCAGAGGTTTACAGTCAGGAAATCATGCTTGGTTCAGTATTACTTCACGTTAGTCTTGACGTGCACTTCTGCTTCCGTCTTAATGATAAGGACCCTTATGATTGCACCGGGACTACCTGGATAATCCAGGATAATGTCCCCTCTTCAGAATCAGCTGATTGACATACTAAATTCCACCTTCAACCTTAATTCTCTTTTTACTTTTTGTTGTTGTTAAGAGCAGTTGAGTTGGCTCCAATGCACAGTAATCCTGTTTCCAAGGAGCGGCTGGTAGGTTTGAACCATCGACTTTGTGGTTTAAATTACCTTGCAGTGTA
The DNA here is from genome assembly GCF_000296735.1 of Chrysochloris asiatica. Lineage (NCBI taxonomy): Eukaryota > Metazoa > Chordata > Mammalia > Afrosoricida > Chrysochloridae > Chrysochloris > Chrysochloris asiatica. The sequence goes on from NW_006408590.1 coordinate 11,374,145, forward strand.
GTTCTTTATCCCACAGAGCCACACTTTCTAGCATACCATATTCACAGATTTGTAGGAGGAGGGTAAAACATGGACGTCTTTTGGGGGAAGGGTGAGTCCACTATCCTGCCTACTACAGAAGCCCACTGTGTTATTGGGTGGTTGGAAATGTTTTGGAAATTTAGGAGGTTGTTTTTTTTTTTACCTCATACTGAGCCAAAGTGTATCTCCTTTGACCTACAAGTTCTTGTTTTATCTTACTGGGTACCTGTGGCAATCCTTGTATATAAGCCAGTTTTTCTGGGAGCCATGGTGTGGCTCTGTAGGATAAGCATTGAACTGCTGACTGCAAAGTTGGCAGTTCAAAACTACCAGCTGCTTCTCAGAAACGTTATGTTGTTGTTAATTAAGTGAGTGTAGTGGTTACAAATAGGGCTATGGACCGCAAGGTCAGCAGTTCGAAACTACCAACTGTTCCGTGGGAGAAAGATGAGGCTTTCTGCTCCCGTAAACATTTACAACCTCAGAAACCCTGTACAAGGTCGCTATGAGTCGGAACCAACTCCACAGCACATAACAACAACAGTTGGTTCCAACTCATAGTAACACTGTATAGATTTTCCAAGCAGTGGCTGGTTGTTTTGAACTGCCAAACTTATGGTTAGCAATCTAGTGCTTACTCTATAGTGTCAGTCAGAACCAATTTGTTGGCACTTAATAACTAATAATAAAGGTAAAACTCTGGTAGCATAGTGGTTACAAATCAGGCTAATAACCTCGAGGTCAACAAATCGAGACTACCAGCCATTTTGCAGGAGAAAGATGAGGCTTTCTGCTCCTGTAAAGCTTTCCAGCCTCGGAAACCCTACGCAGGGTCACTGTGAGTCGGAACTAACTCCACAGTACACCACCAGCACAACCACCAAGCAACTATTTGATAAGATATTGTTGTTAAATGCCGTCGAGTCAATTCTGACCTATAGCGAAGCTGTATATGGTTTCAGAGGAGCAGCTGGTGAGCTTGAACTGCCAATCTTGAAGTTCAAATGGCTTTGCAGTTTGGTGCTATGTGAATTCAGTACATTTATTGAACCTTTTTTTTCCCACATCTTTCAAGGACTTAAAATCTGTGGGTTGGAAGTACTCTTGGAGTTCTGGTTTCCTGAAAGGGGTTTGTTGTCAGACTTTGTATGAGCTGTGACCTGTCATGTGTTTACTACTTCCTAGAACCCCTTCGTCACTTCTTGCAACAGCCTAGTAGAGTTGGCATTATCTGCAAGTTTGTTGTAGAAGCATACTAAGACTTATAGAAATTAAGTAGGGCACTGTTATAATGTTAAAGAACCGAATGCACACACACATACATGAGTCCCTGGTGTGGAGCTCCAGGATAATGCACTAAAAGTCTGTTTGACCAGCAAGGTAGGTGGTTCGAACTCCCCAGAAACTCATAAGAAACTCTATACAGGGTCACTATGAGTCAGAACATACTTGATAACACTTAACAACAACAACACATACTTCTATTTATACATATATGTACACACACGAGGGAGCTTCAGAAGGTTCATGGAAAAATGGAACTGAAAGATACTGGCATTTTTCCATGAACCTTTTGATGTGTGTGTTTAACTAAATGTAGTAATATCAGGATCTCTGGTAAGCACCTGGTTAAAGTGCTCAACTGCAAGCAAAAGGTTGGTTTGAACCCATTAACAGCTCTGCAGGAGAAGATGTGACAGTCTGCTCCTGTCTAGACTGATAGCCTTAAAAATGCTATGGGGTAGGACCACTCTGCCCTAGAGGGTCTCTGTGAGCCGGAATCAACTTGATGGTGGTGAGTTTAGTAACAGCTATGTTTGTGCTGCTGTAGGAGAAGCACTCGGCCATGAGGTCAGCTTAAACCACCAGGTTGGCAGTTCAAACTCACCAGCCACTCCTTGGAAACCCTATACAGGGTCACTATCAGATGAAACCAACTGGATGGCACTTAACAGCAACAACAACAAATGTTGTCAATTCGCTGTTGTAACTGAACTGCCTAAACCAGTTGCCCAGGAGTGAATGTTGCCTCACTGCAACCCCGTATGTGTCAAGAGTAGTACTGTGCTCCTCAGGGTTTTCAGTGGCTGATGTTTCACAAGCAGGTTGCCAGGCCTTTTTTTCCAAAGTGCCTCTGGTCAGACTCCAGACTGCAGCTTTCTGATGAGCAGCTGAGCAGGTTAACCATTTGCCACCACCTAGGGACTCCAGGCCATGGGATTTTCAGTAATCTCATATGCATGCGAAAGCTGGACATTGACTAAGGAAGACCGTAGAAGAATTGATGCCTTTGAGTTATGGTGTTGGAGGAGAATACTAAAAGTGCCATGGACTGCCAAAACCAATAGATCCGTTTTGGACGAAGTGCAGCCAGAGTGCTCCTTAGAGGCCAAGATGGCCGACCTTCGTCTCTCATACTTTGGACATATTGTCTCTCATACTTTGGACTAGTCACTAGAGAAGGATATCATGTTTGGTAAGGTGGAGGGTCAGAGAAAAAGAGGAAGACCCCCAGTGAGATGGATTGGCCAAGTGTCAGCACCGATGGATTCAAGCATGGAAACAGTAGTGAGGCTGGCCCAGGATCGGGCAGTGTTTCATTCAGCTGTACGTAAGGTCACTATGAATACCGACTCGATGGCCCCTAACAACAACAACAGCAACAGGAACTCCAGGTATTGCCTACCAAGCATAATTAGGCATCACTGCAATACCCCATTTGTTGATGGAATTTATTGATTCTGTCATGCACTTTTAC
>NW_006408590.1:11378328-11379651 GCF_000296735.1 Chrysochloris asiatica
GATTTTTGTTTTCTTTACATTGAGATGCAACCTAGGGCTTAAAATCCTCCTCATTTTTTTGGTGCCTCCCACTCCCGTCTTTCCATGTATATGAGAGGGTCCTGGCAGGAAACCAATGGCACCTTCAGACTGGTCATATGAGGAGCATTTCATAAAGTGGCCGTTTCTGTTAGCTCAGGGAATAGAGAAACCCCTAGGGATTGCCCTAGGCCTTAAGGTACCGGGGAGGGAGCAGTTACTGGAACTGGAAGGAGAGCTTTTTGAAGGAACTTGTGACTGGATGGCTCTTCAGTTAAAGAATCCAGCCACTCCTGTGACCCAGGAGGTGGAGCTGGGGAAGTAAATGCCCTGACCTCAGTTTCCTCCTTCCCATCTGTCTCCTGCCTATGCTGCTCCTTGGCTGAGCCCGACTGGAAGCTAAAGCTGAAGGGAGCCTGTTGAAATAGCCCCTACCGTGGGGGCTGGTGTCAGAATTGGTTGAAAGGTGGGACAGTGCAGCTCTTTCTGGAGTCCACCCAATTCGAATCGATGTGGAAGAGCAAATGGAAGATATTCTCCACACACTTCACTCCTGCTCATCAGTTATTGCACTTTGTTTACTCCTCAGCTTTATCAATTAAGCTTTCAAAACCTTGATTGTGTGTATATAAGTATATGTGGTTGGCATCCTGGTGTGGCCCTGTAGGATAAGTACTGGACCCACCAGCTGCTATGTGTCAGAACCAACTCACACTTGAGATACTTAACAACAGCACACATTAAGGGATGGGGCGGGTCAGGTATAACTTCTTGGGAGAATGGGATGTAGTGTCTTTGGAGCCTGACCCTAGGTCAGTGTCTTCTGTAAGAGCAAGCACGGTCTTTACTGACCTGGTTTTTAAAGGAATTTTCTGACTTAAATTTGAATAGCTGAGTAACAAACTAATCTGTATAAATTGTAAGGCTCTTTGAGTGTTTCATTAAGGAGCCCTAGTGGTGCAGTGGGTTAATGCGCCAGATTGCAAAGTCCTTTGAACTGCAAGGTCGGCGGTTCAAGCTCACCAGCTGCTCCTCGGAAATCCTATACAGGGTCGCTATGGGTCAGAATCGACTTGACAGCACTTAACAACAACAACAGTGGTGCAGTCTGTGTGGTGCTGTAGGATAAGCACTGGACTGCTTACTGTTAGTTTAGCAGTTGAAACTCACCAGCTGCTCCTCAGAAACCCTGTACAGGGTCTCTGTGAGTTGGAACCAAATCAGCAGCACTTAACAACAACAAACAGTGGTGCGGTGGTTAAGCGTTAGGCTGCTAACCAAAAAGCTTTTCAGTTCAAACCCATA
>NW_006408590.1:11380995-11389125 GCF_000296735.1 Chrysochloris asiatica
ATTCTGGGTGTACTGCTGCTTCTGACACAAATTTGATTATTTTTCTGACAGTTCATGGTGTGCTTAATATTTTTCACCTGCACCCTAAATCAAAGGTATCAATTCTTCTTCATTGTTCCTGATTCATTGTCTAGACTTGCAGTATTTTAACTTGAGGTGAGATAAAATACTATGGTTTAGTTCAGGCATGCCTTAGTCCTCAAAGTAATATCTCCACTTTTTAATGCTTAAAAGAGGCCTTTGCAACAGATTTGCCCTTGGCAAATCAAAGGGAGTCTTAAGAAGACAAAGTACAATACTATGATGAAATGTGGAGTTAGCAAACAAAAGGGAAGAACATGCTCAGCATTTCTCAAGCTGAAAGAACTGGAAAAAAAAAATTCAAGTCTTGAGTTGTAGTATTGCAGGATTCTGTAAGCAAAAGATTGAACCACCGAGGGAGCATCAAAAGGTGGGAGGAGTACACAGAGTCACTGTACCAAAAACAAGAGAAATTATTTGCGGAGTGGGGGGCTATGCAAATAAGGCTCTTGTGGCCCACCAAGGTGATTGGATGTTTCTGCTAATACAGATCAAGTGCCTGGAACCCTTTAGGGAGGAACTATGCACATCAGGTGATGGAATCCTTGTAGGGGATTAGTCAGTTTGGCCATGTCACTAGTGTTGAAGAGAGTCAATCCTAGGGGGGGTGGTGTGTCTCCCTTCACTACCATCACGAAGAAGAACCAGGAGCAGAGCACGACCTTTGGCTCAGGAACCCTAGAACTGTAACAGTCTAGATGTGGCGCATGACAGTGAAAAGCCGTGTCAAGCCTGGGAGAGTCCATCGTAAGGAGCAGCAGTAACAGAACCAGGAGACTGGTGCAGGATGGTGCAGTGGGCTTCCCAGCCCAGGGAGCTAGAGAGCTGAGTGTCTTCACGAAGAGACTTCCTGAGTGGGGTGCCTGCAGGCACTTAACGTGCTAGGCTGAAGAAAGAGCTGTAATGTTTGCTCAATCAAGGCAGAGGCTGTGGCTGAGAGGAGCCTTTTTGTAAGCACAACCAAGACAAAGCTCTCCTGGTCAAAGTACTGTACCCTGAATTGGAACCTGTTACTTCTCTAACAGGAGTGCTAGTGTAGTGCTGCAGGAGAATGCGCTGGACTGCAAGGTCAGCAGTTCAAACCAACCAGCCACTCCTTGGAAACCCTATACAGGATCGCTATGAGTCAGAACCAACTTGACAGCACTCAACAACGATGACAACAACAACTTCTATCATAAGTCTGCGTCACCGTACAACATGTTATTAAATGTAGCAGAGGAGTCGCGGGTGCTGTGGAGTGAATGGCTGCTGTCCGAATTGGTAGAAAGGTAAGACAGTGGAGCCCTTTAGTCTGCCCCTGGCCTTGTTTTGGCTGATGATATGGAGCTTTTCCACCGTCTCTTTCCACAGATGTAGTCAATTTGATTTCTGTGTATTCCATCTGGTGAGTCTGTGTGTATAGTTCTTTTATGTTGTTTTAAAAAGGTATTTGCATTGAAGGAGCCATTGGTCTTTCAAAATGGTCTCCAGCATCATTTCTGTCACCAAGGCCATATTTTCCAACTACTGATCCTTCCCCTTTGTTTCCAACCTTTACATTCCAATCGTTAGTAATTATCATTACATCTTGATTGCATGTTTGATCGATTTCAGACTGAAGTAGTTGGTAGAATTTCTTCAATTTCATCATTGCTAACTTTAGTGAAAGCAGCAGTCAGGAAATCAAATGATAAATTACATTAGGCAAATCAACTGCAAAAGACTTCTTTGAAGTATTAAAGTGCAAAGATGTCAGTTACAAGACTTCAGTGAGCCTGATTGAAGCTAGCTAGTGTTTTCAGTTATTTCATACGTATGTGAAACCTGGACGGTGAATAAGGAAGACTTCAGAAGTATCGATGTTTTTGAATTATGTTGCTGGTGAAGAAAATCAGATATGTCACGGACTGCCAGAAGAACAAACTTCTGTTGGAAGAAATACAGCCAGAATGTTCCTTAGAAATGAGGATGTTATCAGGAAAGACCAGTCCCTGAAGAAGTACTTAATGCTTGTTAAAGTAGAGGGTCAGTTTGAGAATGAAACAGGGCTGGTATCTGACCTTTGACTTAACAAGATGGAAGGAGAATTAAACTGATCAGCCCAACGCCAATTCTTAAGAGGCAGATGTCCGACATGCTGCCTCCATCCTTGGCCAGTTCTGACACTAACCATCCTTTCTGTGTAACTCTCTCCTCTGCTGGGTTCAGTAATTCATTGCAGTGGCCACACAGAACTCACAGACAGTATTCACCATTATGGGGTTTATTAAGGATGTTATATTTCAGGATCAAAACTGTTAAGCTTAGCATAATTGTTTTGTTTTTGTTTGTTTTTTTCACACTCATGGGTGTATCTTTACTTCTCTTCTAAACTCTTAATTCTTTTGCGTTCAAGATCCTTGGTCTAATTTAGGTCTGGCACTAGGGTAGCAGGATCTCAGTAAATATGTTTTGAATGCTCCATTGTAATGAGTTTTGAATTGCCATGGTAATGAGTGTGGCTTCAGCTAAAGTAAAGGATTTGCAAGTCAGTGTGAAGCACAGCTGAAATTGAATTCAGGAGTCAGTGCACTTAAGCAGCCAAGCTCCTGCCCTCCTGAGTCTCACCTCAGGGAATGGGGAGCTAGCTAGCAGCACCACTCAGTACCTGGAATCAGTTGTGGTCTGCCCAAAACCTAAAGAACTGGTTCTGGCCAGCCTTGGACTAGCTGGACTTCTCACCTCTGACTGCCCTCTGTGACAGAGATCCCCTGATCCCTTAATTGCTTGGGCATCTGCACAACCTACTTCCAGATTGGGTACCCAGAACAGATAACATCCAGCCCGACAGGAATTCCGTATAGGGCCGAGAGTGTTCCCATCTCATCCCTTGCCCTCCATCTATGATATGAGGTTCTTGGCTGGCAGAAGATCCCAGAATTTTCTCTCTGGATTAGAAACTGCCCTGGTTTTTTCCTTACGTTATTTTGTTTATTCTTTCTTCTGTTTCTTCCTCTCTTTACTTTCCCATGCTTTCTATCCTTTTTATTTCTGCTGTCACTTTTTCTTTGTTTTTTCCCTGCTCATCTTTCCAAAATGCTGCTGCTTCCTGTTTTGTCTCTTTTCCTTTACTACTCTCTGCTCTCTTTTCCTTTTCATATCTTTCCCTAGTTGTGTTTAGTTCTTTTTGTTTTTATTTTCTTTCTAATTTATTATTTTATTTGCCCTCTTCTGGAGTAATGTTACAGGATAAACACTGGAGTGTGAACCACAAGGGTGGCAGTTCAGACTCACCAACTCCTCCTCAGAAACCCTATAAAGGGTTGTTATGAGGTGGAACCAACTAGAAGGTACCCAACAACACTTTTGTCTCTTTGGTGTTTGTATCCTGTTTCTAGCTGTTGCCTGCTTTTTTCTTTCTTTACTATTTTATTTTTTGCTGTTGTTTGTGTACTTGTTTTCCTTTTCTCTTGTATGTATTTTCTCTTCTTGCCTCATCCAACAGGGAACAGCAACCATGCCACAATCATATCCTCTAGAGCCTCGCCCACTGGACATGAGCCAATATGAACTTCTATACACTGGATCAATGACAACCACCAAACCCATCCTAACCTGACTGCATGAACAGCGAATAGAGACGGTGTACAAGCTGCCATCCCCTAAACACACCCACCAGGAAACAGTTCGTGAGTGCCCTGGAATACACCAATGTACAATCAGCAATTTGATACAAATACAATACCACCACAATGTCTTTCTTGCAAGTAGCACACAATTTTTGTTCACACAAAGAAACATTACAGAGTGGCTCAAACAAGTGACCAAAAGGCAGAGCTAAAAAACAGTTTTGAGGTAAAAAAGGCACTGACACTACCTGAAAAATAATTTAATAGAATGATATTTGGGTTCCTCCAAATGATTGACAGAAAGGTCGAAGAAAGCATGGAAGAATTCAGGAAAACACTAAAGGAATAAACAAAATAAAAGATTGGAGATAACACAAACCATGCAAATATAAACCCAGAAGATTAACAATAAGATTTAAGAATTGGATGATACATTGAAAGAGCAGAGGAGTAGATTTGAACCATTGGAAGCCCGACTTAGTGAGCTTGAAGATAAATCAATACTAGTAAACTAGAAGACCAATTGGAAAAAAGAATGAAAAAACCCTGAGGAAACCTAACATTCACGTGGGACAACATGAAGAGGAATAACTTGCAGGTGATCGGAATTCCAGAACAGGAAGAGACAAGCACAGAATAGAAAGTTGAAAAACGGTTGGAATAAAACTTCCCTAGGACTCCTGGTTTGGCACTATAGGATCAGCACTGGACTGCGAACTACAGGGTTGACAGTTCAAACCCACCAGCTGTTTCTTGGAAACTCTGCACAGGGTCACTGTGAGTTGGTACCTACTTGATAACACTTAACAACAGCAGCATTATGAAAAATGGAGAAGATAAGCATTCAGGATACTGAACAATCCCCAAACAGGAGAGACCCAACAAAGAAAATTGCCAAGACAAATCATATTCAAACTCTCCAAAAGCAAAGACAAGGAAAAACACCTGAGAGTAGCTCAAGAAAACTGCCAAGTTACCTACAAAGGAAAACCAATAAGACTCAGCTCTGATTTCTCAGCAGAAACCATGCCAGCAAGAAGACAATGGGAAGATACATACAAAATTCTGAAAGATAAACTTGCCAACCAGCAACCACATATCCAGCAAAACTGCCCCTCAAATACAACAGCAAAATGAGAACATCTCCAGATAAACAGAAATAAAAGGAATTTATATGAAATATGCTGAATTTACAAAAAGTAAAAAGAATCCTTTGGACTGAGTACCAAAAATAAACAGCAGCCTGAGATTGACATACACAGCCACACACCCCCAATTTCAATCCAGATATAGATATATCCAAAGTAAAACAAATTTACAAGATGAAAATACGGAACCAGAGATATCAATTTAGATAACTGCAAAGCAAAAAGAGTGGAAAGTGTACTTTTCAGAACTTCCAAATAGCACGAAAGGTAAGTAGGTTTCAAGATAAAACAGACTGTTTTAAACTGGGGAAGAAATTGATAAATTTCAGGGTAACCTTAAGTACACTTACACATCAAATCAAGAAAAAGTGAAAGCATGAAGATTTACTAAACATTAAAACAACACCAATAAAGAAATTGACAAGAAGACGCATAGACAAAGTGAACTCGATAGAGAAAATTTATGTGGAACAAAGAAACCAGCAGCACCACACACACACACACACAAAACACACACAGCAAAATGACAGCAATCAATTCATACCTGTGGATAATGGCACTGAATGTCAATGGATTAAATGCACCAGTCAAAAGACAGAGTAGCAGAATGGTGAAGAAAACAGAATCCTTTAGTATGTTGTCTACAAGAGTCACAACTTAAATACAAAAACAAAATCTACAAGAAAAACAAAAAGAACTCAATTTAAAAATGGACAGAGGACATGGACAGTATATTCAGGTGGCCAACAGACATTTGAAGAAATGTTCTCAATTGTTAGCCATTAGGGAGATGCAGATCAGAACAATAATGAGATACCATCTCCAGCATTAATAGCAAAGGTCAAAAACACAAATGGAGAGGCTGAGACCTTCCTACATTGGTGGGACTGTAAAATGACGCTACCACTTTGGAAAATGTTATGGTACTTCAAAAAGTTGGAAATAGTAATATCATGTGACCCAGCAATCTATGTAAGAAATTATTTCTTGTCCCTTAACAAGAAATAAGAGTCATGACATGAATAGATTTATGCACAGCAATGTTCGTCTTAGTATTCACAATACTTAGGAAAAAGATGGAGACAGCCTAAATACGGAAGTCAAGGGAAGACTGCATACCAAACTTGGGTACATACACACAATGGAATATTATGCAATGGTGAAGAATGACAGTGAGTCTGCAAAACACTTCATAACATGGATGAACCTAGAACATACCTTTGCTGAGTGAAATGAGTCACAAAAGGACAAATATTGTATGAGACCACCATTGTAGAAACTCAAGAAGAAGTTTTCATGCTAAAAGAAACATTCTTTGGTTACCCAGGGGTGAGAGGGAAGAATGAGTAATTCACTGGTTAGAAGAGAGACACCTGTTAACTCTGGTGACAAGGAGGGCAATATTCATGAAAAGGGTGGTTAGCAGAAGAATGATGAAGACAGGTGAAGACACAGGGAGGTATGCAAAGATTAAAGGGAAAGAGGTAAATAGTGTTATACACACAACCCTGGAAGAACAGTTTCCTGCAGATAGATAATAGATACACAGACAGAACAGATATGGGAGGAAAAATGGGAGTATGCCCACAAATATGTACAGGGTGTGATAGAGAATATATGTACATGGTAATTGCATTTAGACTCGTGGTGTGGCACTATAAGATCAGCACTGGACTGTGAACCACAAGGTCAGCAGTTCAAACCCACCAGCTGCTCCTTGGAAACCCTATACAGTGTCACTATGAGTCAGAAACAACTCAATGGCGCTTAACAGCATTTACCTTTGCTGCAAACACCTATGAGTATGATGGACCATATAGGGGCAAAATGATGAAAACTTAGACATAATCAAGCATCTTAAGGCATTGAGTAGCTGGGCTTGGGGCCTCAGGACCATAGTTTCAGGGGACACCATGATCAATTGGCATTACATAATCCACAAAGACAATGCTCTACATCCTACTTTGTTGAGTAGAATCTGGTATCTTAAAAACTCAGGAATGACCATCTAAGGTGTCTTTCTGTGCAGAAAAAGAGTGATGGAAATTGAAGATGTTTGGAATCAACTAGTCCAGTGGACCAATGGAACATATGAATATCAGTCATTACAACTCCTAGATCGGAAAAGTGAATGATGTCCAGCTACTATTAGCAAAGGGTCATATTAGAAGGTCCCGGAGACAGTCAGTGAAAATGTGGAACAAAACTCAATTGTAAACAACAGAAAAAGGGTGGAGTGACTCCATGGCACATAACAACAACAAAAACAACAACTAATCAGAAAGAGAGCGGAGAAACCTGATGATACCGTGACCCTCAACAACCTTCAGGTCTGGAAAGGAAGACGTCACCTTCGTGGATCAATTTTCAGCCAAGTAGTAGATAATTATATAGGGAGGACAACACTAGTAAGGTATGCTCGCCATGGGATGGTCAATTGTTCAACATTTACATAAGGACAGAGATGCTAAGGGATGGAAGGAGGGTGGAATAGAAATAGAAATCACAAGGATTAACTGTTGTTGAATGGAGGGGACTGTAGTCATTGAGATAAAACAAAGTGTATGATTTGTGGAATGTAAAACTGATGATCTTGTCTGTAACCCTTCACTCAATTTATAATAAGAAGGTTTAAGTTTTTTTTTTTTAATCATGCACTTCAGCCATGAGAATGAGGCTGGATAGGAAACCTTCATATTTAGTCTGGGAGCCTGCAGAGTACCTGTGACTTCATCTCATTATTCTAGGGAAGAATTGTAAAATAGGATGTGTGACATCAAGCCAACTGCCTGGATGTTGTTTTCAAACAACTGTCTCTTGGTCCAGGTACAGATTCCTTATGAGCACGATTAAGTGTTCCGGAATACTCATACTTCGCAATGTTGTCCATAGGTTGTCATGATCCACACAATCGAAAGCCTTTGTGTAGTCAGTAGAGCACAGGTAAACATCTTTCTGATATTCTCAGCTTTCAGACAAGATCCATCGGACATCAGCAGTGATATCCCTTGTTCGATATCCTCTTCTAAATCTGGCTTGAACCTTTGGAAGTTCTCTGTCAGTATATGCTTGCAACTGTTTCTTTATTACCTTTAGTAAAACGTTACTCACATGGGATATCAAAGATGTCCAATGATTTCTGCATTCCGTTAGGTCACCTCTCACTGGAATGGGCACAAATACGGATCTCACTAATCAGTCAGCCAGATAGTTGTCTTCCAGATTTCTTGGCAGAGATGAGTGAGTGCCTCCTGTGCCACCGCACTTTCTTGAAATATTTCAATTTTTATTCCATCAATTCCTGGAGCCTT
>NW_006408590.1:11389658-11391366 GCF_000296735.1 Chrysochloris asiatica
GTGGGATATATTCAAGGTCATATTTTGGCTCTTGTGTACTGGTTTTCATGTTCTTCAGCTTCAGTTTGAATTTGTATGTGAACAATTGATGGTCCGTTCTACAATTTGCCTCTGGCCTTGTTTTGACTGATGATATGGAACTTTTCCATTGTCTCTTTCCACAGATATAGTCAATTTGATTTCTGTGTATTCCATCTGGCGAGGTCCATGTGTATAGTGGTCTCTTATGCTGTCTAAAGAAGGTATTTGAAATGAACAAATCATTGATTTTGCAGAATTGTATCATTCGTTCTCCAGCATCATTTCTATCACCAAGACCATATTTTTCAACTACTGATCCTCTTTGCTCCCAACCTTTGCATTCCAATCACCAGAAATGATCAATACATCTTGATTGCATGTTTGATCAATTTCAGATTGAAGAAGTTGGTAGAATTCTTCTATTTCATCCTCACTGGCTTTAGTGGTTGGTGCGTAAATTTGAATAATAGTGGTATTAACTGGGCTTCCCTGAAGCCGCATGGATATTATCCTATCACATCAGTTATGTACCTCATAACTGATCTGCATATGTTCTTTTTGACAGTGAATACAACACCAATCCTTTTCAATTTGTCATTCCCAGCATAGTAAACCATGTGGTTGTCAGATTTGAAGTGGCTAACAGCAGTCCATTTCAGCTTACTAATGCCTAAGATATTGGTGTTTATACGTTCCATTTCATTTTTGACAATTTCTAATTTTGTACTTGTTGCTAATTGACAGGCCCTGGTGGCACAGTGGTTAAAGCACTGGCTGCTAACCAGAAGCCTGGTAGTTCAGACCCACTAGCCACTCGTTTGTGAGAACGCTGTGGCGGTCTCCTTCCGTAAAGATGACAGCCTTGGAAACCCTGTGGGGCAGTTAGGCTCTGTTGTACAAGGTCGCAATGAGTCAGGGTCAACAGCAGTGGGTTTGGATTGCTGACTCACCCCACACAATATCTGTAACATCATTCAAATCCAATAATCACTCAGTTTAATTTACAATTTCTATATATTCTCCAAAGAGGCTGCATTCCAAAGAGCCTCTCTTTTACCCTCTCAGAGAAAGCAATGTGTGGTCTGTTAGTCTTCATCTAGTACTTGAGTGAGGGGAGGCTATCTCAAGCTGCATCTTCTTGTTGTTGTTAGGTGCCATTGAGTCAGTACCAACTCACAGTGACCCAGTGCACAACAGAATGAATCAATACCCGGTCCTGGGCCAACCTCACAATTGTTGTTACACTTGAACCCATTGATACTGCCACTTTGCCAGTCTATCTTGCTAGGGGTCTTCTTCTTTTTCTCTGACCCTCCACCTTACCAAACATGATATCTTTCTCCAGGGACTGGTCCCTCCTGACAATATGTCCTAAGTATGAGAGACGAAGTTTGGCCATCTTGGCCTCCAAGGAGCACTCTGGCTGCACTTCTTCCAATACAGATCTAAATAGTCTCCTCCAACACCATAACGCAAAAGCATCAGTTCTTCTAAGGTCTTCCTTATTCACTGTCCAGTTTTCATATGCATATGAAGTTTCTGAAAATACCATGACTTGGGTCAGGCGCACCTTACTCCTCAAGTTGACGTCTTTGCTCTTCAATACTTTAAAAAGGTCTTGTGCAGCAGATTTGCCTAATGCAATACGTTGTTTGATTTCTTGACTGCTGCTTCCATGAGTGTTGAT
>NW_006408590.1:11391931-11403846 GCF_000296735.1 Chrysochloris asiatica
AAGAGATCAGATGACCTATTGCATTAGGCAAATCTGCTGCACAGGAACTTTTTAAAGTGTTGAAGAGCAAAGATGTCAGCTTGAGGACTAAGGTGCGCCTGACCCAGGCCATGGTATTTTCAATAACCTCGTATGCATGTGAAAGCTGGACAGTGAATAAGGAAGACTGTAGAAGAATTGATGCTTTTGAGTTATGGTGTTGGAGGAGACTATTCAAAGTGCCATGGGCTGTCAAAAGAACCAGCAGATCTGTATTGGAAGAAGTGCAGTCAGAGTGCTCCCTGGAGACCAAGATGGTAAAACTTCGTGTCTCATACTTAGGACATATTGTCAGGAGGGACCAGTAGCTAGAGAAGGATATGATGTTTGGTAAAGTGGAGGGTCAGAGAAAAAGAGCAAGACCCCTAGTGAGATTGATTGGCAAAATGGCAGCATCAGTGGGCTGAGGTGTGACAACAATTGTGAGGTTGGCCCAGGACTGGGCAGTGTTTCGTTTTGTTGTGCATAGGGTTGCTAAGAGTTGGTACCGACTCAGTGGCACCTAACAACAACAACAACATTAAGCACATGGAGTTCTGGTATGTCACGGTAAGATAAGCACCACACTGCTAACCACGAGATCAGTGGTTCAAACCCATTAGTCACTCCTCGGAAACCTTGTGCAGGGTCGCTATGAGTTGGGACTGACTTGATGGCTTTTAACTATAACATTATGCCTATATTTCATTAGGATTTTTTTCTATTGCATTCTTTTGACCTTTTCAGTTTAAGACCAGTATCACATCACAGTAACTATTTGAACAAAGAAGAGTTATATGAGAAGCACTTCCTTTTCTAGTATGAGCTTTTGCCCCCTCCCCGAAGTTTGCTGTTGTTGTTATGTGCCATCGAGTCGGTTCCGACCCATAGCGACCCTGTATAGGGTTTCCGAGGGTGTAAATCTTTACAGGAGTAGAAAGCCTCATCTTTTTCCCGCGGAGCAGCTGGTAGTTTCGAACCGCTGACCTTAAGGTTCGCAGCCTGATTCGTAACCACTACGCTACGAAGTTTGCTGTAGCTACCTTTATTCAAAGCTGCAGTATTAATCATCTGTGCCCTATTCTGCTTTATTTCATCTAGCCTGCAGATGGCAGAATTGCTTTACTTGCACAGTAATTTTAAAGGTTAGATTTTTTTTTAATGAATTCTTGCACTGGAAAGAGAGGTGATTTAATGAGCTGCATCTCTCCTGTTAGAGGAGAGGTAAATTCATGTTAGGGATGGAGTCTCACTAAGTAAGTACTGGGTAATTTACTTCTTCATTTGGTCTGCAGTGCATGATTTTAGTGTACTTGGATTAAGTTATATAAATGGACTGGAGCTTCATGCTGGAGCATATTGTAAACTGCTGAAATTCTGTAATTACTGTAGTTAGAGTAATGAAGCTTAGATCTGCTTCATATTAACCACAAAGTAATTTATTCAGCATTTGTATTTTTAGAGTTTGCTTGTGTTAATTTTCTTTCTTTTTATTAGTCTGGAGACCTTTCCGAATTCATGAGTAGATCATCCATTTAAAACTTTAATATAATTGGTTTTACTGAATTAGTCATGTTTTATTCTTGCTAGGATAAAAGAAATGATTTAGGGAACAAGAAATTAGATTAACACATTATATTTGAAGTTGAAGAAAGAATTATGTAGACAATTTGATAGAGCAAATTAGAAAATATGTAGGGATTCCTTAGAGAAGCTGCTATAAAATTCAGAAGGACAGATTGCTTATATGCCTGATATGGCGGGGAACACAGTCTGCTGAGCAAGAAACCTAACTTATTCTGTGATTCTATTAAGAGAGAAAAAGATTAACACGGGTCTAAGTGCTGGACTGCAAAGTAATTTGAAACACAAGGTTGGTGGTTCAAGCTCACCAGCCGCTCCTTGGAAACCCTATATAGGATCGCAGTGGGTTGGAACAGACTTGATATGATAGCACTGACTTGTAGGAGTCCTGGTGTGGTGCTGTGGGATAAAGCACTGGACTGCAAGGTTGGTTTGAGCCACAAGGTGGCAGTTCAAACTCACCAGCCTCTCCTTGGAAGCCCTATATAGAGTGGCTTATGAGTTGGAACTGACTGCAAAGCAGTCATCAACAGCAGATGACGTGTGTGTGTGGGGTTGCCTTGAGTTGGAATTGAGTCAGTTAAAAAATAGTGACAGAATGACCTGTGAGAGAGACTCTGATTTTTAAATCAGTATATTGAGGCTTTCTACTCCCGTAAAGATTTACACCCTCGGAAACCCTGTACAGGGTCGCTATGAGTCGGTTCCGACTCCACGGCACATAACAACAACAACATATTTAAATCAGAAAGGACTTCAAAAAGTTCCAGGGAAACATAGAATGGAAAGACAATGGAATTTTCCCAGGAACTTTTTGAAACCCCGTCATACATACACTGGAGTCCTTGTGTGGCACTGGAAGGATAATGCACTGACCCGCAAGGTCAGTGTGAATGACAAGGTCGGTGGTTCAGAGCCACCAGCTAGCTGCTCCTCAGAAACCCTATACAGGGTCAAACTGACTCGGCAACACTTAACAACAACAGCAGCGTACATATATCGGAAATATATATCTTAAACCCACCCACTGCCATCCAGTCGGTTTTCCTTCTTAGCGCCCCATAGGACAGAGTAGAACTCGTCCCTAGGGAATCTGAAGGTGTCAGTCTTCACAGGAGCAGACAACCTCATCTTTCTCCTGAGTGTCTGGTGGGTTTAAACTGCTAACCTTGCAATTAGCAGCCCACTGTGTTAGCCTAGTTAGTACACCGGCAACCCACTGACATCGTGTCATTTCTAACTCAGAGTGACCCTGTCTATCTAGGGTTTCCGAGACTAAGTCTTTACTAGAGTCAGCAGCCTCATCTCACTCCCGCAGAGCGACTGCTGGGTTTGAACTGTCTGTATTGCGCTTAGCAACTCAACACTCATCCCCCAGCGATCAAGCCACTTGTTGTTGGTAAGTGCAGTTGAGTCGGTTCCAACTCATAGCAACCCTCTATAGGGTTTCCAAGGAGTGACTGGTGAGCTTGAACCTCCAACCTTGTGGTTCAAATGACTTTGCAGTCCAATGCATTAACCCATAGTGCCACACCACTTGGTTTATTGGTTATGTGCCGTGGAGTCAGTTCCAACTCATAGCGACCCTGTACAGGGTTTCCAAGGCTGTAAATCTTTACGGGAGCAGAAAGCCACATCTTTCTCCCGCGGAACAGCTGGTAGTTTTGAACTGTCGACCTTGCAGTTTGCAACCCGATTCGTAACCACTATGCTGCTACCCGAGCTCCTTGCCACACCACTAGGGCTCCTAAAATTCACATTTTAGGCTTAAATTTTTTAAATGCTTCTTAACTACTGTAGATGGTAAACTTTAGAAGAGTTCAATATAACTTGTTAGCTTTATAAAAGGGACAGAAGAACCCTTAAAATGACAGTTTATTGTTACTGTGTGCTATCATGTGCTAATCCTGACTCACAGCAGTCTTCTAGAACAGAGTAGAACTGCCCTATAGGCTTCCCTACACTGTAATCTTTCTAGAGGAGCCCTAGTATGCCTCTGTAGGATCAGCACTAGACTGTTAACCTCAATGTCAGCAGTTCAAATCCACCAGCCACCTCAGAAATCTTGTGGGTGTTGGTGTGTGATGGAGTCTGTTCTAACTCATAGCAACCCTGTATAGGGTTTCCAAAGCTATAAATCTTTATGGGAAGAAAGCCTCATCTTTAGCCACTGGAATGGGTGGTGATTTCGAACTGCTGACCTTGAGGTTAGCAGACCGACTCCTAACCATTACGCTCCTAGAGCTCCTTCAGAAACCCTATACAGGATCGCTATGAGTCAGAACCGACTCAGCAGCACTTAACAACAATAACAGTCTTTATAGGAGCAGATTGCCATAGCTGTTTTCCCATGGGCCGTACACCTTTCTCTTAGTAGCCCAACTCTTAACCATTGTGACACCAGGGCTCCTTAAAAAGACTAAAAAATTAAATTTTAACCAAACTTTGGGTAATCTTTTGAGGACTGATTGAAATTGTATTGTATGACCATGGCCGCCATCACCCATATTTTTGCTGTAACTGAGCCCAGTTAATGTTAGCGGTGGTTGTCTGCCATCGTGGGGCCTCTTACAACCCTGTATAGAGTTTCCAAGGATGTAAACCGTTACAGGAACCGAAAGCCTCATCTTTCTTCCATGGAGCATCTGGTGAATTTGAACTACTGAGACTTTATGGTTAGCAGACCAACAAGAAACAACTATGTCACCCAAGCTCATCCGTTATTATAGGAGGAAATATAATCGGGACACATGCAAACCATTCTCATTTTGACAGGAGAAAGGCAGAATGCACTGCTAAATGGAATGAAGTGAGAGACTATATTTAATTTCCAGTGCGATGAGTTAATAGTAGGTGTCTGTTAAAATTCCAGGAAGCCTAAAAAGGCCCACAGTACTTCAATAGTTTTGGCAGCAGTTATAATGGATAGATATTAATAACTTATAACAGCCTGTCACTCTAGCTGTTATAATGATATAATTACTTTCCCATAGGAAAAGTACATTTGAGAAAGATATATGTAATGTGTTAATACAGTATGTCTATACTAGAATGAAATATGTACTGTTACTAATAAATCAGTGTTTATGTTTTGAAATGGTTTTCCAGTATGAGTGAGGGTAGATTGATCAGGTTAATCAGAAAAGACATGACCTCTTTTACTCCCTATAATAAGCTAGTATACTCAATCAAGAGATAATACCGTATAGCGGAGAGGTCCAAAACGCCTTGCTTGGTTTTTTGTTGCCCTCATTTCAGGGTAGGGAGAATGATCTGTTATGGAATTTTTATATATTTTATGAACATTATTTAGATAAGTAATTTATGGTCATCCACGAATGGTGGCTGTATGAGGAATGATTATGTGTTTTATTTTTAAATTTTTTGAGGTTTCTGATAAGGTTTGATTTAGAAAATAACAAAAATAAATATAAAAGCTTCTCAATATAGGCCTTATGTCAGGAATAATGGAAACATGAAGGACCCTTAAATGAGACTGTAAATAAGAGAGAGAATCATGAAATAAATACAAATTATATTATGACAACTAGAACCAAGGTATAAAAATAATTGAAGAGAGACTTTGTTTACAGAGAATTTACTTAGTGTGTGTCATAAATTGGAATCTGGATGTAGAATCACTGAAGTCCATTTGTTTTGCTTCTTTGAAGTGGAACTCTATTTGATGTATAAGTTTGATTCATATGTAATTATGGAGTAATTCATAATACCATAATGCCAACCTTAAACTTTTTTAATAGAAGCAACACTCCTATTAAAAAATTACAGCTTTAAAAAAAAAAAGAGGTTGGGACTTTTAAGCTATAATTTTCAGAAAGAGGTTGACCATTCATTATGGTGCTATTAGAAGGTAGTTTTTATTTGTCTTTTTTCTTAGACCCCATTTGTTACTGTGAGCTTAAGAAAAAGAAAATACTTAGACTTAGGCTGGTTATGTGTTTTTAGGTAAATGTTTTTATTCCTTTTCTTTAATTGAGCCGTGCAATAACCAAAAAGGCTTCTCTATTTAGTTTCCTAGTATCACCTCATATTTAGACCTTCAGCTTTTTGTTGAGGATGAGCTTGAGTCTACAAAGCAGACACACCTTAATGCCTGCCTCCTTCCTAGTGAGCCCCCATGGAGGGACAGAGAGAGATGTCCACTTCTGTCTATCACATGGAAAAGCTGAGAGGAAACACAAGTTCTCTACAGGCAGGCGCTTCTAAAAAGGAATAACTGGCCGAGGCAGATACGTTACAATATAGTTGGATCTTCTTCCCAGTCCTGTAGAGAAAGAATAAACAGAAAATGAAGAAAGAACAGAGCTTCCTTCTAAATACTGCAAATGTTCTGTATCACGAAGCCCCAGAAATGATTGTAAAATTAATTCCGTTTTCTAAAGGAAATATTTAGCCTCATGTTCTGTCCTCTTCCACTTTGGAACATGTTAGATATGCACAGCTTTTTCCTTTTGGGGTCTGGAAAGTTTAAAGTCTGAGGAGGAGAGGATTCAGGAGAGAGTGTAGGTTCTCAAAGATTTCAGCCTGTGCCATTTGTTACCATAAACACTGCTAATAGCTTTAGCATACCTTTACAACTTTATTAGAAATTTTATACTAAATAGTATGGTAATCGAAAAGGAGCCCTGGTAGTGTAGTGGATTACGAGCGGGACTGCGAACTGCAAGGTCAGCAGTTCAAATCTGCTTGTTGCTCTGAGGGAGAAATGTGAGACTTTCTATTCCTGTAAATATTCATAGCCTCAGAAACACTGTGAATTAGAACCGTGTTAGGGGCACACAACCACCACAGTAATCTAAAAGTAATCTAACCACTTAATTTCTCTTGCCTAATCATTCTTGACTAGACAAACCTTTCTTTTCACTCTTACTAGAAGAACTTTGGACTCTTGCAGAGTATGTTTGTTAAATGCCGCCAGTCAGTTCCCACTCATAGTGACCCTCTCTAGGGTTTCTGAAGCTCTAAATCTTTGTGGGAACAGAAAGCCTCCTCTTTCTCCTATTGGAGCAACTGGTGGGCTCAAACCACCAACCTTGTGATTCTGGAGTCTAGTGCTTCACAGTCCAGAGCCACAGGGCTCCTAAGAGGAAAATAAAAATACAGCAAAATCTTAAAAGTCTCATCTTTGCTGCGGGTCATCAAAACCCTGTTTTGGTTTGTATATATGTCTATGTGTATACACACACACACACACACACACACACACACACGTTGGTTTTGTTTGTTTATTTGCATGCTAAACGTGTAAAGGGGAAGGTGACGAAACATAAATTGCCCCTTTTCCTTTTAGTCCTGCAAATATTACTGGCTTGAAAGTGTATTTTAAGTACTAGAGAACTATGAAAAAGTTGAAAGTATTTTTTTTTAAATAAAAGAGTTTTATTTTATAAAGGAAAAAGCTTTGGGTCCTGGTATGGCATTGTGGGAAAAAGCACGGGACCACAAGGTCAATTTGAACCACAAAGTCGGCGGCGGTTCAGATCCACCCACTGCTCCTTGGAAACCCTAAACAGGATCGCTATGAGGCGGAACCCACTCATTAGCACTTAACAACAGTCCTGTTTATTTTGCACTTATTTTGGCTAGTTACGAGTTTTTCGGTCATATACAGAGAATTAGATAGTAATTTATTCATACCTCCTAAGGTACATTGTGTTTTAGTGGCTAATTTTTTTTTTTTTCTTTTTTTCTGTTTCAGTTGATCCTATTAAGATACTAATGCCATCATTATCTCCTACAATGGAAGAAGGGAACCTTGTGAAATGGCTGAAAAAGGAAGGTGAGCGTGTACTGTATTAATGTTTCCTGTGTGCTTTGTTCATTTGAACATTTTGATTTTTTTTTCCAATTGATTATATGGAGTCCTGGTGTGGCACTATAGGCTAAGCACTGGATTGCTAACCACAAGTTGGATGTTCAAACCCACCAGCTGATCCTCAGAAATCCTATGCCAGACTCAATAGTGCTTAATGTTATTAAAATCAGTTGAAAAAATAAAATAACAAGTGTGTTCACTCCATCAGTTAATGCAAGTTTTTTTACATAAAAATTTCCCATGCAATATAGCAAATGCGTTCTGGGTTAAGCTTATGCCTTTTGTAACCATAGAAAGGTAAATGTTTTCAGTCGTGGGCCCAGATTTTAGTCCTTACATATACTAGATTTTTTTTTTTTAAGTTTTTATTGTGAATTATATGTAATAGTTTACTTGGGAGAACATTGTTGTTGTTGTTGTTAAGTGCCATCGAGTCGGGTCCAACCCATAGCGACCCTATACAGGGTTTCCTTACATTTATTCTGTCATATATTGTTTCATCGCCATGATTACAATCCCATCCATGCATCATCAAACAACCAAAGGGTACACCCCACAAGCCTACCCCTCGGTCATCAGCACACAGCCCCTTTCCCTCTCTGGGTCCAGAGTCCCCAGCCTCTCCATCTCTCCACGTCATCATCTCTCCCTCTATCTCTGGTGTCACTTCTTCTCTGGATAAGGTCCTGCACTCCCCTCTTCTCTCCTTTATGGTCCCAGGGCCCTCCACTCCTTGATTGCAAAGTCAACCACTCCCCTCCTTTTGCTAAAAAACGTCTACCTTTGCATTTCCAACCCTCACAGTCAGTCCTGATAGCAGTTACTCACTATTGTACCACAAGAGTCTTATCTCTGTCTCCTTTCATCAGCCCCACCCAGACAGATTAGATACCACTCAGTGGAGATTCTACCTTTCCCCGCGCCTTCTCGATCTAGGTTTCCTCTTGGAAGTTATAAGCCAGTCACATCTTGCCTTTGTAGCACCCCCATTTTGGGTAGCCAATGTCTAAGTTGCCCATCCCTGTCAACCCTGTGTACCGAGGGGGTGGGAATGATCCTCTCTGTAAAGATTTGTTCCATCTTTTGAACTGCATCCATAGGTGTAGGTCATGTTCATCAAATGGTATCGGATTACTCTCTTTTTCCCTCTTCTTTCTTCTTCTAGTCTCATTCTGATCATCCAGCCATTGAAGCCATGTCAAGTGGGTATTATCAGCAAGTGTGGGTGTTAATGTGCGTATGCCCTCTCTTCTATCAGCTGGACGCTTCACTCTCCACTCTAGTCCTCTGTGGCTATGTTATTGTCTCTGGGCCCAAGAGTCCCCAGGTCTTGCCACACTGCTGGCCAACCAGGTCTCAACCCAATCAATTCACAGGAGTCTATTGAACATGGTAGGGCTTAGCTTGCTGCTTCATTGCTGTTTTTCCCTCACTTTCCCTTATCAGTGACCATAGTGGTCACCAGCAAGACCACATGCCTGCTTATGTATTCCCGTTGAGTCTTAGTCTTGGAAGGGGGTTTGCCCTGAGGGACCCAACCACTTGCCTTGATGGCTCCTGGGTGAGCAACTTGCTTGCTCTTGTAGTGGTAGTCAGTAGGACTGCCGTTATTGTTTTTCATTTTTCCTGTCGGTCTTTCTGTAAAGAAGTATCTTTTATTCTTCTAGCCGCTCTAGGCTGGTCTGCTTGTCCTTTCAAGTGGAGAGTTCTCACCTCAGAAGATTCTGGATAGGGTTCAGGATTCCACCTATGGTCTTATACAATGCAGAAGCTCCACAGGAAGTCTCCTTCATTGGGCAAGTTCTAGCCCCATTTAGGTATTCCGATCAGTTATAGGCAGAAGACAGACTTACAAGCTTTCTATGGTGATGTTTCTGGCTACCTTTCTCTCCCCCTCAAGTGTCTGTTTTACAATGGTATGCAAGGGAAACCAACAAGCTTTTAATTGCAACATCATCAGTCTAAAGTCCCTCTTAAAATAATGTAGAACTTAATCATTGTTTAATGTGGTGCTGTTTTCTTGTTGTTGTTTTTTCCTGAAGTTAGGCAAGCTAATTATAAATTTAACTGGTAAGAACAACAAGGGTGAAAAACACACACACAAAAGAAAGCCATGGTGGAGGAGGGGTGTAGCTTTATTAGATATTAAAACATTTTTACACCTCTAAAATATGTGATCAGACGCCGTATTGCATTGGGCAAATCTGCTGCACAGGAACTTTTTAAAGTATTGAATAGCAGAGATGTCAGCTTGAGGACTAAGGTGCGCCTGACCCAAGCCATGGTATTTTCAATAACCTCATATGGATGTGAAAGCTGGACAGTGAATAAGGAAGACCGTAGAAGAATTGATGCCTTTGAATTATGTTGGAGGAGAATACTAAAAGTGCCATGGACTGCCAAAAGAACCAATAGATCTGTTTTGGAAGAAGTGCAGCCAGAGTGCTCCTTGGAAGCCAGGATGGCTAAGCTTCGTCTCTTATACTTTGGACATGTCAGGAGAGAACAGTCGCTGGAGAAGGATGTCATGCTGGGTAAGATGGAGGGTCAGAGAAAAAGAGGAAGACCCCCAACGAGATGGATCAGCCAGGTGGCATCATTGATGGACTCAAGTGTGGCAGCAGTAGTGAGGTTGGCCCAGGATCGGACAGTGTTTCGTTCTGCTGTTCATGGGGTCACTATGAGTCGGTTCCGACTCGATGGCACCTGACAACAACAACAACAACAAAATATGTGACGTTGCTGCTGAGAAAGACAGACTAATGGAACTGCATAGAAACCCAGTTGCACTTAGAAATCAGCATTTCTTAAGTCAACCAAACCAAACCCATCTTCCCGCTAGTCGATTCTGACTCGTAGTGAGCCTCTGTAAGGTGTCTCAGACTGTCACTCTTTACGGGAACATCATCTTTCTGCTGCAGAGCAACTGACCTTTCAGTTAGCAGTGTAATACCTTCCTACAGCGCCACCAGGCTCCTGCTATTACTGTTAAGTGCCATCGAGCCGATTCTGACTCATAGCGACCTGTAAAGGGTGTCAAAAGTTTAAAATATTCACAGGAGCAGAAAGTTTGTGGTTTGCAGTTCAGTGCTTATCACATG
This sequence comes from Chrysochloris asiatica, assembly GCF_000296735.1. Taxonomy (NCBI): domain Eukaryota; kingdom Metazoa; phylum Chordata; class Mammalia; order Afrosoricida; family Chrysochloridae; genus Chrysochloris; species Chrysochloris asiatica. The sequence goes on from NW_006408590.1 coordinate 11,402,471, forward strand.
GAGTCTCACCCCACCAGGCTCCTTTTTACTGTAATTAATTGCTGTCGAGTCGGTTCTGACCCATAGTGACCTTGCTATTCAAATCGACCTTGCAGTCCAGCTCATTAATCAATTCCTTAGCATATAGTAAAGGAAAACAATATTAGATTTTCTTTTTATTATGCCAAGTATAATTACAAATGAATCAGACACTTAACGTTAAAAATGGAAATTTCACAAGTACTAGGAAGGTCTTCGGTCAATGTGTCTGAACCTGTGAATAAACACTCTCACTCAAAATTCAGATGCAATAGAGAAATAGGGATAAATTTAGTGATAAAAATAGTAACTGGTGTGACAGTGCGCTGCTCTGGGGTGATCGCCAGTGACAAAGCCAAGGTAGAGACAAGTGGGTATTGTGTGTATCATTCCTTTAAGAAAGATATGGGTGCTTTTGCCCTCGAAATGCTGAAATAGGTGTTAAAAGGAAGAACTTATACAGTTAACCAGACAGGGTAAGGCTTCTGCTCACTACTGGCTGTAATACTACTAAATAAATGTTAAAATGTAACTTAATACAAGATAGGGGGTTTACCAAGTGTCAGCAGTAGAGTGGGAAATCAAGAATGTTGGGTAGGAGTTGAAGCCCTATACCCATCTGAGTGTTGAGATGGGAGCAGCTGTTTTTGAGGGGCGGGGCCAAATGAAATTAGAGATTAGATTCACATTTGGATGAGGTCCCTATTGCACATTCAAGGGAAGGTGGGCAATAGGTTGACCTTGAGTCATGAAGAGTGAAGTCTGACTTGGAGATAGAAATTTGAGTTCTCAGCGTATGAATGAAACTTAATGCCATGAGATAACTGACAAACTGATTTGTTTGACATGTCTATTTGGAAACAGAAGGCCCACTCTTGAAAATTTGTTCTCATGGACCTACCCTTATAAGACTTTGGGTTCAAATTTATCATTTTGAATTTGAATGGGTTCAAATTTATCATTAAAATGCTGTCATTTTGGGGAACCTACAAGGGAGTCCGAACCTATAGTTGTTCGAACAGAACATGGGAACACTGAATGGTTTCAAATTAAAAAAGCTGTGTGACAAGGTTGTATTCTTTCACAATACTTATTCAACCTGTTTGCTGAGCAAACAATACAAGAAGCTGGGTTCTATAAAGAAAAACGTGGTATCAGGATTGAAGGAAGACTCATTAGCAACCGGCGATATGCAGATGATACAACCTTGCTTGCTGAAAGTGAAGAGGACTTAAAACATTTACTGATGAAGATCAAAGAGCACAGCCTTCGTTATGGATTGCATCTCAATGTAAAGAAAACAAAAATCCTCACCACTAGACCAATAAACAACATTCTTATCAATGGAGAAAAGATTG
>NW_006408590.1:11404301-11427979 GCF_000296735.1 Chrysochloris asiatica
AGTGGCAGCATCGATGGACTCAAGCATGGCAATAGTAGTGAGGTTGGCCTAGACTCGGGCAGTGTTTCGTTCCGCTGTGCATAAGGTCACTATGGGTCAGTACCAACTCTGTGGCACCTAACAACAACAGCAACAAACAAGAAGCCCTGGTGTGGCACTGTGGGTTAATGCGCCAGACTGCAAAGCCGTTTGAACTACAAGGTCAGTGGTTCAAGCTTACCAGTCACTCCTTGGAAACCCTATACAGGTTCACTATGGGTCAGAACTGACTCGATGGCACTTAAAACAACAACAATAACAGGTAGAGGTAAATTGGTGTATGACTGATAATCGCCTTAGGTTACCTGGCAAAAGACACTGTTGTTGGAAGGACACAGCCTCTAATTCAAGTCACAGAGGATTCCCAGGTAAGTTTCACTTACCAAGAATAGATCACAAGCTCAAATTACATAATGCACATGGATCAGTCTTGTAGGCACCAGTCAGTAGATACAACAGCTCTAGTAGGGCTAGACTCTGGAAACGTTAATTAATTGGATTTACTGAAGACAAAAAAAAAAAAAAAAAAAAGTATGTCTGTAAAGATTAAGCATGGAAGCAAAGAATTTGAAATAGGAGCACATTTGATGTCCAATAAATACCAGCAGATTTGAAAAATGGCAAATAGAATTAGTGATGAAAAATACTGTTTCTTAAAAAAAAACAACACACACCTCAAGGATGGGATAAAGTGCAATTAGATATGACTGAACAAAACAAATGTGAACTGAAGAAATTGATGGAATGCAGCACAGAGATGCAAAGCAGTAGAAAATGCAGAGAGGGTAAGAGAAATGTAAGATCAAATGAGAATCATCCATGGCTCAGTAAGAGTTCCATAAAGAGAAAGAGGGAATGAGAGAGGTAGGTCTCAAAGAAAGCAATGGCAAAGGATTATTTGGAATTTAAGAAAGACAGGTGCCCTAGAAGATTCCTGGTGGCAGAGTGGGTTACACCTTGGGCTGTTAACCAGTAAGGTCAGAAGTTTGAATCCACCAGCTACTCTCAGGGAGAAAACTTAGACTTTCTACTTCTCTAAAGATACACCAACTCGGAACCAATTCTATGTCATACCACCACCAGCATGTGTCTTAGCAGTGAAAGTCCAGTGTTTTCTCAGCAAGCACTCTGAGCAGTTGACTCTTTCTGCAGAGCTGCTGTCATCTTGAAAAATAATTATCAGCATCTGAGAATGTTTCATCTTTATAAATAATGTAATCAGTTGGGATCTATTTTTAGACATCTTTTCCCTGGGTGACTTATAGAGCTGTAGCTCTGTCCACATTTAATATGACCAGGTGTTGGTGTTACTAAATGTGATGATTCAGACACAGCTCAGCCTTTTGGAGTTTATTACAAAAAGATTCAGTTTCTTCATATCTTTAAACCTGATAAGAAAGTAGATAGGAGAATCCTTTGAGCCACATTTCTCTCTCAGACTTCCGGCTCACTGGCAAGCTAGTCATTTCTTCACACCCATTAGGTATGGACAGTATGATAAAAAACCAGGAGACATAGTATCTCATCATTCTTTTTCTTTTCCACTTTTTATTATAATGTGCTATTTTCACACAGGATAGGCAAGCCTCCAGACTTGTTTTCTTCACTTTGCTCTTAAAGTTTCCTGTTCTGCCAACTGAAGGGGAAAGTTTTAGTAATATAAGTAACCGAGTTTTATTTTAATCCTTCACAGTAATTCACTAACTTTATGCTTTTTTAATCTCATCATCATTGTTACCATGTTGTTGTTAAGTGCTGTTGAGTCATTTCCAACTCATAGTGACCCTGCCTAGGGTTTCCAAGGAGCTGCTGGTGAGTTTGAACTATGGACCTTATAGTTCAAACCCACCTTGCAGTCTAATGCTTATCCTTCAGTGCCGTACCAGGACTTCTTTGTTAGCACAGAAACTCATTTTTACCTGATTTGATTGTATCTTATTGAGTGTAATGTGCTTTTTGGGTTTTTTCCATGTTAATGTGTATTGTGTTCTATACATTGGATTTGACTGTATATGTCCAAGTATCTTTGGGTTTTGGTACATTTATGATAGCTTGGTTTAGCTGTCTTCTAGTAACAGCAGATTTACATTCTGACAACACTTTTATATACCTTTTTCTATTGATTATGAGGTCTTTTTGGAGTCCTGGTGTGGCAGTGTTGAATGAGTACACTGGTTGGCAGTTCAAATTCACCAGCCATTCCTCAGAAACCTTATAAAGGGTCACTGTGAGTTGGAATCAGTAAAACAACATCAGTGAGGTCCTTTTTTGCATTTATCTTGAGATCTTTATTAATATATGACCACTTATATTTAAAACAGTGAATTTAGGCTTTTAAACATTAAGAGGGTTGAAAAGAAAATTGTACTCAATTATGAATCCAATCTGTTTTTAAGCAAAGACTAAATAATAATCTTATAACCTTGAGTGAACCAGGTTTTCTGTTTGAAGTTTGAAGTTGAATTTGGGTGACGATTTACAGAGAACATTAGTTTTCCATTCAGCAGTTGACACACTTTGTTTTGTGCCATTGGTCGCAGTACTCTTCCCAGGTCCTCACTGGATTCCTAGTTCCCATCGTTCTTTCTGCCTTCTGAGTTTTGAGGCAAAGGCCCTTTTGGTCTCCTGTGGTTAACTGTTTTGAAAAGTTATGTTCCTCAGGAGTGTTACTGTTCACATTATGTTGTTGTTAAGTTCCATTGAGTTGATTCTGACCCATAGCAACCCTGTGTAGTGTTTTCAAAGAGCAGCTAAGTTTAAACTGCCAACCTTGTGGTTCAAACCGACCTTGGGGTCCAGTGCTTATCCTACAGCACCACACCAGAACTCCGTTCACTTTATCAGCCTGTCTGTTATTTGGCGGCAGTAGAAGGGTTTCAGTGCCAGACTTTAGGAGTGTCTAAGGGTTATAATCTGGAGGGTTCCACCATTCTGTGTCTGATCAGTAGGGCTGCTTTGTAAACATGAGTTTCACTTTTGTTCCACATTTTCCTCCCACTCTAAGACCTTCTAATGTAATCCCTTTCAGGACATTCAGGAGTCTTCTGATTAGGGGCATGGAGGCTTAAGTTCCTGTGGTTCCTTCTTGTTGTTAAATGCCATCGAGTTGGTTCCGATTCATAGCGACCTTGTAGAAGGTTTCCAAAGAGCGACTGGTGGTCTGAACCGCAAACCTTGTGGTCAGCAGTCCAGTTCTTATCGTACAGCGCCACACCTTTGAATGAATTATTTCTGAGTCTAATTTTCTTCACTGTTTGATCTGACGGGGAGAGACCTATATGAGCATCTGAGATGGCCACTCACAGGCTTTGAAGCCCCACTCGCTGTCCAAAGTAGAATGTAGATCATTGTCTTTGTGGACTTGCTATGCCAACTGGCCTAGATAGCCCCCAGGACTGTGGGCAGCGGTATTTTGGGAATCTGAGATTTTTATCATTTATAACTTCTTTTACTAATGGTGTGTATATTTAAATATCAGGTAAAAAGCCAAGATGGTATGGGTACAGTGAGAAGAACTCTGGTCTAGGTATCGTGGTTTATCCTTAGGGTGCTTACTCTTTCATCAAATATCTGGGAGGGAGTTGAACTGGATGAAATCTTGGCCTTGTTATTGTTGAGTGCTGTTGAGTCTGTTCTGACTCATAATCACCTTGTATAGGGTGTCCGAGAAGCAGCCAGTAGGTTTGAACTGCTGACCTTTTGGTTCACGGCCCAGTGTTGATCGTATAGCGCCACACCAGGAGTCTACATCTTGGCCTTAGAAATTGACAATTCATTTTGTTTTTCTATACTTTTTTTTTGCTTTAAGTCATAGAAGCATGCAATATGATATTTTATAGATTATATCATCTATGTTAATTAATGTGCCATAGAAATAGAGTTTTATAGATTCCATTTCAATCTGAAAATTAAGTCAAAGCATAAAGAGAAAACATTTAGAAATGTTAAATGACAGCCACAATTTCAGAATCTCTTGGTGTATGAATTGAACTATAATTCCACATCTTTAATATGTTATTTTGAAGGAAGAGAACACTGTAGATATTTTTACTTAAGTGAAAGGCACATTTGCTAAATAACATAACAAAAAATAGAAAAATAATTTGCCCTGTAAGCTATCGCCCAAATTACATTAAAATCTTCAAATCCTCTTTTACCCTCTTTTGTATGAATATTTGAGGGCACAAAAAAACACTTGTTTTTCTTCTTGAGATATGTAAGCACTGTGGACAAAGCCCCGCTGAGGTAATTAGGTAAAGTAATAGTCTCAGTGTCTGGAACATGCCTGGTCAGATCAGCCCTAAGATGGCATCATTCTTTGTGGGCATTCCTTTTGCCATTTGACTGGGAGTTTTTAATATTTCAGATCTTTTTTGTGCAAGTCTTAAGATACATGTAACTAATATTGTATAAAATTCAGAAGTAAAAAGATTTTGATGGAAGCTTTATCTTTGCCACTAGGTGCCACTAGCGAGTTATTATTACTCTAAGCCTTCTATGGAAGAGAGTGTTTTGTATTATTTCTGGGAATTTGTGGTGTGGCGCTATAGGATGAGCGCTGGACTGCTAACTATACCGTCAGCAGTTCAGACAGTTCAAATCCACCAGCCGCTTCTTGGAAACCCTACACAGGGTCACTGTGAATTGGAACTGACTCCAAAGCACTTAACAACATGATAGTAAATTTATTTAAACATTTGAAAGGACATTTCATAAAGCTTGATTGTTTTCCTGCAGTATACTGCCATTTTAATAGCATTATTTAAAATTTACAAAGCCATATAATTTGCCCATTTTAATTGTACAATTCAGTGCTTTTTAGTAATTATAGAATTGCCCAGCCATCCCCACAAAGTAGTTGTAGAACGTTCCCACTGCCCTCAAAGATCCCAGGTTCCTGATTGCAGTGAATCCCCCTCCCCATCATTAGCTGTAACTCTGATCTGCTTCTGTCTCTAAGGATTCTCCTTTTCTGAACCTTTTATATAAATAGACTCATACAGTAGCTGGGCTTTTGTGGCTGACTGCTTTCAGTTAGCATGGTTTTGAGTTCTCTTGTGTTATGCTCATGCTTTTTATTGTGGAGTAGTAGCCTGTGCTTAAACTTCTTTACATTTATTGCTTATATTTGTATTATTTCAAAGTTTTTGGATCTATGAATAAACTTGTAGATTATAATACTGTTCGATTGAACTTTGTGGAATGATGGAAGTGTTTTGTCTGGGCTGTCTGATGTAACCACTAGCAGCTTGTGGCTGTTGAGAAGTTAGTGTTAAGTGGGATTAACTTTGCCAAGCAGTCTCCTTCTTCTGAAACTACTTGGTCTTCAGCCTTCAGGGCAGGACCCTGAGTGACTAAGGAGCCAGGTCGCTTCAGGCCTTAGGCTATTCGTTCATATCCTCTTCTTGTTGTGTTGTGGAGTGAAAGGGGTTATGGATCCCTCCTCTCTGTTCTGTTCCCAGCATATTAGCATTGCCTGCTCCCTTGCGTTTCTTTTCCATTGGATTTGGAAATTCTTGACGCAGGTCTGTCTTTTCTGATTTTATCATTATTTACCATAGGACCTCTCACAGAGGTATTTACATAGGACAGCTAGTTAGTAGTTGTTGAAGAAACAGCAGAATCCTTTTGGCTTTAGTCTTCGTTCTCTGTATGGTTCAACATAGTTATCTATGTTCATGTAGATAAAAACTTACTTAATAGTTTTGATCTTACAAAACTATTCTCCTCTCGCAAACAATTTTAAAATAAAGCCTTTTTTTCTTAAATTTTAAGGAATCTGGTAGTGCAGTCAGTAGGTGCTGATCTGCTAACTGAAAGATTGGTGGCTGAACCTACCCAGTGACCTCAGGAGAAGGACCTGACCATCTGTTCCTCTAAAGATTGCTGTTGTTATTAGGCACCAAGTCAGGTCCAATTTCTAGTGACCGTGTGCCTAACAGACAGAAACCCTGTGCCGTCCTGCACCGTCCTCACAGTTGCTGATAGCTGTGGTCGGGCCCATTGTTACTCCTTCTCTTGGAAGGTCCTTTCTCTTTGTGACTGACTCTTTATTTTACCAAGCATGATGCCCTTCTCCAGGGACTGTTCCCTCCCAATAACATGTCCACAGTACATGAGAAAAAGTCCCCACCCTCATTTCTAAAGAACATTCTGGCTTTACTTCTTCTGAGACAGATTTGTTCATTCGTCTGCCAGTCTACGGCATAGTCAATATTTTTCATTAACACCACAATTCAGGTGCATCAGTTCTTCTGGTCTTCGGTGTTCATTGTTCAGCTCAATAAAATATGGATAAACATTTTTCTGGTATTCTCTGCCTTCAGCCAAGACTCATCTGACAGCAGCAGTAATGTACCTTGTTCCAAGATCACAGCCTGGAACACTCTGGGGCAATTCTGCTCGGTCACATGGGCTCTCTAGGAGTTAGGATCAGGTAGCCATCACTCGATGACAGCAGTAGTCTGAATTTTTATCAGAACAAAATTCTTTTCTTAAAACCATAGGATAGTCTTCAGTTGATTAGGTAAACATCACTATTAATTTGTGTTTGAACAAGTTTCTACTGCTGCCTCGAATTTAAAGGAAAGGAAAGCCTCTTTGTGCTCTAGTTCTCTGCCCTGCCAGCTGCCCAACTAGACAGAGAAAGGAACAAGATGATAATGTCAACTTCTGTGCTGGGGGGCAACCCCCGGCAGGCTGCTGCTCTGGCCTCTCTGGGGCTCACGTTCTCACCCTGCACACACTCCACCTGGGTCTCTGACACGTGGCATGAGAAGATGGGGCAGGGACATTCCAAGGCTGCCATCTCCTTTTACACCCAGCCAGCCATCAGTGCAACCGCCAAGAACCGTTGTCCATGATGCCTCCATAATCTGGGCGCTCAGTCTTCTCCGCTAGACTAATAAACTCAACACAGGCAGAGCCGTATCTTATTATTGTGGCGTTTATATTCATTGTCTTTTTTAACAGTGCCTTAGTGTTTGCTGATATGTTTCAAAAGACAGAATATGGAATAGGGAGCTAGGATCTTTACCTTGATTTGTAATGGTTGCTAGTAACACACTTGTTGTTAAATGCAGTCAGGTCAATTCCAACCCATAACGACCATGTTATGTAGGGTTTCCAGGGAGTTGCCAGGGAGCTTGAACCACCTACATTGAGATTCAAACCAACTTTGCAGTCCAGCACATTAACCCACAGCACCACATCAAGACGTTTATTTTGTTTTTATTTGAAGATGTTCCAAAGTATTTAAACCGAACTCTTCTTGTCTATGGCTACACATTCAGCACCTTCCTGAGAGACAGAGAGATTAAATAATTTGATGGAGAGCTGTAGTTAAGTTTCACAACTTAGAACCAAACTCATGTCTAACTTGGAAGAGGTTCTTTGTAACTACCTGCCCTGCAACTTTTCTAAATTACAAGTACAAAATTGTTCTGAATTTTAGAGCTAAATTGTTGATCAAGGCTGATAACCTAGATATTTGGCATCTTCATGGCTCATTAGTCAATCTCAAAATGTTCTTTTGGCATTGACATTATGTTTGATAGTACCTTAGTTTTGTGATAATTTAGGGGTGATGTACCCTTATATAAATAGTATGTTTTTAACTTTGCAGTAGTTCCTGGGTAAGCTTAACCACACAACAATACAATAGGTGCTGTTCGTTTTGCTAGGTGTGGTCGAGTTGACTCTGACTCATGCACAACAGAACAAAACACCGTCTGTTCCTGCCCATCCTTCCAGTTGTCAGGTTTCAGCCCATTGTCGCAGCTGCTCACTCAGCCCATCTTGTTTTGCGAACCCTCTACTTTACTAAACATGATATCCTTTTCCAGGAAATTGTCACTTCTCCTGATAACATGTCCAAAGCACTTGAGATGAAGTCTCACATCTAAAGAACATTCTGGCCATGTTTCTTCAAGAGAGATGTTTGTTCTTGTGGCAGTCCATAGTGCTTTCAGTATTCTAACCCAACTCCATAATCCAATTACATCAATTCTTCTCCAGTTTTCTTTATTCATTGTCCAGCTTTCACATATATACACGATTGCTGCTGTTGAGTGCTGTCGAACAGGTTCCAACTCATAGCCACCCTATATAAGGTTTCTAAGAAGTGACTGGTGGCTTTGAATTGAGGGCCTTGCTGTTAGGAGTCCAGTGCTTATCCTACAGCACCATGCCAGGACCTCACAATGACTGGGGTCAGGTGCAAGTTAGTTCTCAAAGTGGCATCCTTGTTCTTGAACACTTTAAAGAAGTCTTTTGCAGCAGATTTACCCAGTGCAATAATGTCATTTGATTTCTTGGTTGTTGCTCCTATGAGCACTGATGGTGTATCCAAGTCAAATGAAATCCTTGACATCTTCAATCTTTTCTTCATTTATTATGATGTTGTTTGCTTACTGGTCCAGTTGTAAGGATTTTATTTGTTTTATGTAGAGTCGTGATCCACACTGAAGGCTATTCTTCGATCTTTATCAGCAAGTGCTTCCTAATCTGGTCTTAGTGTGCACGCTTCACTGAAACCTGTCCGTCATGAGTGACCCTGCTACTTTTTGAAGCCCCAGTGATGTAGCTTTCCGCAGTACAGCAGCACACACGCCACCAGTGTTACAAAAGGACGGACCGTTAACAAAGACCTTTTTTCTGGTTTTCCAGTCTTTTGTTTTCATACTTAGTTTTCTTTCCAATTTCTTCCTTCTCACCAGCCTCCTCTCTCCTCTGCTTTCAACATTCCCGCATAACTAAAATATTGTCTTTACGAACATGTGTACATCATACTACTCTTTATAGTTCGTTTACTTATAACTTCTCTTTGCTGCATGCTTCCCATTTTTAAAGAGACGGGTAGCCTTCTTAAAAAAAAAAAAAAAAAACGTTCTCTCTGTGTTTATTCATATAAGATACATGTTTTAGTTATATGAGAATGCTGAGAGAACAGAGAGAGAGGACTAGAATGCAGAGGTACAAGGGAGGTTGGTGAGAAGGAAGAAATAGAAAAGGTAGTTTGATGTACACTTAGGAGGAAATGTTGTTAGTGCCATCAAGTCAGTTCTGATTCATAGCCACCCTTTATAGGGTTTCTGAGGAACGGCTGGTGGTTTTGAGCCGCCCACCTTGTGGTTCAAATTGACTTTGCAGTCCAGTGCCTATCCTATAGTGCCACACCAGGACTCCCGTGAGAAAACGAGGATTTAGAACATTATCAGTTTTTTTTTAAATGTCTCCATCTAAAACTCATTATGTGTGAGGCAGTTACTTGAGTCCTGGGGATTGAGAGTGGGATGTTGTTGCTGATGTTAAATACCATTGAATGGCGTCTGATGCATAGTGACCCTGTATAGGGTTTCCAAGCAGCAACTGATGGGTTTGAACTGCCTACCTTGTGGTTCACAGTCCAATGCTGATCCTACTGTGTCACACTAGGAGTCCAATTATGTTAATAATTTTTTTTTTTTTTCTTCATGTCTTCCTATTGAAGTTTCGTATTTTGTTATCCTGACTATTTTTGGGATGTGTCTGTGTAAGGGTTGTGTATTTTTATGTTACATATTTGCCTACCCTTTTATTTTAAAAATTGCCTGTGTTTTTATTTAGACCTGTCTCTGGGTACTGGTGTGGTGCTGTAGGGTCAGCACTGGACTGCTAACCAAAAGGTCAGCGGTTCAAACCCACCAGCCTCTCCTTGGAAACGTTATACAGGGTCTCTATGAGTCAGAATCAACTCAGTGCACTTACCAAGAACAACAAAACTTTTAAGCAATGTTTACCTAGATTTTGGTTTTTTTATAATCTCAATTTTTAATGTTGTTGTTGTTAGGTGCCATCAAGTCGGTACTGACTCATATCGACCTTATGCATAGCAGAATGAAATACTGCCCAATCCTGGGCCAACCTTACTACTGTTGCCACACTTGAGTCCGTCGATGCTGCCACTTGGCCAATCCATCTCGTTGAGGGTCTTCCTCTTTTTCTCTGACCCTCCACCGTACCAAACATGATATCCTTCTCCAGTGACTGCGCCCTCCTGACAATATGTCCAAAGTATGAGAGATGAAGTTTGGCCATCTTGGCCTCCAAGGAACACTCTGGCTACACTTCTTCCAAAACAGATCTATTGGTTCTTTGGGCAGCCCATGGCACTTTCAATATTCTCCTCTAACACCATAACTCAAAAGCATCAAATTATCAACAGTCTTCCTTATTCACTGTCCAGGTTTTGCATGCATATAAGGGTATTGAAAATACCATGGCTTGGGTCAGGTGCACCGTAGTCTTCAAGCTGATATCTTTGCTCTTCAACACTTTTAAAAAAGCGTTGTGCAGCAGATTTGCCTAATGCAATACGTTGTTTGATTTCTAGACTGCTGCGTCCGTGAGTGTTGATAGTTGGTTCAAGAAGAATGAAGTCCTTGACAACTTCAATCTTTTCTCCATTGATAAGAATGTTGTTTATTGGTCCAGTGGTGAGGATTTTTGTTGTCTTGACATTTGAGATGTAATCGGTACCAAAGGCTGTGGTCTTTGGTCTCCATCAGTAAATGTTTTAAGTCCTCTTCACTTTCAGCAAGCAAGGTTGTATCATCTGCATAGTTCAGATTGTCTTCCTCCAGGCCTGTTGCCACGTTTTTGTTCATAGAACCCAGCTTCTTGTATTATTTGCTCAGCATACAGGTTGAATAAGTATGGTGAAAGAATACAACCTTGTCGCACAGCTTTTTTAATTTTAAACCATTCAGTGTTCTCATGTTCTGTTCGAACAACTGCTTCTTGGTCCAGGTACAGATTCCTCATGAGCACAATTAAGTGTTCCAGAATACTCATACTTCGCAATGTTGTCCATAGCTTGTCGTGATCCACACAATTTTTAATAAATAGGTGATTGAAAATAGATACTTAACTACAGTTACTGACGTTTTTACCATTTTGATTTTGTTGTTGTTGTTTGCCCATTTTTTCCTTTGCTTTTTTCGTTACGTGTGCTTGCCTTCATTTGTACCCTTTTAATTAGTTTCTGGTTTTCCTCTGCTCTTTTGAATACTGTAGATTCTATTTCTCTTCTGTTTACCTCTGAGCCTCTAGGATGTACATTTCATGAAACTTTATCAGTAAAGTTTTGAGTTACTTAGTTTTTTCCTCCTAACTATGTCAGCCTTCTTAGCATGCTTTAGCATCACCGGAACAATCTCATATTTCTTTTATTTTTACACTTTTTTAACTCTCAAAAATTACTTTCTTTTTGTTAGTCATTAACATTTTATCCATTTCCTTGGTAAATATCTTCTTCCTGATTCCCTTGTGTTTCCTGTGTGTCTGCTTTTCTTCTCGATGAATTACATCTTGCAGTAGCTGTTTGAAGGATCGTCTGTAGGTGGTGCTTTTTTATGTCTAAGATGCATTCTCTCATTCTCAAATGATGGCTTATATGTGGACACTTATTTTCCCATCTCTCTGAAGACAGTATTTCCCTGTCATCTGAGAAGTGTGCTCTCAGCCTGACATGCCATTGAACTCATGTGTGTTTTCCTCTAATGATTTTTAAGATTGTGTGGAGTTTTTGTGTGTGTTTGTTTTTGTTTTTCTTACTGCTTCTTTGACCAGGTCTGTCGTTATTCAAAATACACTGTCCAAAATTATTTGACTTGTTTTAGCTAAACAAATGTAAAGAGTTTCTGCAGCAGGCGTCTTTTCTTCTGTGACAGGTTTCTTTCTGCTGGCTGCTGCTTCTCAGCTGCTGGATTCTTGCTCGCTGCAGCCTTCTTTCCCACCACAGGCTTTTGGGGCTTCTTCACACGGACCACCTGCTTCCCTCCTTTCTTCCCTACCACTGCCTTCTTGCCTGAACCCCCTTCTCATCTGATTTGGCCTCTAGGGCTGCTGCTGCCTTAGCCACCCTGCGTATGTGAGTCTCGGCCTAGTGAAGAATAATGTTTGCGTTTGGAGTCAGCTTCAATGTGATTCTCAGGTTTTTCAGTGGGTTCTTCTTCAGGTCTCTGCGATGAATCTTCTTGCATGGTGCTCAGAGAGCTCTTTGGATCTCAGGGCTTTTCAGGATTCTGCTTAGGTCTGTATTGAGTATCGTATGCATGAGAAGGTTGTGGTTACACTTGAGGGAAGCAGCTATATGCCAAGTGCCATAACAACTCATCCAACTTAGGAAAAACACCTTCAGTCCAAATGCAGAAATGGCCCACATGTCCACCAGGAACAAAGTTTAAAATACTACAGCTTGCTTACATTAAGCAAGAGTAAGTAATTCCTGGGATGTTTCTCAAGGCCTTGATGATACCATTGTCCTCGTCATAGATAATGCATAGTCCCCTGCGTGGGATATGCTGGCGATTTCTCGTATTGCCCTTACCAGCTCTCATTCGCTGAGAGGCATAGACCTTTTTGATATCATTCCAGGCCTTAGGTTTTTTAAGCAGTAAAACGGCCTCGTTGGTCTTCCTGTAGGCTGTAACTTTAGCTTCGACCACCAAAAGTTCAGGAACTTCCTCAATACAATGCCCTTTAGACATGACCAGGGCTGATAAGGCAGAAGCAGCCAGGGCAGACTCGATGGCATATAGCTTCTGACTCGTGTTTACTCTACCTTGTCAGAGACGCCAGGCTTTGATTGGTACAAACATGCGCCCTCCACAATACATCTTTCCAAACCACCTTGGCCAGAGTGTTGAGTCCCACCACCTTGAACTCTGGGAATTCTGGCTACAGCGCTGCTTGTTCTTGTACAAGTTGGTGTGAACAAAATTCATGATATACGGTTGAATGGGAGCCTTGAACACAGCAGGCAAAGTAACATTTTTGCCAGAGGATTCTCCCTTTTCAGAGCACACTGATATCAGTGGACAAGCTCACACCACAGTGGGGAGAGAAGGCCAAGATTGTGCCTTTTATTGATGATCTGCGGTTTCTCTACATTGTATGTACAATGTGGACTTAGCATTTATGCAGTTTAACACTCTTTCCTTTTTTGTTCATTTTGTATTGAGGTGTAATTTGCATAGAGTATATATCTCAGTGAATTTTTGCATATCTGTATTCGCATGTTGTTACTGCGTCAAAGTATAGAACATTTGTAGCCAACCACAAGTCTCCTTTCAGGCCCCACCTTATAGTACACTCACAGAGACAAATGTTCATCTAAGCTTGCCCTGAACTTTTTCATTCTGAGGAAAGGGGTGTGTGTGTGTGTGTGTGTGTGTGTGTGTGTATGTCTTCAATTGTAGAAAATTCTTAATAAGTATCTCTTCATGTAGTGCTTCTCCACCATTCCCTGCAATCCCTTTCCTTGATAATGCCATTAAACAGACATTGCCACTTCAATTTTTGTCTCCTGACTGCTTTCTTACTTTTTATCATTTTTTGGTTCCTGTGTAGCACTGTGGTTTAAAATGTGCAAAGTCAAAGTCATTTGAACCACACGGTCAGTGGTTCAAGCTCACCAGCCACTCCACGGAAATCCTAACCTATACAGGGTAACCACGGGTCAGAACCGACTTGGTGGCACTTCACAGCAACAACAGTATTATAGTCCAGGTAGTTCTTAAGTGCTGCCTTTTAATTGACTTGCCTTTTCACCACGTCCACGGGCAGAATACATCCCCCTGATTGTCTGTATTTCAGTGACACTATTTTTATTTCCAAAGATTTCTAATCTGTTTGGGTTTTTTCCTTTAGACTTGATGTTATTTTTGTTACATTTCTATGCATTGTTGTTGTTTGGGTTTGTTCTATTTCCATTTCTCATAATGGGTCTCTTGCCTGTGTGTATTACTTTACACATCCTCAAGATACTTCAATTCTTCGGCAAATGGCATTAAATGAATTTTTACCTTTGGAATGTATTTCTGTTCCAATTACTGTTTTTGTGGCTTTCTTTCCTATCATTAGATTTCTTTATTTGTTTTGGAATTTTATTTTGTAAAAGGTTTTTGAATGGAATGTTTTTTATTTTGTTTCATTGTCTTCCCTTTTACCCCAGCAACTACTCTCCCAGTCTTCCACTCCCCAGTCTAGTGACTTTGCTAGGGATGTGGGCAGATTGGGTCATGGAACCAAAAGGTGGCTTGGCTCCGTTCCTGGTATAAGGCAGTGTTTTTTTCTCCCACCTAGTAGACCTGCAATTTTGGGTTGAATCCATAGCCCCTTTTAACAGGTTTGAAATGCCCATTTTACTATCCTCTTATTGTAAATACAGGGACCCTGACCCAACTTTATGAACCCTCCCCTAATTTGCTTGCAGACCCAGAGACCAACAAATCTGTAGCTTCAAGTCCTGCTCAACATTTTCAAGTTTCCACTGTTTCTGTTGTGTCAAAATATTTATTTGACCTCAACTACAAGCTCACTAGCTGCTCCTCGTAAGCCCTGTACAGAGTCGTTATTGGTTGGAACCGACTCGATGGCACTTAACAACAACAACAAATATCTTTTTTGGGAGCACAGTAGCTATGTAGGATAGACAGTGGACTTGGAGCCACAAAGTCAGTGGGTCAAGCACACCATCTGCTCTGTAGGAGAAAGATGAGGCTTTCTGCTCCTGTTTAGATTTATAGCCCCAGAAACCCTATAAAGGGTCACAATGACTTGATAGCACTTAATAACATGTCTTTTGCATTTTCTCTTTTGTGCTTTATTCCTTTAGTGCTGACAGGGTTTCTGAATTCATCCGACCACGCTATCCCAGAATACTGTTACTTTTTAAGTTTTTCTCTACCTGAAATAATCATCAAAGTATGTAAATAATGTGGGGTCTGAAATTGATTTGTTGTGAGGAGGATATGCATTCATTTCTGTCGTCTCTAAAATGTGATTTTATTTTTAATATTTGCTCAGTAATCTTTGTACTAACACTTTTTCCTCATAGTGGATATAGTTTATACACATTATAGAGCTGGAAAATACAAGCATACACACATATAGACACACACATTTGTAATTCCATACCCTAGAAATACCTACTGAACATTTTACTATTTGTTTTTGTTTTATATATATGCACACATATACCATATATTGAAATTCATGTTTTTTAAGACCCAAACCCACCCAGTCTTGTTTTGTAGGTGAAGCTGTGAGTGCTGGAGACGCACTGTGTGAGATTGAGACCGACAAAGCTGTGGTTACCTTAGATGCTGGTGATGACGGCATCTTGGCCAAAATTGTGGTAAGTTCTTATGAAGTCTCCTTATTTATAGCATCATTCTACCTACTACACTCAGCCCTCACTTACTGACATGATGAGGTTCTAAAACTCAGGTCATTCTGTGAAAAGTGCAGGATGACCACCACGTCTTCACAAAGTGGACAATAACTACATTGCTGCATAACTTCCATATCACTAAGAGTCATGGTCCAGCCAAGTTTACATGTAACTTTAACTAACACGACCAGTGTTATGCTCACCTTGCACCTTGGTGTTCATTACTACCAGATGTGCGTCCGTCATTAATACTCAAAATAGTTGGATAGTAGATTTTTTTTTTTTTTCCAGATGGCAGCGCTTTTATGGTTTTATTTAGCACAAATAAAACTTGAAAACAGGCTGTCTATTCATTTTCTTCGCTGCGCAGCCTGGCGTTGGGATTGGTGACTCTGATGGCCAGCTGGGCTGCTCTTTCCACGATAGCTTTATGGTTCTTGGAGGAGAGACGTTGTGAGCAATCTCTGCACAGTAAATTTGTTGCACATCAGCAGCACCTCCAGCTCTTTGACATTATGGACCAGGAACTTGCGGAAGCCGCTGGGCAGCATGTGTTTTGTCTTCTTGTTGCTCCCATAACCAATGTTGGGCATTAAGATCTGGCTGTTAAATCTTCTCCGCACTCTGTTGTCAATGCCTCTGGGCTTGTGCTAGTTACGCTTAATTTTGACATAACGATCTGATTGGTGCCGGATGAACTTCTTGGTCCTCTTTTTGACAATCTTGGGCTTCACCAGGGGTCTGAGGGCAGCCATGATGCCAATCGAAAATGGATAGTAGAGTTTTACAGTTATTGTTAAGTATGAAATGTTGGATAATGAGATAGTAAGTAAGGAGTTGTTGAGTGCTGGCTAGTTGGTTCCAACTCATAGCGACCTTGTGTAGGGTGTCTAAGGTGCTGCTGGTGAGCTTGAACCACTGACCTTGAGGCTCAAACCCACCTTGCAGTCCAACGCATTAGCCTGCATCACTGCACCAGGACTTCAATAAGGAGTAGGTATATTTAGTACATTTTTAATTCAATGTGTATAAACTTTTCTAGGTTGGTGGTTCAAACTACCTGCCGCTCCTTGGAAACCATATACAGGGTCTCTGTGGGTCAGAACCAATTCTGTGTCACTTAGTTGCTGAACAACAGCAACAGTATTAAGGTTTAATAATAACCAGTTAATATTAAACAGTATGAAACTATTTCAACTGTGACAATGAAACTCACTGACTCTGGTTTACTAATGGAAAACAAGAAGCATTCTGGCCCAAGGGATGAGAGAAAGCTGAAGTAGAAACTGAAGACAAAGGAGGCAGTAGATTAATGCTTGTTGTTAAGTGCCTTTGAGTCATGTCCCACTTATAGTGACCCTGTATAGGGTTTCCAAGGAGCGGCTGCTGAGTTTGAATCGCTGACCTTGCCGTTCAAACCAATCTTGTGGTCAAGTGCATTGTCCTACAGAGCCACACTAGGACTCCTGTATGAATGCTACAGCTAGAAATTTCTAATTTTGTAGTTGGTAAAATTAGGATCCCTATGAGTCAGAACAGAATTTATGGCACTTAAACAATAAAAAAGGATGTTTTGCTAACATCACATGAAAACAAACAAACAAAAAAAACCTGTCTTCGTCTTCATAGAACCCCAGGACTTCAGGGTTTCTAGGACTGAGGTGTGTAAAGTGAGCATCGTTCAGCATTTGTCTGCAGGCAAAACTGGTTTTAAGTTGTCTGTAGACTTGATTAGCCACAGTCAGTTGCCTGGTTAAAAAATTATTCATACTTTGTATCTTTTTTCTAATTATTTAAAATATATAATATAAAAAAACATGTATGTATAATATTTCACTTAGTTGAGATGACCATTTCATCTTTACATAGAATATATATATATATTTTTTTTTAATGGAAAATATGTTTGTGATCCTAGCTAGTCCAAAGTGATTTTCTTTTAGATCAAAATTTAAATGTTGGATGATACCAAGTCCATTCCAACTCATAGTGATCCTCTAGGACAGAGAGCATTGCCTCATAAGGTGTTCTAGACTGTCATCCTGGTGAGAACAGATCACCAAGGCGTTTCTCCCATGAAGCTGCTAAGTGAGTTCAAGCCATTGACATTGCAATTAGCAATGGAGTGCTTAACCATTGTGCCACCAGGCACCTCCTAAATTTTAATACGAGCAGTAGTTTTCAGTACTCTTCTCTGCGAAGTCACTGCTTTATAAATAGCTAACAGTGTGGGTGACTACTCTAATGGAATTACTAGGAGTAGAGGTTAGTACAGCCCATCAGTCAAAATGTGTAGTGATACACGTGGCTACCGAAATAATAAAATGTGGAGTGTCATGTAGCTATTAAAAGTTGCCTCTAGAAAAATGATGTTTTTAACTATATATTATGCTAATAAAAGTTAAAGCATTTTGGAAAAGTGCTTTAAAAATTGTGTATGCACAATGCTTACATCACATAGGACTTTCAGAAAAACATAAAGAAAATTCGAGAATAAAGTGTCATGAGAACATTATTTGTCTTTGGGGGTGGAACTAAGTCATCTCACCTCACCTTTTCTGTTTTTCTATATTTTTAACATTTCTATAATGTATGTTCTATTTTTATAATGCAAAGTTAAGTTTTGGTGAATAGTAAATAAAGTAAAATGCTTTTAAAAGTATGACTGTTTAGAGTTACATGATACAGTCACTGGTGGAGCCAGCCAACATGTTTATTTTTTCCTTCTAGAACACTGAATAGATAGTATGGTTGGTGGTGTGATACCAGGGTAAGCATTGGACCGCAAGATCGGCCTGAACCACAAACCAGCCACTCCTCGGAAACCCTGTGCAGATGCACTATGAGTTGGAATCGACTCAATGGCACATAACAGCTACAGTGGTTGGTGGCACAATGGTTAAAGCACTGGACTACTAAGCAAAAGCTTGGCAGTTCCAATCCCCCCAGCCACTCTGTGGGAGAAATGTGTGGCAGTCAGCTTCTATAAAGATTATAGCCTTGGAGACTCTCTGGGACATCTCTACTGTGAATCAACCCAGTGGTAACGGGTTTGTTTTATGGTGTAAAAACTAAGACTTTATGGCTCTGTAGTCACACTGCTGCCTAAAACTAATAAAGTATACTTCTTGTTAAGTGCCATCGAGTGGGTTCCGACCCATAGAGTCGTAAACCCTGAAGCAGCTGGTGAGCTAGAACCACCAACCTTGCAGTTCAAACGACTGCAGTCCAGCTCATTAACCCACACTGCCACACTGGGACTCTAATAAAGCATCCTTCTTGTTGTTGTATACCATGGAGTTGGTTCCAACTCATAGCAACCCTGTACAGGGTTTCTGAGGCTGTAAAACTTTATGGGAGCAGAAAGCCTCATCTTTCTCTTGTGGAACAGCTAGTAGTTTTGAAATACTGACCCTGAGATTAACAGCTTCAAAAAGTCTTGGAAAAATGGAATGAAAAGATAATGGATCTTTTTTCTATAGACATTTTGAAGCCCCATCATATACTTGCTAAGCTGTGTGGTGATGGGCAAGTTCCATTATTGTTCTCTTTACTCTTCATAATAAGGTGCAGATCATTGTGGCGCTGCAGGATAATGAACTGCAAGGTCCGCGGTTGGTGATAGGAGAGATTAAGTGAGAATATGGTGTGTGGTGCTGTAGGAAAAGCAGTGGACTGCTAACCATAAGGTCAGTGGTTCAGACTCACCAGCTGCTCCTTGAAAACCCTATATAGAGTCATTATTAGTTGGAACCAACTTGATGGCACTTAACAACAACAAATGTTCATCAGAAGACCTGTCACCCACCAAGTGCTCAATAAATATTGTGTCCTGGTGTTGTGTTGCAGGATAATGCAGTGGATCCGCCAGGTCAGTTTGAACCACAAGGTCAGCATTCCAAACTCACCAGCCGTTCCTTGGAAACCCTATACAGGGTCTTTGTGAGTCAGAAACAACTTCATAGCACTTAGCAACAACAACCTCCTTGAAAGAAACGAATTAGAATGTAAATATTCATACCAAAAATAGGTTCTTTGACTAATTTATGCTGTGTTTTTAAAAAGAAAAAGATTGTTTAACCGTATGTGACAAACTCAGCTATATATATTTTATTATGTCTGCTTTTGGCAGTCTGTGCTGCTGACTGTAGCTCTGGTTATGAAAGTCTTCCAGATTGATAGCATTTTCCACTCAGCCGCTTAGTAATGTATTTCAACTTGCTAACAGTGTCAGTGGGTAAGGCAGTAGTGCCTATTTATCTAGACCAGAATGCTTGAAAAAGAGAAAGGGGACAGTTTACAATTGATAGCAGCTTTGGCAGCATGAACAGCTATTTTTGTTGCCAAAGAGAAAATTGTATGTACTGGCGGCTTTATTATTATTCCGCATGCATTTTAGATAATGGGAACACCCTGTGTGTTTATGTTACAATGTATGCAATTTTACAGGGAAGGAAATGACCCTAGAAGTAATAGGAGGTGGTATTGGTGCCTTGTTTTTTCTTTTAATGTTTCCAATAGCTCTCTGTCTCCTGTCAACACATATAATGGAATGCTTGTTCTAGAAATACATGTAACAGATTTTTGCTTTAAAAATCGAGGAGGAGGCTAACTGAGCCTAAAAACTCTTAACGTTCCATCGTCTCCCACATTTATTAAAGGATTGAAAACCAGTTTAGCGTTACCTCTGATTTGCTCCCAGGCATCTGGAGGCTTTCATACTCTTTACTTTCCCAACAATTTCAGCATTTGTTAATATTTGCTCTTAAAATTTATACATCTGAATTCCATGTAAATAGAAAAGTGTATTTGCTACATATTAGGTAGAACCAGAAGCAAAGTTTACATGCTGTTAATATTATTAATGAAAGAAATAATTGCGGTCCACGTAGATAATTTTATGATTTATTTCCAATTTATTTTAGTTAATGGGAAATTTTTTAATTTCTCATGTAGCCACTTACACATTATCACGTAGAAAACTTAGTTATTACACACAGAAATCGTTTTGTTAGTCTTAAATTCAGTGCTGAGCAAATTGGACACCAGTTGTTTTAAATGATAAATTAATCAAATAGAATCTTAAGAATGGCGTATTTGGAGAGTTCTGTACATGCAGGTAGCCTCGTTTGGCTTCTAACCTATGTAGGGTTGCTATATCATTTGTCATTCTAACCAGGACCTTTTTTAGGGTAACAGGATGTGTTGTTGTTAGGTGCCATCAAGCCAGTTCCAAGTCACGGCGATCCTGTGTGAAACTGCACAGTCGGTTGCTGTATTTGAGTTGTTGTTGTAGACACTGTGTCAGTCCATCTCACTGAGAGCCTTTCTCTTTCTCGCTGTCCCTCTGCTTTACCACGCAGGATGGCATGTCCAGTGTAGGGAGATCAAGTCTCGCCATCCTGGCTTCTTAGGCACATTCCTGCTTTCATGACAGATTTGTTCATTTTTCTGGCAGTCCATGATGTGAAAGCTATAAAACCAAAACCAAACCCACTGCCATCTAGTGGATTCGCACTCATTGGACTGTCCACAGGGGTTCTGAGCCTGTAGATCTTCCTGGGAGCAGCCGACCTCATATCCCCCACAGAGTGGCTGGTGGGTTTGCATCTAGCAATCCAGCACCTAATGCAGAGAGCCACCACGGCTCCTTTTAAAGGGAATACCCACTGCAATCCAGTCAATTCTGATACTCAGAGCGACCGTGTATAGGTTTAAACTCTGACCTGGTGGTTAGTGCTTATCCTACAAGGCCACAGCAGGACTCCTACGGGAAGGGTGGTAGTGGTGTGCCGTGGAGTCGGTTCCAACTCATAGCGACCCTGTACAGCATTTCCAAGGCTATAAATCTTTATGGGAGCAGAAAGCCTCGTCTTTCTCCCGAGGAACAGCTGGTAGTTTCGAAATGCTGAGCTTGAGGTTAGCAGCCCAACTTGTAACTGTTACGCTACCAGAACTCCTTCCTATAAAGGATAATACCTATGGATATCAAAGCAAAAAAATCAAACCCATTTTTTATCATCTGAATATTTTAAAACAGCAGAATAATTGTACATATTCACACTGTTCAGTTTCTTGGCTGTTTCTCAGTTCTAATATTATGATACTGATACTTTGTTAAAGAAAGTTTTTCTTTGATATGGATTTATGCATATTAGGGTTTTTTCCATTTTTCATTAAATTGTGTATAATTGCCATCACAGTTGCAGTTTACAGTTAATAACTTTGAAATTGTTCAGAACTCCGTTGATTCTTCTCCCTGTACCATAATATTTTTTCCAAAATTTTATTTATTTGTTGTTGTTGTTGAGCATATATCCAGCAAGCAACAGTTTCTACATGTCCATTTAATGACATTGATGATATTTTTCAAGCTGTATAGCTATTTGCACCCTCCTTTTCTGAGATGGCCTTCTCCCATTAACGTAAACTCACTGCCCCCTAAGATATCTATATAATCTTGCGAGTTTCTATTGTCCATTAGATCGCACACAGATATTTCTTAAGAACGCACAGTACTCGAGGTAGGCCTTTTTCACTAGTAAAGCCAACTGTTGTTCTGTTTTAAGATAACTTCAGGGGATTTATTTAACTTAAGGTTTAAAGATTTTCTAAGAACAATCATTTCAGGGTTTTACCCTCCTTCATGCGTGGCACTGTGGGTTAATGCGCCAGACTGCGGAGCCGTTTGAACCGCAGGGTCAGCCGTTCAAGCTCACTGGCTCCTCCTAAGGAACCCTATACAGGGTTGCTATGGGTCATAACCAGCTCGAAGGCACTTCACAACAACAACAATGTGATTGAGAAAGTCTGGAGTTGGTGGGAATTTTAAATTCTGTGTAGCATTTGGCTCCTTTTTGATCAAGATTGTCCTATGAAATCTTTGGTCACAATGCGCGGTAATGGTAGCCTGTAAACCTGCTGCTCTGGAGGCCGTTGTTCATGGAGACAGTTAGCTGTGCATTCTGGATCCTCCATTTCTGACTCTTTCTTTCTCTGTTGCTGTAGGTGTTGAGAGACCAACTGCTGTGACTTAGGTAGCAGCTTTCAAGAGCCCAGGCACTATGCAACAAACTACAGGATAGAACTGAAGCACTAAATGCATTCTTACCAATTAACTATGAAATCATGACCCTAAACCTCCAAATGTAGAGACCAAATCCCATGAGGTGTTTGGTTAAACATAAGCAGCTTCAGAAGCTACTCTTTTGGTTTTGTTGTTGTTGAAAGTATATCTATCACACAACTTTCATCAATTAAACTTTTTACAAGTGTTCAAATTATTGACAAGAATTAGAATAATTATCAGCATCATTCTACCCCTCCCTCAACCCACTAGTAATCACTAATCAAGTTTGTATGTTGATTGTTGTTGTTAGGTGCCATCAAGTCACTACCAACTCATAGCAATCCTATGCACAACAGAACAAAACACTGCCCAGTCCTGGGCCAACCTCACAGTCATTGCTACACTTGAGCCCATTTCTGCTGCCACTGTGCGAGTCCATCTCACTGGTGATCTTCCTCTTTTTTTTCCAGTTCTCCACTTTACCAACCATAATATCCTTCTCTAGCCACTGATCCCTCTTGATAACATGTCCGAGTATGAGAGACAAAGAAAGTCTAGTCATCCAAGGACCTAAGCTGTACTTTTCTAACACAGATTAGTTTGTTCTTTTGACACTCCATGGTACTTTCAATATTCTCCTCCAACACCATTCCATGGTACTTTCAATATGCTCCTCCAACACCAGTCCATGGTACTTTCAATATGCTCCTCCAACACCATAACTCAAATGCATCAATTCTAAGGTCTTCCTTATTCATTGCCCAACTTTCGCATGTATATGTGGCTTAGGTCAGGCGCACCTTAGTCCTCAAACTGACATCATTGCTCTTGAACACTTTAAAGAGGTGTTGTGCAGCACATTTGCCTAATGTATTGTGTCATTTGATTTCTTGTCTGCTGCTTCCCATGAGTGTTGATAGTGGATTGAAGCAAACTGAAATCTTTGGCAACTTCAGTCTTTTCTCCATTTATCTTGGTGTTATTTATTGGTCCAGTGGTGAAGATTTTTTTTTTTCTTTACAATGAAGTGCATACCATACCAAAGGCTGTGGTCTTTAATCTTCATCAGTAAGTATTTTAAGTCCTCTTCATTTTCAGCAAGCAAGGTTGTATCATCTGCATATGGTAGGTTGTTAATGAGTCTTCCTCCAATCCTGATGCCACGTTTTTCTTCATATAATCCAGCTTCTCAAATTATTTGCTTAGCATACTAATTGAATGTTGTTGTTGTTGTTGTTATGTGCTGTGGAGTCGGTTCCGACTCATAGAGACCCTATACAGGGTTTCTGAGGCTGTAAATCTTTACGGGAGCAGAAAGCCTCATCTTTCTCCCGCAGAACAGCTGGTAGTTTT
>NW_006408590.1:11428079-11439892 GCF_000296735.1 Chrysochloris asiatica
TTGTAACTACTATGATATCAGAGCTCCTTATACTACAATAAAAGGTTGTTTTTGTTGTTGTTATGTGCTGTGGAGCGGTTCCGACTCATAGTGACCCTATACAGGGTTTCTGAGGCTGTAAATCTTTACGGGAGCAGAAAGCCTCATCTTTCTCCCGCAGAACAGCTGGTAGTTTTGAACTGCTGACCCTGAAGATAGCAGCCCGATGAGTAACCACTACACTAAGTATTGTGAAGGAGTACAACCCTGATGCACACCTTTCAGTATTCCCTCGTTCTGTTCGAACAACTGCCTCTTGGTCTATGTACAGGTTCCTCATGAGCACAAGTGTTCCTCTGTTAACTCTTAAGATTTTCTTGTGGACTCTTTGGGATTTTCTATATATAGACTCGCATCACCTGCACATGTTGATAATTTTACTTCTTTTTCTCTCTGGGTATTTTTTATTTCTTAGTGTTCTGACTAGGACATGTAATACAATAATGAATAGAAGTGATGAAAGCAAGTACTCTTGTCATCTTCAAGGGGAGAACTCTCAGTCTTTCTCCATTAGGTATACTACACTTGACTGTTGGCTTTTCATATATTCCCTGAATCATATTGAGGAATTTCCCTTCTATTCCAGTCTCCTTTAGGATGTTCATCCAGAAAGGGTGTCGAATTTTATCAGATACTTTTTCTGCACCCATGAAAATGATCAAGTAGTTGCTTTCCTTTGTTTTGTTGATGTAATGTATTGTTTTCTGATATTGTTAAGCTTGCTTTTAAAGTATTGGTACCATCTTGATGTGCTATGTGAATATTTTGACCAAGTGAATGCAGTATACAGGCTTGGTACTAATTGTCTTGACTAGCAATCTCTAATATCAGATTGCGCTGGAATCCTGGCTTTTCTGCTTAACTAACGTTGTCATTCATAGCACATTTTTTTCAACCTTTCTATGACTCAGTTTCCTCATGTATAAAGAGGAATAATGACAGTACTTGTCTCATAAAGTTGTTGTGTGCCGACAAGTCAGTTCTGACTTAAAACGACCATGTATAAGGTTTCCAAGAATGGCTGGTAGGTTGGAACTGCCTACCTTTTCGTTACCAGTCCAGAACTTAATCTTACACCAGGGAGTATTATAAGGTTATTGGAGCACTAAATACATTAATATTGTGCTAGAAGAGTGCCTGGCACTTATTCAAAGACTGATGAGTATTTCTTTTCCCCCTCTGAATTTTAGTTTGTCCTAGATTTGTTTCCAGCTATAATGTTGCTGGTGTGGCACTGTAGAATACGCACCGGATCACAAGGTCAATTTAAACTGCAAGGTGGTGGTTCAAACCTACCAACCACTGCTTGGAAATACTATGAGTCAGAACCCACTCAGTGGCACTTAACAACAGTATATACCTCTCATGTTAATTAAAGTTCATTGAAAATACCTATTTTAAAATAACATAAAGATATTTATGTTACACTTGGATTTCAACAGATGGTATACACAGAAATCAAATTGACTATATCTGTGGAAAGAAATGGTGGAAAAGCTCCATATCATCAGCCCAAACAAGGCCAACTGTGGGACAGTCCCATCAATTACTCATATGCAAGTTCAGATTGAAGATGAAGAAAATTAAAACTAGGCCACAGGACCTTGAACATACTCCCACCTAAATTTAGAAACTATCTCAAGAACAAATTTGATGCTTTCGACACTAATAACCAAAGACCAGAAAAGTTGTGGGATCACATCAAGGACATCATACAGGCAGGAAAAAAATGGTCGGTAAAAAGACCAGGTAGAAAGAAAATATCAAAATGGTTGTCAGAAAAGCCTCTGAAACTTGTTCTTCAGCATAGAGATTCTATAAAGCAAATGGAAGAAATGAGGAAGTAAAAGAACTGAACAGAAAATTTCAAGGGGCAGATCCAGAACACTGAGTCAAGTTATAATGAAAGGTGCATAGACCTGGAGTTAGAAATCCAAAACAGAGAAGCATGCTTAGCATTTCTCATGCTGAAGAATGAACTGAAGAAAAAATTCAGACTTCAACATGCAATATTTAAGGATTCTATGGTCAAATATTGAATGATGCAGAAAGCAGCAAAAGAACATGAAGGTATACACAAAGTTACTGTACCAGAAAGAAATGGTTGATGTTCAATGATTTTAAGATGGTTGAAGAGCCAGTGATACTGAAGGAGTAAGTCTTAGCTGTACTGGAGGCATTGGTAAAAAACAAGACTCCAGGATTGATGGAATACAAGTAGAAATCTTTCAACCAATTGATGAAGCACTGAAGGCATTTACCTATCTCTGCCAACAAATTAGGAAGACAGCTACCTACCTGGCCATCCAATTTGAAGAGATCTATGTTTATTTCCATTCCATAGAGAGGTGACCCAATGGAATGTGAAAATCATCAGATACTGTCATTAAAATCACATGCTAATAATCACATTCTTTCTTGTACAGTAACTTTGTGTATACCTTCATTTTCAGTTTCTGCTTTCTGCATCAAGTGTACTGAAGGTAATTCAAAAGCAGCTGTAACAGTACATCGACAGGAACTGCTAGAAATTCAAGCTGGATTCAGAACAGGATGTGAAACTATGATTTTGCTGATAACAGATGGGACCTTTTCTGGAATCAGAGAATACCAGAAAGATCATTATTTGTGCTTTATTGACTATGCAAAGACTTTCAACTATGTCGATTGTGAGAAAATATGGATAACATTGCCAAGAATAAGTATTCCAGAACACTTAATTTTGTTTATGAGGAACCTGTGCATAGAAACCAACAGAAAAAGGGTATACTGAATTGGTTGAAATCAGGCTTTCCTGATCAGGCATGTGAACCAGGGCTGTATCCTTTCACCATACTTGTTCAGTCTGTATGCTGAGCAAATAATATGAGAAGCTGAATTTTATGAAGACGAAGGTGGCATCAGGACTGGAAGAAAAGACTCATTGACAACTTTCAGTATGCAGATTATACCCCCATGTAGCTTGCCTGAAGTGAGGAGACTTAAAATACTTATTGGTGGTGGTGGTTATGTGCCATAGAGTTGGTTCCGACTCATAGCAACCCTGCACAGGATTTCCGAGGCTATAAATCTTTACAGGAGCAGAAAGCCTCATCTTTCTCCCGCGAAACAGCTGGTAGTTTCAAACTGCTGACCTTAAGGTTTGCAGCCCGATTTATAACCACAATGCTACCAGAGCTCGTTTAAATATTTACTAATGAAGATCAAAGACCATTGCCTTCAAGTGTTCAAGTGCAAAGATACCAGTTTGAAGACTAAGGTGTATCTGACCCAAGGCATGGTATTTTTAGTAGCCTCACATACATGTGAAAAACTGGACAGTTGAGTTGGGAAGACCTTAGAATAATTGATACATTTGAGTTATGGTATTGTTGTTGTTAAGTTCCACTGAGTACGTTTTGACCCATAGTGACCCTATATAAGGTTTCCAAGCAGCAGCTGGTGAGCTTGAACCCTTGATCTTACGGTTCAGACCTACTTTGAAGTCCAGCGCATTAATCCACAGAAGCACACCAGGATTTGTGATACAGGAAAAGAAAATTAAAAGTACTGTGGACTGTCAGTAGATAACAGTTCCATGTTGGAAGATAACAGTCAGAAGATAACAGATCCATGTTGGAAGAAGTACTTACTGCAGGAGTGCTCCTTGGAAGTCAGTGTGGCTAGACTTCATCTCCATATTTCGGAGGTGTTATCTGGAGGGACCAGTCCATGGAGCAAGGCGTCATACATGGTCGAGTAGAGGATCAGCCCGAGAAAAAGAGAAAGACCCCACACCAGATGGACTTTCCACAGTGGCAGCAGCAATGGATTCAAGTGTAACAATGAGTGTGAGGATGGCACAGAACCTGGCAGTGTTTCATTCTATTGTGCATTTGGTCACTATGAGTCAGAACCAACTCAGTGGCACCTAACAAAAACAAATAAATAGCTGTGCTTTCTGACGTAGACTTCAGAAGTCTATTTTTATTTTTTAAAATGACTTTTGTTAATTTTTAAATGAGTTCTTTTCATTTGAGTTTGGGTCTCTGCAGCTGGATATTACTGTTCTTGGGTTGGTTAGTATTTCCCACTTGTAATTTACTAAGCATTCTTACTCGGTTTTCTATAAACTTATATATAGCTTGCTTCATCAAAGCACTGTTCCTCTTCGGCATTAAATAATAAACTTAGAAAACTTTTAAGTCACAAGAGCTTATACCTTTTGTACTTTAAGAATAGTGCACATACTAATAATTAATGTTACTCAGAAATGTCAAACCCATTCTAGGACAAATGCTTTTACTTATAATTACAATATTAGTGAATGCCCTGCCTCCTGTCATCCAATTATGCATTCAATTACATCTGTAATGAACCTTAGTTTAAATAATTGAAAGGAAATAATAGGAAAATTTTAAAGAACTGACATTTTCTTCTGGTACTGGTCTTAATTGAGTTACTGCTGTCTGAAGGTTCTGTAGAGACTTCTTTTTATAAGAAGAATTAGCCCTTTATAAATTGAAAAGCTTGAAGTATATTTAAGCTTTAGAGAAAATTGTCTTCAGTGTTATTTATGCTTTTAATTGGCATTTTCTGTGGGGGAGGTAATGGTTAGTTGAGGCACCACTGTGTTTCTGAAGCTCTTATAAAATTTCATGATTTTTTTCTCACAGATTGTACAAATGGGTATATAGGGAAAGAAATACAGAAGGAATAGGAGTGTACAACTTACAGTAACCGTAATTGTTACCTAGTTCTTTTTTCCCAGTGACTAAGTTTACTTTTTAAAATTAAGAAAGGTGTGTGACAAGGTTGTATTCTTTAACCATACTTATTCAACCTGTATGCTGAGCAAATAATATGAGAAGCTGAGTTCTATGAAGAAAAATGTGGCATCAGGATTAGAGGAAGACTCATTAACAACCTGCGATATGCAGATGATACAACCTTGCTTGCTGAAAATGAAGAGGACTTGAAACATTTACTGATGAAGATCAAAGAGCATGGATTACATCTCAATGTAAAGAAAACAAAAATCCTTACGACTGGCCCAATAAACAACGTTCTTATCAATGGAGAAAAGATTGAAGTCATCAAGGACTTCAACACTCACAGAAGCAGCAGTCAAGAGATCAGACAACATATTGCAATAAGCAAATCTGCTGCATAAGACCTTTTTAAAGTGTTGAAGAGCAAAGATACCAGCTTGAGGACTAAGGTGTGCCTGACCCAAGCCATGGTATTTTCAATAACCTCATATGCATGTGAAAGCTGTACAGTGAATAAGGAAGACCGTAGAAGAATTGATGCTTTTGGAAGAGATTATTGAAAGTGCCATGGGCTGCCAAAAGAACCAATAGATCCATTTTGGAAGAAGTGCAGCCAGAGTGTTCCTTAGAGGCCAAGATGGCCAAACTTCGTCTCTCATAGTTTGGACATACTGTCAGGAGGGACCAGTCGCTAGAGAAGGACATCATGTTTGGTAAGCTGGAGGGTCAGAGGAAAAGTGGAAGATCCCCAACGAGATGGATTGGCCAAGTGGCAGCATTGATGGACTCAAGTGTGGCAACAATAGTGAGGTTGGCCCAGGATTGCGCAGTGTTTCGTTCTGTGCATAATGTCGCTATGGGTCGGTACTGACTCGATGGCACCTAACAACAACAAGTTTACTGAAAGATTTTACTTTGTTAATTTCTAAGTCCTCAAATAACAAGTAAGTCCTATTTACTTACTTGTTATTTGAGGACTTAGTGCCTTATAGACTCTTGGAATTCCTATGCCAATTTGTAGAAATAATATGGGAAAGACAAAAATTTGAAAATAGAACCACAGTGATTTGTACTGATGGACATCAAAAAAAGATGATCATAGTTGTTCTATATTTGAAAGCTTTCAGAAAGGGGAGAGTCCAGATTTTTTTTTCTTTCTTTAATTTATAAGGTTCCTTTAGAAACTGGATGGGGATGATGGTGAAGGCGATTATAAGTGGGGACAATAGGATTGGGATAGAGGGAGAAGGAAGACATGTAGGAAGCCAATTTTAGCTCAAAATCAGTTATTTTAATTAGTAGGAAATTTGCAAGAAAGGAATAAACTATTTCATAAGGTCATGATCCTTTCCATTTCTCCAGTTATTTTCTTTTTTTAAAATATAGGTTGAAGAAGGAGCTAAAAATATACGGCTAGGTTCACTAATTGGTTTAATGGTTGAAGAAGGAGAAGATTGGAAACATGTTGAAATTCCCAAAGATACAGGTCCTGCCCCATCACCAGTTGCAAAACCTTCAGTGCCTCACCATCCACCAGAACCACAGGTTTCTGTCCCTGTCAAACGGGAACATACACCAGGGAAACTTCAGTGAGTATATTTATCTGAATGATGATTTATTGATTTAATGATATGGCAGCATTTCAGGTATTTTAATCCTTATCACAAAATTATAGGATCGTTGCTGATCTTTTTGATCTCAGGAGATGGAGGCCTGGAAATGATTGTTTTACTATTGCCTACATTGTTCAACAAATAAGGTTATGTTCCATCTGCTTATGAAAGCTTTGTTGACCCTGTAGAGAAGAAAACAGTCTGTCCACAGTGTGCTTGTATTAAGTTACAAGATTCTAGATCCGCATTCAGTGTACAAACTAAACTTTACACAGTGTTCCTATTTATGGAACCCCAGGTAATGGGAATTCCATTTTCAAATATATAACTGATTAAAAAAAAATGAATTCGCCTTTTAATATCTGCAAGTGGACTTCAGAAAGTCCTTGTAAAGCTATTCCGCATTTCATTTCCTGGCACAGATAAAAGCAAATTTTTTGTTTTTTGGTTGGTTGGTTGTTTTTTTCACTTCACTCAAGTGCATCTTTATCCAACACAGGTACTTTTTAAGCATGATTTTGGAAAGATAGTTTTAATTGATGGACTGAAAATTCCAACACAATTTTTATTTATTTTAATATTCCATATCTATACAAAAAATTTTTTTAGTAAGAAAAGTTAACAGGGAAAAGATGTATTAGGAATTCTTTTTGAACATAAATAATGTAGCCCCTTTTATTCATTCATATACAAGTGAACATCAAAAAATTTATGGAAAAATAAAATTAAACATAATGAGATTGTTACATGAACTTTTTGAAAGTCCCCTCATTTATAAACATTTTTGAAATTTAGTTTACTATTATCAGTTTTAAATTTACATCCTAGTTTTAAAATTCCTTTTATATCTGACTCCTTTACCTTTATTCCACCTTCATTTTCTCTTGTTGTTGTTGGTAAGTGCTGTGGAGTTAATCCCAATTCATACCAACCATGTATAGGGTTTCTGAGGAGAGTCTGGTGAGTTTGAACTGCTGACCTTGCAGTTCAAAACTGACCTTGCAGTCCAGTGCTCATCTACAGCATCACACCAGGACCCTTGAACTAGTCTGTTCTTACTAACTAGCCTTGACAGTGTTGGCCCACACAGAGTCGTCTTGGTGGTTTTGTTTGGTTTTTAATTTGAATTGGTTTCTAGTTAATTTTATATAAAACCCTCAAATTTTCAGTTTTCTTGGGAAATGTGAATATTTGCCCACACTGGGTCCGTATCAGCTAGAGCTGAGGATTTCCCCAAAATGTGACCTCAAAGTTGCTCCTCCTCATGTACTGGTTTTGAGCTTCTGAACCTAGCATGTCTCACTGATTTGTCCATATCTGACTATGTAGGCCTTTATTTTTGTTATCTTGATGGAAATATTAACACTTCTTCATTATGTGACCTTGGTCGTTCTGCCTCTGACTCCTCTGGAGCATATGTAAAGCACATGTGCTCTTGTAAACTTACTAAGGATTTAAAGGTGTGTGGGGGAACAATTCCATTAGTTCTTTATGGATAATTGTGTGGTAAGTAGTCATGTAAGAAGGAATGACTCAAAATATAAGCTCTCTCTCCTAATGAATATTTGCTTTTATTAAAAGAATATTTTTGAAAGAATAAAAGATTTCTTTTGAAAAATTTTTGTGAAGATATTTTGACAATAGAGTCATTTTCATTTTATTACAAGGTTTTATTTTTTCTAATTAACCGCAAAACTGTTGACAGTTATATGTATTTTAGGCATATAGAAGTGCTGATTGGTTCCACTAATCCTCAGGCTTTCTTCTTAGGTTCCGTCTCAGTCCAGCTGCACGTAATATTCTGGATAAGCATGCACTTGATGCTAGCCAAGGCAGAGCCACCGGCCCTCGGGGAATATTCACTAAAGAGTACGTGTGTGTTTTCTGTAATGATTAGTTCCATCTATCATTAAACAACTTTTTCTGAAAGTATTTATAAAAAAGAGCTAATTCAATATTAGAGATTTAAAAGAAAGTACATTGTTCTTTTGTACTTTTTAATTGCTTTTGTCAGTATATGATTATATTCTGTGCAGGGATTGTTTACTAAATAATTGCAGCATTACTGGAAGAACAATTCTAATTTGGTAAACTGGATCTTTGGGAATGGTGATTAAATACAGGATGTTTGAATGCAGAACAGTAGAACTTTATATTATTTTTAAGTTTGGATGAAATAATTATGCATTCACATTTACGTTTCTGGAACAGTAGAGTCTTTTTTTCTCTTTAGATGACTGGTATATTTCTGAACAATATGCTCTACCCTGTCTAATATGCCACACATTCTAAGTGTCAGTGTATGCTGCATGAGATTAAAAACTAAGAATTAATGGGGAGACTGGTGTGATGCCATAGGATAAGCACTCGACCTTCAAGGTTGGTTAGAATCGCAAGGTCTGTGGTCAGACTCCCTGTCCGCTCCTCTGAAACCCTATACAATCACTGTGAATCAGAGCTGACTTGACAGCATTTAACAACAACAACATTAAGCAGAAGTATAATGAGGCCTTAGTACTGAAAGTACTTCTAATGTTTAAATCAGGTAATGTAAGGGGACACTGAATTTGTATTAATGGTGGTGGGAGAGTGTAATCGGAGTCACCGAGTTATTCATGCAGACGTTGGTAAATTGGTGAACGTATATTATGTATATTTTTACCAAAATATAAAGAATTTAATTTTTTTAGAAAAACTCTTGGAAGTTGTTGTTATTGTTAGGTGCCATTGAGTTGGTACCAAATCTAGTGACCCTGTGCACAACAGAACGAAACACTGCCCGGTCCTGGGCCAACCTCACAATTGTTGCCATGCTTGAGCCCACTAATGCTGTCACTTTAAAAGATGCCACTTTGGAAGATGGGACCTGAGAAAAGACTATATTTTTATTTTTATTTTCCAACCCACTTTCCGATTCTTTTCCCTGCCCTCATTTCTGAACACCCACCACTACCGCCGTAAGGAATTCAGTCTTTGAAACTAGGTCTCAAAATAGGAATGATTCTAAAAAGTTTGATGAAAAGAAAATAGAACTTTAAAGCATACATTATTAAGGGCTTTTGACTTTAAAGATGCCTGTGTTTTAAATTGAACATTATCGTGACCTTTGGGGGGAAATTATGGTCTGGTGTCATCTACAGAGATGTCATCTACTGATTTGGCTGAAAGTTTGCAGGCTGTGGCATAAGCTGCCCCCAGAATACCTTAGCACACATTCTTGACATAGCAATGGGCAGTCTTCCTGCACACCTTATCAATCGATAGTGCCGACTCGGAGCCATTTTAGTTCTGAAGAAAATCACAGGTGTCAGGGTTGTTGCTATTTTCATTTTGCTTCAAAGCACAGGTATTGCTCAGAGTAGATGTTGTACAGAAATATTTAAAGCCTACTTCACTAGGACATGAACAGGAAATACATGTGACTAATCTGAGAAAGCAAGTGCCAGGTTTCACAGTTAAGAAGCAGAACACATTTAGGTTCTTTGCCACATCTTTGGTATGTCGTTGTTAAAAAGCCATCAAGTCGGTTGGACTTACCGTGATGCTGTATGTGGCTTTTGAGGAGCAGCTAGTAGGTTTGAACCTTGCTGTTAATAGTCCAGTGTCTATCCTACAGTGCCACACCAGGACTCCTCTTAAATCATAGTTGTGTCAGAAAACTGGAACATATGACAGGCAAGTTTATAGTATGTTTTTCATGATGTTTCTTTTCAAAACAAAT
Organism: Chrysochloris asiatica; assembly: GCF_000296735.1. Taxonomy (NCBI): domain Eukaryota; kingdom Metazoa; phylum Chordata; class Mammalia; order Afrosoricida; family Chrysochloridae; genus Chrysochloris; species Chrysochloris asiatica. The sequence goes on from NW_006408590.1 coordinate 11,438,204, forward strand.
TCATGGCACACAATGTGAAGAATACAACCTATGTCACTGAACAGTTTGTGTCGAAATTGATGAACAGAAGCCAGACTGCTCTGTAAACCTCCACTGAAAACACAGTAAAGCAGCAAAGCCGCTTCATGGCGTACCCAATGGATTGCTCTGTTAGCGGAGAGACCCTCTCTGCAGCCACGTCCAGTCTTGTTTTCCTTCCAGTTCTTAATAGCTTTTAGTAGCCACCAATTGTTTATGCTTGGTCTGATTAATTATTTAATGAATGGAAATCATTAAGCGATTTCTGTGCATTGCAGAAATTAAACAATAATTAGCATTTATACTTCATGAGGTTTGTGAGTATAAAATCTACAGTAAACGTTTACTGTGAACCAGTATTCGGAATTGATTTTCTGTTTGCTTGCTTAGGATTAATGACTCTGATTTACTTTTATTCTTCACTAAGAATCATAATTATTATGGAGATGAAGCCAGCTGCCTGTGTTGATAAAGTAAAATAGTTACATTAATAACCAAACCTGCCGCTATCGAGTCAGCAGCCCTGCAGGACGCAGTAGACCTCCCACACCTTTCTCCAGCATGGTCTTCACACCTCCCCACTTAGTTCACGGCTCTCTCTCCACTCTGCCTGTTCTCCTGTTCTGATGAAAAGCCTCCTTTGCCCTGCACTGTTCTAGAGCCACACTGTTCCCAAATCATCTTCAGGCTGGCTCCTTATATTACTAACTGCTCTCCCAATTCCTTGTGACTCTCTAGAAGGGTTTCAGAGATTGCCCGTCTTTACGGAAGCAGACAGCCTCATCTATCTCCCACCGTGGATTTGAACTGCCGGTGTTGTGGTTAGCACGAGGCTTACCCCACTGTGCCACCTGGTCTCCTTTGCTTCACATGATTCCACTCAAATACAAGAGAATTTCAAAAAGTTTGTGGGAAAATGAAATTGAGAGAGAATGGAATTTTTCCAAGAGCCACACGGCCTCCTCCTTTATTTTCTGCCCCTTGATGTTTTCTTTGTTGTTGTTAGGTGCCATCGAGTCAGCACCGACTCACAGCAACCTTATGCACAGCAGAACGAAACACTGTGCAATCCTGGTCCAACCTCACTACTGTTGCCACGCTTGAGTCCATCGATGCTGCCACTTGACCAATCCATCTCGTTGGAGGTCTTCCTCTTTTTCGCTGACCCTCCACCTTAGCAAACATGATATCCTTCTGCAGCGACTGGTCCCTCCTGACAATATGTCTGAAGTATGAGAGACGAAGGTTGGCCACCTTGACCTCTAAAGAGCACTCTGGCTGCACTTCTTCCAAAACGGATCTGTTGGTTCTTCTGGCAGCCCATGGCACTTTCAATATTCTCCTCCAACACCATAACTCAAAGACATCAATTCTTCTACAGTCTTCCTTATTCACTGTCCAGCTTTCGCATGTGTATGAGGGTATTGAAAATACCATTGCTTGGATCAGGCGCACCTTAGTCCTCAAGCTGATATCCTTGCTCTTCAACATTTTAAAAAGGTCTTGTGCAGCAGATTTGCCTAATACAACACGTTGTTTGATTTCTTGACTGCTGCATCCATGAGTGTTGATAGTTGATCCAAGAAGAATGAAGTCCTTGACAACTTCAGTCTTTTCTCTATTGATAAGAATGTTGCTTATTGGTCCAGTGGTGAAGATTTTTGTTTTCTT
>NW_006408590.1:11440197-11460009 GCF_000296735.1 Chrysochloris asiatica
AATACTCATACTTCACAATGTTGTCCATAGCTTGTCATGATCCACACAATTGAAAGTTTTTGCATAGTCAATAAAGCACTGGTAAACATCTTTCTGATATTCTCTGCTTTCAGCCAAGATCCATCGGACTTCAGCAATGATATCCATCGTTCCATGGCCTCTTCTGAATCTGTTTTCTTTATGGCACTCTATCTATTCTTTTGCTGATATGCTTAATGTCTGACTCTCCATGTAGAATGAAAGTTCCTTTAGTGCCTTGTTTAGCAATGTGACCCTGATACCTGTAATATAGTAGGTGCTTGAGAAATACTAGCTTAGACCTGGAATTTCTCAATGCAATGGGAGTATTAATACCATCCTCACATGGCTGGTAGATGATGAAATAATTGACAGACATATAATACCTAACATACAGTGGGCTGGCTCCATTTTCCATTTTTTACCACCTCTTCAATACATAGGGATCCAGGATGGTTTTCTAACAGTTAATATTTCCTGTCAGTCTTACTTCTTCTCTTAGCTGTCATCTCGCTAATTGTGAAACATAAGTTAGTTATGCTTATTCAATTCATCCCACTCAGAGTCTAATGTAAAGCATGAACACTCTTTCCTAAAAGTATACCACTACGTACTGGGGGAGCCCTTTAATGATCTGTCCCAGGTTAGAAAGCTGCCTGTTTTTTACTGCTGGGTGTCAGATTGCTCCAAATGTAGCAGCTTCAAACAGCATTCCCTTATCATCTCAGACTTCAGTGGACCCAGCAGGGCGAGGTTCTCAGCTGATGGCTCACAAGGCGAGAAGAAGGCAAGGCCCAGGGCTCGGGTCTCACTTAGCTTTGAGTTCTTTTCCTGACTCCCACAGATGGGATGTAGGACACTAGCCCCTGGTTCCTCTCTCGCTGTTACCAGCTGTGAGCAAAGGACTGCTCTCAATTCCAGGGGCCATCCTCAGGTCCCTGCCTTTCACACTCACATGGTTGTCTCCATAGGCACTTCACAGCATGGCTTTCTGATTCTCCAAGGCCAACAGGAGACTGTCTTCTCAGGAAGGCCCCATTCTTTTGGGGTTTTTTTTGTTATTTTTTAAAGTTTTATTGTGAATTGAGAGAAAGTATACAGGGCAGATCATCAGTTCTACATTCAACAAATCATACACTTTGTTTCATTACAATGGTTATAATCCCTGCCATGTACCATCAGTTAACAGTATTTCTCTCTATTCATTTAAGCGCTTTTTTTTCTTTTTTTTTAAACACTCCGACATAAGACCCCATTCTTTTTATGGGTCACCCAGAACTGTCCCCCTACCATCAACTCTTAATCAACTAATTCAGACCTTAACTCTGTCTATATAATCCCTTACCTCTGTCATGTAGTAAACGCCTTCATAGTCACAGACCACCTGTACTTTGATGAGGTTATACAGGGTACATACACCAGGGATGGGCATCTTGGGGCCATCTCAGAACTCTGCAGACCCTGCTTCCATATCTTAGTAAGTAAATGATTGTGTATTGGGAAAGGGAAATTGTTGTCTGAGCTAACACTCAACAGATACTGGGCTTTTCCTTTCTCCAGTTCTTACGATAAACAAAACCAAAATAGTAACTATGCTTAAGAAATTTTATAAATACAGTTTATCTTTACATATGTATTACCCTGAAGTTTTTTAAATTATGCAGAACAAGGTTGCTGGGTTTTTTGTTTTTTTTTTCATTTGGAAGTATATCTCAATTAGTAGTCATAAGATACTTAAAAATTCCCAAAAACGCTGTTTTGTTTAAGAATTTTTATTACTCTGTAGATGTACTATGGAGTCCTGGTGTGGCAATGTGGGTTAATGTGTTAGACTGCAAAGTTGGTTTGAACCTCAAGGTTGGCAGTTTAAGCTCACCAGCCGCTCCTTGGAAAGTCTATGCAGGGTTGCTAGGGGTCAGACCTATTTGATGGCACTTAATAACAACAACATATACCTACTATAACAGCATCCTATTTAGCAGTCTTAATTTTGTATGCTTTTGAAAAATGAAGATAACCTTTGCTTTGCTGAGTAATGCACCTGCATTCTCTGGCAGGTTATTTCCTGTTCTCCTCTCTTAGGGTTCTGACACGAGTCTCTGCTGATAGCATATTGAACAACAATTTTTAAATGATTTGTTGATTTCTTGGCCATAAACAAGCTGATTAATACTAAAATAATGATTTAGGAAAATTTTTAAATCAAAGTGATAGAATAGAATAAACGACACTTTGTGAATGCCATGTAAAAGTTATTTCACAAGTATAAAGAATTGGGACACTGTTTAGTTAACGAATTGTTTTTCTACCAAATAGCACCTTCCCTTCCCCAAAAGACCGATTTCCTTTAAAAAAACTAACATCTCTACCCAGAACTTTGTTAAAATTCTAATTGTTGTTTGGGTTTTTTAAATAAATAAATATCATCATCCATGAACAAATAGTACGGCTCAGCAGCCTAGGTATCCTGGTTTCTTGGTGGTGGTGGTTATCTGCTGTGGCTTCTTGGAGCTGTTATAATAGAAATGGGACAATTCAGCCAGTGGCTTTACCAAGCGGAAATTTATTGGCTCTCTCTTTCAGCACTAGTGGAATGTCCTTTTCTCTTCCATGTTTTATTTCTTGATTCCTTGGTAATCTCCAAGCCTTCCCCAGTTTGTCCTTGTCTTTCTGCCTAAGCTACTGTTTTGATATCTCAAAAGTGACTGGCTTAAGATGTACCCTACACCCATTTAGACTCATTAACATAAGAAAGAAAACCCCATCCCAGATGGGATTGTATGTACATGTATAGGCATTAGGATTTACAGTGTGTATTTCTGGGAACACATTTGATAGCACCAGGTAAGAGACAAGGTATACTTTTCCAGCACAAATAATTGGTTTTGTGTTAGAGCCGTCACTTCTGTATATTTCTGTGTCTTCCTCCACATCTTGTCTCATCTGTGTTTTCTGCAAGCCCTCTGCTGCTTTTTGTTGGTAATCAGAGTTACCTCTTTCATTTTGTTTCCAGGGATGCCCTCAAACTGGTAGAGCTGAAGCAGATGGGCAAGATCACTGAATCCAGACCAACGGCCGCTCCTCCAGCCCCCACAACCACTCCCACAATGCCTCTGCCCACACCAGCCACAGCAGAACCTTCCTATTCCCGGCCAATGAGCCCACCCGTATCGATTCCTGGACAACCTAATGCAGTGGTAATGGCATCCAGTGCAAACTTTTATTTTCAGGTTTATGTGAGCAAATAAGCGAAAGAGGGAAAAACTGGACAATTAATGTGTTTTATAAGTACTTTTCAAACCAGTCCACTTTGTTAGTATTTAGAAGTGCTAAAGCAAAAAAGCACTGAGTGTTGTTATTTTCAAATTTTCTCACTCATACCGAATTTGGTTGGACAGTACTACTTTCAAATAGAACAGTAGACAGTGCCTCAATTTTGATTTCTCACAAATTTTGCAACTTGAGTACCAGATGTACTTTTCATGTCTTTTTTCTTGACTACCATACTAATACATTGGTAGCTGATGGAAAACTCCCTTTTGTGGAAATGTGTTGTGTTATTTTTTAAATAGAGAAAAGCACTGGACGGCAAGGTCAGTTGAGGCTGCAAGGCCGGCGGTTCAAACTCACCAGCTGATCCTGGGAAACTCTGAACAGGGTCACTGTGAGTCGGAACTGACTCAACCTCACTTAACCACAGAAGATTCCGTGTAAAAGGTACATGGACTAAAGAGCTCGTCATTCCTTCTTTCTCTCATACCAGCAGTGGAGCAGCCCGCTCATAACTCCAGTGTGTCACCTCTGCTGGGCCCCCAGAGCCTTTCACATCACTTACTTCTCATCAGAAGAAATGTAGGAAAATCAGCTTTATTTGAAACTGAATGAGTTCTTTAAAAAATATAATTTAAAAAAAAGCTAAAAAGTTAAAGAAAGATAAATAAATAAGCCTACATTGCTGTTTCTAATGGAGCAATAAACACATTCTGATCATATTTTTTGAGATTTAAAAACTGTACAGTATCTGGTCATAACAAATGCTGTGGCAAAGGTAACACTGGCAGTTTTTTAGTGATGCAGTTTGGCCATTATGTAATGATGTAGGCCTCCGTCTCTCCTATGGTCATCTTCCAATTTCAGATCATGTTAATTTTTCTTAGCAGTCTTGTCTTTGGAACCTAACGCTGCCGATAAGTGAGAAGTAGATGATATATGCATGGGACAATTCATGATTTGGTAGATTTTTAAATCACTTTAAGCATGGTAACAACAGATACCCCATTCAATACCAAACCGTGACTTTACTACTTTTCTTTACAGTCAGACCAGAAAACCACAACTCCTCAGATTTCCTAATTTTTAAGTGTTAAGTGTCTTCAAGTCACTTCCAACTCCTAATGACTCTGTATAGGGAGGGCTTCCAAAGCTGTAAATCTTTGTGGGAGCAGAATGCCTCATTATTCTCCCGCAGAACAACTGGTGGGCACAAATCACTGACACTGTGGTTCGCAGTCCAATGGAGTCACCACACTCCCCATTTTTAAGTGTACACCTTCTCATATTTGAAATATTTAATAGCCTTTTTTTCTGTAAGTGTCTTTAATTAATGTTGGTAGGTCACTGAGATTGAATTCCAATTGTGAAGTTTTGGGGTTTTTCATATCTCACTTTTGATTTACTGGACAGATGCTGTTTCTTTGCAGGGCACATTCTCCGAAATCCCTGCTAGCAATATTCGAAGAGTTATTGCCAAGAGGTTAACTGAATCTAAAAGTACTATACCTCATGCTTATGCTACTGCTGCCTGTGACGTTGGAGCGGTTTTAAAAGTAAGGCAAGATCTGGTCAAAGGTTAGTAAAGCTGAATTTACTTCATGCAATGCACATATTACCTTAACTATCATAGGAAACTTTCTGTATAAAACTCACATTGTGGAGCATTTTATTTCCATTTCAAAAATCTACTTGTATTCTACTCTGTGAGTATTTTGGAGTTAGAGAAAGGGGTTAGTTCTGTTTTCCTATAAGCAGGAGACAGGCTCCATAGTATTGCATAAATCGTGGCTATATCACTTTTATGCCAAACCGGGGCTCCTCTTCTGCCCTACTTTTAATCCCTCTGTTGTCATAGTTGAAAGATGGGCTTTTGGTGACCATTCATCCAGCAAGCACTTACTGAGTACCTGCTTTTCTGCCACACTTTCAGCGTTACAAGTGATACTGTGAATTTGGGGCATTTGTCATTTCTTTTTTAAAACAAATATAAATCATGATTCTTGGTTTACTTTTACTTTTTTTTTGAACAGACAAGATCATCAGCTTTACTTTCATCCAAACGTACGTTCTGTTTCGTGTAAATGATTACCGTCCCCTCCCTAAGTTTGCTTTTACTTGTATACATGCTGCTTTTTTTGTGAGGAAGTACTACTGGCTGGCTCAAGCACAATCACTGGTTTTGTTACTGTCAGTATTTTTATTTAAATGGCTTCCTAAATACTTTTTGTTAAGATATTTGAGCAGAGCAGTCCTAAGTATTTTAGCAGCTGAAAACAAGTGTGAAATCCAAAATTGATACCAAAATATTTTAGATGGTTAGTAAGCTTAGAAAGCAGTCTTCTTTTTATACATTTCCATTTTATACTTCTTCAAAATGACTTCAGGTTGTTTGTAATTTGTGCTATCAAATAAATAGGTAACATTCTTCCCCCAAATCAATTCAACTATAAAGTTGCTGGAAGGTTTATGAATTTTTAGCGTGAACTCATGGTTTTGTTTCTTTCTTTAGAATTGAAGTGCCTTTAATCTTGCCTTAATGTATTAGCTAGACCCTCCAGTACAATGATGAATGTAAGGGTGACGCAGCTGTCCTTGTTGAGACTGTGGGGGAAGCGTCCGGTCCTTCATGCACTCTGTGGGTGTTTTGGAGCTGCCCTTTTTAAGGTTGAGGACATTCCCACTCCTAACTTGCTGAGAGCTTTAAGCGTGGATGAATGTCCTGTGTATTCCATATTCTGACAGTGATTCATCCTTCACTTCCGGTGTTTGTCTCTCCTCAGAAGGGACTGTCTCCCTTTAGAATTTAATTCACTTGTTTGATGTCTCTTAAGACATCAAAAAATGTTACACTATGATAGTTTCTCCTGTTTTTTCTCATTGCTAGGATGAAGGCAGTTTTCTTTTGTGGCTCTTATTCAATTCAATTTAGATTCTAACTTTGAAGATTTTGTATTAAAACAACCTGATCGCTTTTATATGCAAAGGAAATAGAAAACTGCTTCAGAGAATGTGCTTAATTTTCAAAAATTTAACCCCCGGAGACTCCATTCAAAGTTTTTGAATTATACTTGCTTAGTCATGTTGTTGTTAACGTCGCAGTACTTAACAACAACAAAACCAGTCATGATATAGAGATTATTGGGAATAGTTTTTCTGATTCCTTCATCAAGGATGTTTTCGCTCGTGAGACAGGAGACAGTACTATTTCAGTGGCAATTTAGTGTCTTTACATGGTCCAGGTATGTCTTTGCGATTAGGAGTTTTCTGATGAGTCTTTGGACTACAGATTGCCACCTACCTACCTAAGGAAGTATTAGAAAACACAATTCCTACTTTCCTTCCTACCTACCTGCCTATATCAGTCTTTCTTATGTAAATGTATACCATGTAACATTCTAGAAGTGTCTTACATTCGGTTGTACTTAGGGTCACTGGGAGTCAGAACTGACTCAGCAGTCCCTACAGCAACAAAAAGTGTGGCCCACACTCTGCTTTTGTAACATAATGTGCAATGAAGGATATTTGATATTCTCCAAAATTATTCCCTACTCCGTTCTTCTCAATAATGATCTCCTTTCTATATATTTGAAGTTTTCCATGATAAAGAGTTAATAATAAAAGAACTTGAAAAAAGTCTTCTTTAGATATACCAGATTTGAGATGACTATTAAACATATGTGTGGGAAAGTCATGTGAGAAATTGACTATGAGTGAAAATGACTATCTATGAGTGTAAAGCACCTCATAGGGAAGGGTTTGAGGGAGAATTTGAAGACATTAACAGCATTCAAATGGTATCAAAACAAAGGTCCTCACCTAGGGAGATGGCAGCATTGAGAGGAAGAGACTGAGTGAGTGAGTAAGCAGATGTCGCAGGGTCGGGGACCAGGAGGGTATAGTGACCTGGGAGCCAGCAAGAGAAAGTGTTTGAAGATGAAAAAAGTGTAAACTCAGAAATGCTTCTAAATATTAGAGTATGATGAGACCAGAAAAGGATTCTGTAAACATAGGAGTCCGCACCTTGGTAGGTGGTTTTGGAACTCTTGCTGTGAATACCTATGGGTAGTAAATATAGCTAGAAGGGAACTGAAGTAGCCATGGGAGGTAAGCATAATGAACTCATAAATACTATGTTTGAATCCTATTTGAATTTGTACAGCTTTTGAATATTTTGTATGTGATTATCAATAAAACTTTCAACCTTTGAAACCTGTTGTATTCTCCTTCTAAAGGGGTTTTTAACAAACAGAAATCTTTATTTCTACAAAACTGAATTAATGTCAGGAGACCTTGGAGCTGGCAGTTAACTGTGCCGGTTTGGCATTGTTTTGGTTTATGGTAATCCAGTTAATCTTTCTGAGATCTCTAGCATTCCTTTGGAATGAGATGTTCATGTAAAATTCCATGATAGTGGTGGTAACAGGGTTTGTATATCCTGCACATACCAGTGTAGCTTGCTCTTTTTCTAGAAACTCTTGCAAGAAAGCACCAAGGGTAGTTGTGTTTTTAATCCTTCCTTGCACACTGGGAAGATCAAAGGTGTAAGTCAGATGCTTTAGTTATAATCAGCTCTGTGAGAAGGCAAGAGGCTCCACTTTTATCTTAAAATCAGTGTGTATATTTAAAGGAAATTGATTCAAATGGGTTCACCATCAAATTACACTTAGAACCTCATTTTATTCGGTGAACTAAGACCTATGCTTGTGTTGCTTCATTTCTGGCATTTGCTATATCCTGTTTTGTTAAGCCAAAAAGCAACTCTTATTAGATGCAGTGGTCTAAAAATTTTTGGTTGTACACCTCTATCAGTAAAAAGAAATGATAAATATGTAATTGCTTATTTAAAATGTCAACATATACCACTATTCTAATATAATCATTATACTAGAAAGTATACACAAAATGAGGACATTTTTAAAGGATGAGGGAAACAAATAAATCATCTTATAAACTTCCTGGCTACACACCCCACAGAGAAAAAGACCATTCATAGTTTCTTTCTGGTTATAGTTGTACTCTATCAGTCATATTCTTGTGCGTCATACATGAGCAGTTTTTTTACAATTATAATTCTAGAGTAAAATTTTGCATTCATGGTTAGTATTATTTATCCAGGACCTCATATAATATCAAGGTTTTCTAATCAAGGAAACCTTATTTACTTAGCAGACAAGTCGACAACAAAAAACCCATAGTGGTTTTCCTTATTGTTAGTGTAGTCTGTAATTAACAAGTTTGAAATCATAATGATCATGGTTAAAGTTTTATTATTATTTTAATGTGCTTATCTTTTTTCAGATGACATTAAAGTATCAGTGAATGATTTTATCATCAAGGCAGCAGCTGTTACCCTTAAAGTAAGCAATCCCCAAGTAATTTTGGCTTTTAAATTAATTGCATGTTTTGTGATTTCTATAGTGACAAATTTGTTGTTGTTGTTGTTGTTAAGTTCCAACTCATTGAACCTGTATAAGGTTACCGAGCACCAGCTAGTGGGTTTGAACCCCCAACTTGTGGCTAGCAGTCCAGTGCTTATCCTACAGTGGTGCAACAGGAATCTATAATAAATAGAATTCTATTTTTAAGTCAAAATTTTTAGAATTTTATTGCTAAAAATATTCTAACATTTAATCATTTTATAGAGGAAGAAATAACCATAAAGACTCACAGTTATATAAGAATAAAGACCAATTACTCAACAAACAGTAATTGAACCCCTAACTTGTGCTAAAATAAATACATTCTGGGCATTCGATATGTAGCAGTGAATAAAAACTTTCATAGTTTCTGCTTTCACAGGGTTTATAGCAAGAAAAGCTAACAAATATGTCAGATGGTGAAAAGTATTATAAAGAAAGATAAAACAGGGTAAGGAAGCTAAATAACTAGAGATACTGTTTCCAAGCTGGACAGGAAAAGGTGTCTCTGGCAGTGTTGTATTTGAAAGAGGACAGGGAGTTGAGTATCTGGTGCAAGAATATTACATATTCATGGTTTTCATGTGCTATTGAATCATCTTAAACTCATAGTGACCCCATGTGCCAGAGTAGAACTGCCCCATAGGGTTTTCTAGGCTGTAAACTTTACTAGAACAGATCTTGTTTCCATGAAGTCACCGAGTAGGTACGAACCATCAACCTTTTGTTTAGCAGTTGAGTGCTAAACTGTTTACACTACCACTAAAACCAAAGATGAAGAAATTAACAATTTCTGCCAACTTCTGCAGTCTGAAGTTGATAAAAGATGCTATCAAGATGCATTGATTACTGATAATTGGAATGCTAAAGTTAGAAACAAAGAGGAAGGATCACCAGTTGTAAAATAAGACATTGGTATTAGAAATAACCCTGGAGTTCACATGAAAGAATTTTGCAAGACCAGCAGCTTATTTATTGCAAATACCATTTTGCAACAACTTAAGTGGACATCACCAGATGGAATACAAAGGAATCAATCAGCTGTATCTGTGGAAAGAGACAATGGACAAGCTCCATATCCTCAATCCAAGGGGCCAACTATGGAACAGAACATCAGTTGCTCATATACAAGTTCAGATTGAAGCACAAGAAAATTAAAGCACACTCAAAATCAAAATATAACCTTGAGTATATCCCACCTGAACTTAAAGACCATCTCAAATATAGATTTGATGAATTGAACACTATGCATTGGAGAGAAGTTATGGATTGCCATCAAGAACATCACACACACATGAAGAAAGCAAAGGTATTATTAAAAAGACAGGATGGAAAGAAAAGACCAGAGTGGATGTCAGAAGAGACTCTGAAACTTGTTTTCAATGTAGAGAAACTAAAGCGACTAGAAGAAATGATTAAGTAAAAGAGCTGAACAGAAAATCCCAAAGAGGGCAGCTTGAGAAGACAGTATAAAGTACTATAATGAAATGTGCAAAGAACTGGAATTAGAAAACCAAAAGGGAAGAATTTCTCAGCGTCTCTCCAGTTGAAAGGACTGGAAAAAAAAAAAAAAATTCAAGCCTCAAGTTGTAACATTAAAGGCATCCATGGACAAAATACTGAACTACACAAGGAACATTAAAAAACGATGCAAGGAATAAACAGTCACTGTACCAAAAAGATTTGGCATTCAACTATTTCAGAAGGTAGCATATGGTCAGGAACGAATGGTATCGAATGAAGGAAGAAGTCCAAGCTGCCCTGAAGGCATTGGCAAGAAACAAGACTCCGAGAATTGATAGAATACTAATTGAAATGTTTCATTAAACCAATGCCATGTTGGAGGTGCTCACTTGTGTATGCCAAGAATCTTGGAAAACAGCTACCTGCTGAGCTGATTGGAAGAGATCCGTATTTGTGCCCAGGCCAAGAAAGGGACCCAAAAGAATGCAGAAATTATTAAACAATATCATTACTATCTCACCCAAGTAAAATTTTGTGAAAGTTAGTTTTTAAATGGTGCAGCAATACGTCAACGGGAGGGCATGAAAACTAGGAGGTGTGATCATTTGAAGATATCTTAGAAGCTGCCTTGTTGTTGTTGTTAAGTTCCTTTGAGTCAGTTCAGACTCATAGCGAGTCTGTATAGGGTTTCTGAAAAGTGACCAGTGGATTTGAACTGCCCACCTTGTGGTTTCAAACCTAGCTCATAGAACAGTGCTTTTCCTTCAACACCACACTAGGATGCCTGAGGCAGCCTAACACCATTATAGTTGTTGTTGTTAAGTGCCATGGAGTGGATTCTGACCCACCACCACCCTGTATAGTGTTTCTGAGGAGCGGCTTGTAAACTTGAGCCGCTGACCTTGTGGTTCAAGCCAACTTTGCAGTCCAGTGCATTAGCCCACAGCACCACATCAGGACTCCTTATATAGTCACTCTGAATCAAATGGGTAATGTAAATATCCTTTAATTCATCTTGTGATACTCGTATTGTAAAGCCTACTATTTCTTTTTGTCTGTGCTTTAACTTTACATTTTGTGAATAATTTTGTTTTAGTATATAATGAATATTTTTAATGCACTGTTTGTGTTAGGGAAGCTTATTGAAATTAGTTTTATTATTACAGATATGTTTGAGTCTTATCATTCGTTACTATTTTTGGTATGATGTCATATACAATCTCTAAAGTTAATTCTGCAAATTGACATAGAGAATAGGTTCTGTGGGGACTGTAAAAATACAGAATGTGGATTATGCCCTGGTAGAGTTCATAGGATCATATTGCTGGGTAGACAAGATATAAATAAATGAAAATTACCTTATCAGAATTGTTACATACTAGAGTAAAATATTTAAATTAAGACATAAGCTGAAAGAAAGCAGGAAATTCTTACTGTTTTGTTTCTGCGTCCCCAGTGCTTACATATTTATTAAAGGAATGAATGATTGTGCCTTGTGCATAAAGACCACTGGATAATGGCATTGTTCAGTGAATCAAGGAGCTGAGGCTTGAAATATGAAGTAGGAAGACCAGTTGACTAGTGATTTGAAGATAGTGTTACTATGGAAATGAGCATCCTGTGACAGGGAGAAGCACCACGGACGTGAACAATTCACCTTAAAGGAGTGACTAGAAAACTAGATAGATAGGTGGATAGGTAGGGTAGAATCAAATTGTAGATTGCCATGTTTATATGACATTCTGGAAGGTTTGGCTCTTATTCTGGAAAAAGAAACAGAATTTTTAGAATACAAATTGATGTTTTGATTTCTGTTTTCAGGATCACATTCTCCTATGGTATTTAGCAATGTTATCAATACATACTGTTATTTAGTCATTTCATCTGATTTTTATCCTGTGTAATTGTATGTATGTTAAATATATAAAATATATGTCATGTGTATGAAGCTTAGACAATCTCTCTATTTTAAATAGAGAGTATGTATGCTAGGGCTGCACTGGACAATCAAGTTTCAAGTTTCCTTCATACCAAAGACATAATGTGGTTGTATATCACCTCTTTTCTTTCCCATCTTCCCTCAAGGTCATGTGAGCCATCATGTGAGGTAGGAAGTATAGCAAACATCATCTGGTGTCTGGCATTCAGATTTAACAAAGAAATCTCCTTTTTTAGCCATGATAGAAACAGATCAAAATATGTACATCATCAGCATTTTCTCAAGCTTGCTTCAAAAAAGATATGTTTAATTATTCTTCCAAGACAATTAATACAGATATTCAGAGCATATTTTCCAAAGGGAACTGTCTTTCTATATTCACATTATAAAATGTATGATAATATCTAAATTATATTCCTGTACTACCTCGGTGTCATGGCCAGTGAATAAGAAAGATCAGAGAAGAATGGATACTTTTTAAATTATGATGTTGGTGAAGAATACTTAATATTACTATGGGCTTCCAGAAGAACACACAAATCTATCTTCTTTAGTGACATGTTTTTTTATTTCTGTTTTCTAGCAAATGCCAGATGTTAATGCAAGCTGGGATGGAGAGGGGCCAAAGCAATTGCCCTCTATTGACATTTCAGTAGCTGTGGCCACAGATAAAGGTCTAATTACACCAATCATAAAAAATGCTGCTGCTAAGGGGGTACAGGAAATCGCTGACTCAGTAAAGGTAAATCTTCAGAAATACATACTCTGCTTTCACAGTGTTATACTTTCTGATAATTAAAGTGTGATATGATCTGGTCACTGTGGTTCTTTGTGTTTGGTGATGGTGATTATTGTTTTAGTATTTCCAAGTGATTGCCAGTGGTGTGTTTAGGGGGGTTTGTGTGTGTGTGTGTGTGTGTGTGTGTTTTCTTTTGTTTTTATTTGGATATAACCCATTTTAAGAAAATTCAGAATTCAGAAATAATACCCAGATAAATTAAGGGCCAGCTACATTCAAATTATAAATTAGGAACAACAGTATTTCACAAAGTCTGCAATTCTACTCTTAAGGTACCATTTCAGATAGGATTTTAAGTTTAAGTAAAGCTGAAACTATTTCTGTAATGGGTAGACCTCAATGTTAATAACATTTTATTCTTACAAGAAATTTTCTTACCTAGATTATCATATTGTAGAACTTGGTTGTAGAATCATCTTTGAGAAGCTGCTTCTAAACTTGCAGAAATGATTGGGGCCATGGATCTGGTGAAAGCTTACTATCTGGTACACACTTGTCCCTGACCTTCACTTGGCTGGCTTTTTCTTCATTCCTTTAAAGCACCACTTTCTTAGACTTTCTATGGCTTTCTTGGATAAAGTAGCTCTCTTTAACACTTTTATCATATTGCCCTCTTGTTCTTTCTCTATCGGAGTTGTCAGTCTTTGAAATTACCTTGTTTGTTGACTTGTCTGTGTTCCCAGTGGTTACCATAATGCAGAATAATGATAGGGCTATTGACTCGTATTTATTACCATATTCATTTCTAGAAAATGTGTTAGAATCTAGTGGTTGTTCAGTGAGTGTTTGTGCATTTTTCAAGTGATTTGTGGGTCCCTAGAAACCTCTCTGGGAACCCCAGGTAAAGAGCAGCTGCACTTTCACTTCTTGATCTTCGGTAATCCCAACGATGTCAGTGCCCAGGGCTAAAGGCAGCATGCACCACCCAAGTTCAAGTTTGTGTTCCCTGAATAAAGTTATACAGGAACAACCTATTGTTTATTTTTAGATACCATGCTATTCTTAATCTTCCTTAATTATAACAGTTTTTTTTTTTTCAATAAGACACATGATATATTCTTGAAATACTTGCTGTTCATCTTTTGCTAATATCTGTTCGGAGAGGTACTTCAGGTAGCATGTGTTTTGATTTTAAGATCACATTGCTAGAAAATCTTAGTAAGAATTAAGAATTTCCAGAATCTCTACTTACTCTAGTCTGTTAGACTTCAGATTTGAATTCATTGGCAGAAATATCCTGCTGGTATATTTAGAGTCTAAAGGGCTTTTTTGTTTTGGTTTCTTTCTGTTTTTGTAGTGTACATGCTTGCAATCTAGTCTTTAAAGTGAAATTTTTTTCTATTTTGTTCCATCAGAGTTTGTTGAGATCCTCTGCCTTTACAGAAATACCTTTCAAAGGTCACATGATATGTGCCTGTTCAAATGTGCCTGTTATAGTTTGTCCTCCCTACTTCTCATATGCCAGGACAAATCACAGCTTATAGCTTCATTTAGTTTTAAAAGTATATATTGTTGTTGCTAAGTGCCTCTGAGTCTGTTCTGAATCATTGCGACCCTGGTGTGGCACTGTAGGATGAGCACTGGACTTCAGGCCACAAGGTCAGCAGTTCAAACCCACCAGCTGCTCCTCGGAACCCTATACAGGGTCACTATGAGTTGGAACCTACTTAGCAATATAGGGTTTCTGAGGATCAGCTGGGTGAGTTTGAACTGCCAACCTTGTGATTCAAACCAACTTTGAGGTCCACTGCTGATCCTACAGTGCCATACCAGGACTCCATAAGTATCTCTCTATCTGTCCATCCATCTATCTATCTGTCTGTCTTTCTGTCTAGCTATCTGTCTGTCTGTCTGTCTTTACGTATATGTATGTATGGACTCCTGGTGTGTTGCTGTAGGATCAGCACTGGGCTGCTAACCTAAAAGTCAGAGGTTCAGACCACTCTGTAGAAACCTTATACAGGGTCGCTCTGAATCAGAACCAGCTCGATGGCCCTTAGCAACAACGTATGTATATATAGTTAGTTAGTATGTTGTAAAGTTCCATCAAATTGGTTCCAGACCACAGTGACCAGGATTTCTAAAACTAGAAATCTTTACGAGAGCAGAAGTCCTCATTGTTCTCCCCTGCAGCTGCTGATGGGCTCAAACCGGCAACCTTCTGGTTCAAAGTCCAGTGCTTATCCTACTGAGCCACTGCACTCATATATATCTGTAATTATTACATTTGTCAGTAAGTCACACTGGTATATTGTGATCATTTTTATACTTTTGAGATTTTAAGAGAATGTTTTAGTTTTTAAAAATTAAGTCTAATTTAAAACTGATGATCTGCTCTGTAAATCTTCACTCATTTCACAATAAAAAGCTTTAAAAAAAAACAAAAAACAAACTATAGTCAATATCGTTGTTGTTGTTGTTAAGTGCCATCAAGTTAGTACCGACTCACAGTGAACTTCTACACAGCAGAAGGAAACACTGCCTGGTCCTGGGCCACCTCACAACCATTGTTCACCTTGAACCCATGGCTGCTGCCACAGAGCCAGGTCATCTCCTTGCGGGTGTTCCTCTTTTTCACTGACCCTCCACTTTACCTAGGCTGATGGCCTTCTCCAGGAACTCGTCCCTCCTGATAATTGGAAACACAAGAGACAAAGTCTAGCCATCTTGGCTTCTAAGAAGCATTCTGGCTGTACTTCTTTCAGCACAGATAAACGTTTGTTCTTTTGGCAGTCCATGGTACTTTCAATATTCTCCTCCAACAACATAACTCAGTTGCATCAATTCTTCTACGGTCTTCCTTATTCACTGCCCAACTTTCACATGCATGTGAGGTTATTGAAAATATCATGGATTGAATCAGGTTCACCTTAGTCCTCAAGCTGATAGCTTTGGTCTTCAACACTTTAAATAGGTCTATTGCAACAGATTTGACAAATGCAATATTTCATTTGATTTTTTTTTTTTTTACTGCTGTTTCCATGAGTGTTGACGGTTGATCTGAGCAAAATGAAGTCTTTGACAACTTCAGTCTTTCCTTCATAGATATGGATGTTGTTTATTGGTCCAGTAGTGAGGATTTTGCCTTTTATTGTATTGAGGGGCAATCCATACTGAAGGCTATGGTCTTTGATCTTCAACAATATTTTAAGCCCTCTTCTTTCTCAACAAGAAAGGTTGTGTCATCTGCCTATCACAGATTATTAATGAGTCTTATTCCAACCTGGTGCCATGATTTTCTTCATATGATCCAGCTTCTCAAATTGTATCACTTACCAAAAAATTTAAGTGATCTGGTTTTAAGTTAAGTGATTATGGCCTGGGATTGTAATTGGCTACATAGTACAGAATATTAGATAGACTTCAGTTTGTTTCATCTACCAAATGACAGTACTTAATTTATCTCTACCTTTACTCTCACAAAGCACCTCATTAATTTTTTATATATTATGTCTCAACATTTTTTCCTTTGTTTTTAAGGCATTGAAAATTATAGATTAACAGAAGTATGACTGATTGCAAGTACAAGAAAAATTAACTACTTTTCTTTTTGTCATTCTCAGAGTGTCTTCTGCCTTTTCTCTCAGCTTTGTAAAGTTGTGAAAATCAGTATTATCCAAAAATCATTTACAAAAACTGTAACACCACAGAAATGAAATAACAACCTTCTGTTTCTCTCTACAGCTGTTTGAAATTGGATATATGTTGATAAGGATAGAAGCACACACTAAAAGATGAAAGCTGATATGTTGGTAGTAGGCTGGTGGCTACACTGTTTTAGTTCCCATTGGCTAATTTATTTTAAGCTTACTATATTGGCAAGAATGGTTTGAAATGTTCTAATACTTTATCATACAAGAAAAAATACAGTTGACAAAACAGAAAATTGTTTTGTACGTACAGAAAGCACCAAAGCTTTTTGCATAATAATGATGTACAGTTTAGTTCAGTTTTAGACTTGAAGTTTTGTTAAGGGAAATGATTTTTGTAGTTTTTATTCATATCTTTACAATTGTTGTTGTTAGGTGCCATCGAGTTGGTACTGACTCATAGTGACCCTATGCACAACAGAACAAAACACTGCCTGATCCTGGGCCAACCTTACAATTGTTGCCATGCTTGAGCCCATTGATGCTGCCACTTTGCCAGTTCACCTTGCTGGGAAGATGGGGGGTGGTCTTCCTCTTTTTCTGTGACCCTTCACCCTACCAAACATGATACCCTTCTCTAGCGACTGGTCTCTCTGACAATTATGTCCAGAATATGAGAGACGAAGTTTGGCCATCTTGGCCTCCAAGAAGCACTCTGGCTGCACTTCTTCCAACACAAATCTGTCTTTTCTTTTGGCAGCTCATGGCACTTTCAATATTCTCCTCCAACACCATAACTCAAAAGCATCAATTTGTCTACAGTCTTCCTTATTCTTAGATAATTCCAACTTGGATTATCTGCACTCTAAATTGTTTATGATTTTAGATGCATTCAGTCGAGAAAAATATTTATAGATAAAATATCTTATAAGTTCAGATCAAACATGCCAGGGATGAGCATATACCCTGTGCAAATACAATGGCGGCTTAAGTAATAAAATGTAATTCGTGCTTTGTTTGTATTTTTCTCAGGTTCTTTCAAAGAAAGCAAGAGATGGAAAATTGTTACCAGAAGAATATCAAGGAGGATCTTTTAGGTAGAATTTACTTCCTGGATTATCAGTAACATCTTATGTACACATGTTGTTAGGTACTATCAAGTCAGCTCTGACTCATAGGCCCCCTGTCTGCCTCAGAACAGATCACTGGCCTGTCTTCTGCCATGCTCACAGGCATTCCTATGTTTGAGCTAATTATTGCAGCCACGGTGCCATTCTGTCTTGTTAAGAGGCCTTCCCCTTTTTCTCTGACTCTCTACCTTACCAAGATGGCATCCTTCTCCAGGGACTGGCCCCTACTTGTATAAGAATTTTCTTTTTTTTTAAATACTTGTCAGCTTGTTTCATTTACTTACTTGAAACATTTTTTTCAGTTAAATACTATAACAGAATGTAAAAATTTGTTGGAGAAAAATATTTATAGATAAAACATCGTAATAAGGTTTTGTTTATTCACTGATGTGTGTGTATTTATTACAGTAAATGGTATTTTTTTTACATTTCATTTCTCATTACTGCACATAGCTACCTTCTATGTATCCTTGGATGTTTTTGTTGTGAAGTGCCGTCCAGTCGGTTCAAACTCACAGCAACCCTATTTAGGGTTTCCAAGGAACGGCTGGAGAGCTTGAACCACCAACTTTATGTTCCAACTGACCTTTCAGTCCAGTGCATTAACCCTCAGTGCCACACCAGGACTGCATGTCTGTATGTGGACACCTGTTATCTGGCTCAATTCACTTACTAATTTCACAGATTACCCTGCAGAATCCATGTATACGTTTAGTTCCTCTGTTAATAGTGATAGTTTTCTTTTTTGTAGGCCTTATACGTTATATTTCTTCTTGCCATATTTCACTGGCTAAGACCTTCAGTTCAGTGCTGAGTAAATGTTTGGCAATAGAAATAATATTTCTATATCTTATGGCATATGCTCTTTGGTATTTTAATAATATGATACTGAGGTTCAGTACCAATTTTTTGTGAAGTATAGAAATATGTGCTTCAGGATAAGGATAGATTGATTAATTCCCTTACCGGCTACTTTCAAGCTTTTCTCCCCTCCTCCCTATTTTTTTTTTCCTTAGTATTTCCAACTTGGGGATGTTTGGCATCAGTGAATTTACTGCAGTGATCAACCCACCGCAGGCCTGCATTTTGGCTGTTGGCAGATTCCAGCCTGTGCTGAAGCTCACTCAGGATGAGGAGGGCAACGCCAGACTGCAGCAGCACCAGCTCATCACCGTCACAATGTCGAGCGACAGCCGAGTAGTAGACGATGAACTGGCTACCAGGTTTCTTGAAAACTTTAAAGTCAACCTGGAGAATCCTATCCGGCTTGCCTAGTTCTCAAAGATAAGAAGTTGGACTTCGGTTCAGTAATTGTATAGGTGTTACGAAGAAGCATAAATAGACTCTAAAACAAAAACAATTAGGATATTTAAGGACAAAGTGGGTAAACTGTTTATTTAAGGCAAAAGATTTGTTAAGGCATAAGTTGTTTTCGTTGCCAATTTGGTCTTAATGTTGAAATAAACGATAAACTGTAACTAATAAAGGAAAAGGAACATTTGGTTAGGTAGATCCGTTTTTAACTTCTGGTGCTCTACAAAACGGATGTTTTAGAATATTTTAAGTTGTATGGTAAGTTGTGAAACAAAGAAATTGTTTGAAATCTAACTTAGCTGTGTTGCAAACACTGCTCTAGATGAACTTAAAACAATTTAATATGTACAGAAGATTATTCTGGGTAATAGTAGATCAGTAATAAGGAATACATCAAATTGGGGGTGGAGACAACATTGAATTTTGTATGTATATAAAGCCATATATTTTAGTGTGGTTTCTTATCAGTCATTTTTCACTTCTATAGCACTGTGAACTTCTAAAAAGAGGAAAAATAAACAAAAATGGAGAAAGAGAAGTCAAAAGAGTTGTGTTTGTTTGAATCAAAAACTGCAGTTGAAATAACCTAAACCTTATGATATCAGCTGCTTACCACCTTCATGCTGGGTTGGGACTATATGTAATAAACTGTGCTAGCTCCTAAAAGGCTTTTGATGTTGGTGCCAATTTAAACATAACATTTTCTTAATGCATTTAATCAAGTTTGTGTTGTGCAGCAAAATATGAGAAAATATAAAATTTTTATTCTATCTTAAAGCCTTCCCAATGTCAACAGGAAACAGACAGGGATGCCCATTTTCACCACTCCTATACAATATCGTGCTGGAAGTCTTAGCAAGAGCTATAC
>NW_006408590.1:11463978-11479793 GCF_000296735.1 Chrysochloris asiatica
AATTTGTCATTCCCTGCATAGTAAAGCATATGGTTGTTAGATTCAAAATGGCCAATACCAATCCATTTCAGCTCACTGATACCTAAGATATTGATGTTGATGATGTGTTCCATTTCATTTTTAACAACTTCCAATTTTCCCAGATTCAAACTTCATATATTTCATGTTCCGATTTTCAGTGGATGTTTACAGCTATTTCTCTTCATTTTGATTTGTGGCCTATCAGCAAATGAAGGTTCTGTGGGCTTTTCTCCCATGAGTTTAACTCTATTCTCGTCATCATGGTCAACTCTACTTTGAGGAGGCATCTCTTCCCCATTCGCATTTTGAGTGCCTTCCAACGTGAGGGGCTCATTTTCCAGCCCTGTATCTGACAGTGTTTCTCTACTATTCATAAGGTTTTCAGTGACAAGTGATTCGAAAGTAGTTTGTCACTCTTTCTTCCTAGTCTATCTTTGTCTGGATCAAGCATGAGACAGCCATAAATAAACCTTGGTTTTGAAATTCTCTTTTCCCCTAGATTGACTTGCATGAACAGTAAGTAATACATCGGTTTCCTGGTAGGTAAAGTGGGAGTTAATACCTGCCCCAACCTGCCATATAGAATTGTTGTGAACCACACAGGAAAAATACTACATAAATGGAAGACACTTAAATTCCTTAGGGCCACCACAGCCAGTATTTTTGTGTAGTGGTTTCATTTCTTTTGCAGCTTTTGGTACAGTGCTAATTCATTCCACCCAGGTTTAGAGAAGGAAATTGTCATTTCTAAAAGGAATCCTCATACAGCATGAATTCAAAGAATAGCGTTGATTTGAGGTGGGGCTGGACCAAAAGGTCAGTTTGAGCCACAAGGTGGTAGTTCACACCCAGCAGAAACCGATGCAGGATTGCTATGAGTTGGAACTGACTTGACAGCACTTAACACCAACAGTGGTGTACATTGGAGTCATATTGTGGCTATGTGGGGTAATGCACTGGACCGCAAGGTCGGCTTGAACCACAAGGTCGGTAATTCAAACCCATCAGCTGCTCCTCGGAAACCCTGTGTAAGGTCACTATGAGTTGGAACTGCTGCAATGGCACTTAACAGCAACATTGTGTATATTATAAGGAATGCACTGTATGTTGCATTATCTTTAACTTCATTTTTTTCAACAAACATTTGAAGTCCCGTCTAAGTCAAAAAAGCTCTGCTGCCTTCTGGATGCAACTTCTATTAGTTAATATGTACAAGTGCAGCTTGCTTACTTGTTATTTGCCAGATTAAAACTATTAATATAAACTGGCCACATTTCTTTGAAGCAATAATATATTGATGCATGTTGTCAGATATTTTTTCATACAGGGTCAAATGGAACTTTTTTTTTTTTTTTTTATTACTTAGCGTAGTGGTTACGAATCAGGCTGCTAACCTCAGGGAAAGCAGTTTGAAACTTATCAGCTGTTCCACAGAAGAAAGATGAGACTTTCTGCTCCCATAAAGATTTACAGCCTCAGAAACCCTGTACAGGGTCGCTATGAGTCGGAATGACTCCACAGCACATAACCACCACCAAGTTCATACTAAATTGTAAAGGTCAGCCATATGTACATTATGCTAAAAGTAAACCTATTTCCTTAACCTTTTAATGTAGAAGTGGTACTATGCATTAATATACTATAAAGAATATGGGAAAAATTAAAATGGCACTTAAATCTTAATTTTCTAGAAAATGTGCCCTCATTGCACATTGTATCAATAAAGACTCTGTTAGGTGAAGTGAAGAAATGAAAGAACCAAGTGTGTTGCAGATAAAAATTAACCATGAATTCTAATATGTCATTTATTTATAAGAAACTTTTGAAGAAGGATATAATAATGGTGAATAACTATAAGCTGAATCTGAACACAGTTTGCAAGGGAGAGGCAGAAGCAGCTGGAAGCTTTTGTTTAAATAAAGGCCTAAGTTGATGAACATCTGCAGTAGGTCAGGTTATATTTTAAGACAGGAGACGCTGCGGAATACTCAACACAATAGCATGCTGTGCTGTATTATGGGCTTGGGGTGGGTGGGGTGTGTTGAATCTGATAAAGCTGTAGCAATGAGGTAATTTCCTAGTGCAATTCCCCATTGCCCCATCACCAATATCAAAAGGATTAAGATTCTAATGTACAGCAGATGGGATATTTCCGACGTCATTTAATAAACTTTATAGAAATGTGAAAAACAGCAATCTTTTAGCAAGATGATGTTAAAAACTTTTGTGGGCAAGGAGGTAGTTTTTGTGTTTTTAATTGTCTAGCATCAATTGTTTCAGCAGGGCTGGAGGGCAGATACGGTTTTTCTCAATTTGTAATATTGAAGCCACCATTTAATCAAAATTATAAGATGTAAAAATGTATTTTGAAAAAAAATGATTATTAGGCTCTGTAGTAGCAGTCTTTTATATATTGGGTCATGAATTTTTATATTGATCATTCATGTATATTCTTTTTAACAAGTCCAAGCAAACTCTTCCTCAGAAAGTGAATATGTTTTAAACCTCTACTTTAACCTTTATTACATTGGATGTACACAGTAAAGGAAAGGTCGGGCTTTTATTAAAAATTGAGAAATTTTTAGCAAAATAATGGATTAATCATGATTAGCCTTTATTTTCACCCCAAATAATTTATATTTCTGAGTTTAAAACTCTTCATTACTCCTGTCATGAAAAGATAGTAAGTCTTAAAGACAGGGCTACAGTGATCAAATGAAATGGCATTGATTAAATAACACTTTATAGAGCATACACTTTAATAGATTTGAAGAAAGAAATAGACAAATCTACAATAATAGTGGAAGATTTTGATATACCACTTTCAAGAAAGGATAGAACAACCAGTAAGAAACTCAACAAAGACACAGAGGAACTAAACACAATCAACCAACTGGACCTCATAGATGTGCACAGAGAATTCAATCCAAAAACAACACAATACACTGCTTTATCTTTTCCAGTGCACATGGAACATTCTCCAGAATACACCATGTATTAGGCCACAAAACAAGCTTCCATAAATGTGCAAACATCAAAACACTACAAAGCATCTTCTCAGACCACAATGCTACAAAACTAAAATCAACAAAATCAAATAAATGGAAACTAACACCTTGCTTAAAAGCTAATGGCTAGTAGAACAAATAAAAGGTAAATTCACAAAGTTCTTAAAAACAAATGAGAACAAAACACAACATACTAAAATCTTTGGGACAAGGCAAAAGCAGTGTTAAGAGGACAATTTATTGCAATAAATGTATACATCCCAAAAGAAGAAAGAACCAACATCAACACATTAACACATCTCCAACAATTAGAAACGGTCTAGCAAAGTAAACCTACAGTCACCAGAAGAAAATAAACAATAAAGATTAAAGCAGAAATAGAGAAAAAAAAAAAAAAAAAAACTATAGAAAATCAACAGGACAAGAAGTTGGTTCTTCTAAAGGATTAATAAAATTGACAAATCATTGGCAAACCTAACCAAAAAAAGAGGGAAAAGACACAAATAACACTCATAAGAAACCATATGGGTGATGTCACAACAGAACCAATAGAAATAAAAAGGATAACAGATTATGAAAAGTTGTACTTTAATACATTTGAAATTTTAGAGGAGATGGGTACATTTTTAGAAAAGAAGGACCTATCTAAACTTGCACAGTGAAGCAGAAAACTTGAACAGACCTGTAACAAAAGAAGAAATTGATAGATCATCAAAAAACTCTCAACCAAAAAAAGTTAAGGTCCAGATGGCTTCAATGGTGAGTTTGCCAAACATTCAGGGAAGAGCTGTCACCAATTCTACTCAAATTATTCCAAAATAGAGGATGGAAAACCTCCTAATACATTTTATGAAGCAAGCATAACCCTCATACCAAAACCAGGAAAGGACATCACTATGAAAGAAAATTATAGACCAATATCCCTCGTGCACAAATACACAAAAATTCTCAAAATCCTAGCCAACAGAATAAAGCATACAATTTTATATGAAGAGAAGGTTAAATTTTATAATTGTATAAAATTATCCATAGTTTACACTTTTTATCAAAGACTCAGTCTGATGAGCAATGGTGTTTATCAGGGAAATATAGGGTGGTACTTACTGAATAAATTTAATATATACTTTTTCTCCCAAGTTTGCATACTTAAAAGATTCTTAAGCTTAGTTTCAGCTTTCTCTATACATAGCTGTGCTCTTGGCATAGAATCCTTATTTCCGTGCCTCAGTAGTCTTATCTGTAAAGTGAAACAACAAGAAGGAAAAGTATCATTCAGCTACTACCCAAAAGGGTGAGAGTTCACGCCACCCAGAGGTACCTCACAAGTAAGGGCTGGTGATCTGCTTCGGAAAGGTCACAACCTTGAAAACCCCAGGGAGTGTAGTTCTATTGCAACACAAGGAGGTCACCAGAAGTCAGAATGGACTGAATGGCAGCTGGTCAGTGGTTGCTTATCTTGTTCAATCTTCTCAATTGTTTATGTTAAGATTGCAATAATCAAAAGGGTAAGATAAGGAAACTAACTTGGAGATTATGTAATTTGGCCAAAGGCAAAATATGTAAGTGTCACAACAGGGTTTTGAACCTAGGTTCATGTAGCACCAAGATTCAGGTTCATCTCACTGCTGTATATATTTAAATGCCCTCAAGTCAGTTCCAACCCATAGTGACCCTGTACATGGCAGAACGAAGCACTACCTGGCCCCGTTCCATCCTCACAATTGTGTTTGAGCCCATTGTTGCTGCCACTGTGTCAATCCATCTCATGGGGAAGTGAGGTAGGGAGGATGGGTATCCTTCCTCTTTTCGACTGACTCTGCACTTTACCAAGCACGGTGTCCTTCTCCAGAGACTGATTCCTCCTGACAACATGCTCAAAGCACCAGAGATGAGATCTCACTTCTAAGGAGCATTCTGGCTGCACTTCTAAAACGGATGTTAGTTTTTCTGCCAGTCCCTAGTACTTTCTATATGTTTTGCCAACACCCTAATTCAAATGCATCTGTTCTTCTGTGATCTTCCTTATTCACTGTACGACAGTTACATGCCTATGAGGCAATTAAAAATACCATGTCTTGGGTCTGGCAAACCTTATTCCTCAAAGTGACATCGTTGCTCTTCAAAACTTTTAAGAGATCGTTTGCAGCAGACATACCTACTGCAATACATCATTTGATTTCTTGACTGCTGCTTCCATGAGTGTTGATTGTGGATCCAAAGATCCAAAATGAAGTCTTTGACAACTTCAATCTTTTCCTCATTTATTGTGATGTTACTTATTGGTGCCTTTATGAGGATTTCCATTTTCTTTACATTGAGGTACAATCCACAGTGAAGGTCATCTCAATTGTGATACTGATGCTTAAGATCGTTCTGGATGACCAGAGAGTGTTTTTAACTTGAAACAACTGAAGGTCTTATCCTCAGTAATAATACTAATGTCTTTGCTACAAAACCAGTCTCAAATCAATTTATATTTTCCCTGTGGTGGTTCTCATCGTGCCTTTCTGGGGAAAATGTAAAGAAAGTACTGAGGAATTTGTGTTGCTGTGGACAATTGCTATTAGTCTGACATGCTGCTCAAGTGTTTTAACTCCTACCTTTGAATGCAAACCTTAGAAAAGCAGCTTTTAAAACGGGGGGCATATTGCTTATAGGGAGAAAACTATGATAGAACATTTTTACTTTAATAGCCCATTTTTAATCTGGTACAAGTTGAGAACCAAAAGTAGCTAACTACGTTTTTAAGAAGCTCCAGGCTTCTTCATTGACAACTGTAGCAGTCAGGGTCTGATCAGAGAAGGCGTGGTTGCAGCCCACCAGATGGTGAAGTCTGCTGGATGGCCCAGACAGAGATATCCAGGGTTGCCAGGCAAATCATAAGCAAACCTCCAGGACAAAGGGTGAGCCTTAAAGATGAACACTAAGGCATAGGGTGCCACTGTAAAGGGAGCCCTGGAGCACGTGGTATCTGTATGGGAGAGAAGGTGGTCACCAGGCCAACTGGGGCAGAGTACTCCTGGATGTCTCCATGATGCTCCCCAACAGTGTAACAGCTGTAACTTGCAATGACTTCTATAAAGAAAGCTTAATATGCTATCTATAAAAATCAAGTACTGACAGAATCGTTCATTACTGCAAAGCAGGCATTGAAGGGTATTTTCGGAGCTGAAACCAAATAAGCTGTCATAACAGCCCAAACAGAGAACTCTAAGGAGTAAAATGTAATTTACTCATAAAAGTGAATATTGAATCTTCTATCCAGTATTCTATCAAAAATCTATCTAGGGTACAGGTAATATTTTGAAAATGCTGTCTTTTCATTTAAAATAAATGACCTGATTTTCTGGGTGAGACATTTATTAAAATGTGAAACAAAAGTGCAATGTTGAAATACGTTATTCATTTGACAGTTGTTAGCACTCAGGATTCCTAGCTAACAGCTGCTACCCTCAGTTAGCTTAAACTGTTGTCAAGCACTGTTGAAGCAGTTACCAAATGAAATTCCATATGTTCTGTAATCAAGCAATGTGTGGGGGCCTGAGTTGATAGAGAGGTTTCATAGAGAATGTGACATTTGACCCATTACTGTTTATAACAAACTTCCTCTTTTTCTAGTGTCTCCAATTTCAATAGCCAAGGACTTAGCACCCAAATATATAAGTCAGCCATTCATGTTAGCCTTGAGGCTTGTCTCAGTATATATGAGCATCACTACAATAACTTGAGTTCCAACAAAGCTTAGAAACGTTTTCCCACAGAAGGAAACCTGCTTCCATGGGAGTTGCTTGGGCAAAGAAACTTTTGCACCCTACTTATGGGTGTAAAGAAAATGTTTTTTTTTAACCAGGTCATCAGGCCTAAAGAAAGATGAATTTGGAATCTCCTCTCACTCTTTGCTTAATTGAAATGCAATTAAGGGTTCTTCAAACCCTACTCTTTTGTAGGTCCTTGTGCCTTGTGCAAACTCAAAAGGAGCTCTGGGGATATAGTGGTTAAGTCTCTTAACTGGAAGGTTGACTGTTCAAACCCACCAGCCATTCTACTGGAGAAAAGACCCAACAATTTGATTTTGTAAAGACTGTTGTCAGGTGGTGCTATCAAGTCAGTTCCGTATCATAGCAATTCTGTGTGCAACAGAACAAAACACTGCCCGGTCCAACGGCATCCTCACCATCACTGCTATGTTTGAACTCACTAATGCAGCAACCACTGGGTCACTCTGTGTAGTTAAGTGTCATCCTCTTCTTCACTGACCCTCTACCAAACACGATGTCCTCCAGAGTCTGGTCCCTCATTTTTCATCAATGCCTTCATTGCAGCTTGGACTTCTACCTTAAGTACCATCAGTTCCTGATAATATAGTACCTCTTGAAAAAGTTTGAATGTTGACTGTTTCTAGTACAATGACTGAATTTTTTCTGTCTTCTTTTGATATTTTCAGCATCATTCAATATTTGTCTATAGAATTCTTCAATATTGTGAGGCAAGGCTCAAATATTTTTCTTCAGTTCTTTCAGCTTGAGAAAAGCTGAATTGGTTTTTCCCTTTTGATTTTCTTGATCTTTACACATTTCATTATAATATTTGACTTTGTCTTATCAAGCTGCCCTTTGAAATTTTCTGTTGAGCTCTTTTACTTCCTCATTTCTTCCATTCCCTTTAACTTTTCTACACTGAAGAGAAAGTTTCAGATTCTCCTCTGACATCCATTTCTGTTCTGTCTTTTTAATGGCCTTTTTCTTGATGTCATCCCACAATTCTTTTGGTCTCCAGTAATTAGCATCAGATCAGTTCTTGAGATGGTCTCAATATAAATGGGATGAATTCACAGTCATATTTTGGTTCTCATGGACTTGTTTTAATTTTCTTCAGCTTCAGCCTAAACTTGCATATGAGCACTTGATAGTCTGTTCCACAGGCTGCCCCTGGCCTGATGACATTGAGCTTCTCCACTGTCTGTTCCCACAGATGTAGTCAGTTTGATTCCTGTGTATTCCAAGTGTGAGGTACATGTGTATTGTCACTGTTCATGTTGTTTACAAAAGGTATTCTCAATGAGTGAGTCATTGGTCTTACAAAATTCTATCATGTATCTCTAGCATCATTTGTATCACCAAGGTCACATTTTCCAACAACTGATCTTTCCTTTTTGTTTCTAACTTTTTCATCCCAGTCACCTGTCATTATCAATGCATCTTGATTGCATGTTTGATCAATTTCAGACAGAAGTAGTCAGTAGAGTTCTTCAATTTTATCGTCACTGGTTTTAGTGGTTGGTGCATATATTTGAGTAATAGTGCTTTTAACTGGTCTTCCTTGTAGGTATATGTTTATCCAGTCATAGACAACATTGTACTTCAAGATAGACTTTGAGATGTTCTTCTTGATGATGAATGCAACTCCATTCCTCTTCAATTTGACATTCCCAGCATAGTAAACCAAGTGATTGTGTGATTCAAAATACCCAGTACCAGTCCATTTCAGCACACTGCTGCTGCTGCTGCTGCTGTTATGTGCCGTGGAGTCAGTTCCGACCCATAGCGACCCTGTACAGGGTTTCCGAGGCTGTAAATCTTTATGGGAGCAGAAAACCTCATCTTTCTCCCGCAGAACAGCTGGTAGTTTCAAACTACTGACCTTGTGGTTTGCAGACCAATTCGTAACCACTACACTACCAGAGCTCCTTATTCCAGCACACTAGTGCCTTGGATATCGATCTTTATGCATTCCATTTCATTTTTGACAACTACCAATGTTCTTAGATTCACACGAAGTACATTTCATGTTCTGATTATTAATGGATGCTTACAGCTGTTTCTCAATTTGAGTAATGCCCCATCAGCAAATGAAGGTCCCAAAAGCTTTGCTCTATTCACATCATTAAAGTCAACTCTACTTTGAGGAGACAGCTCTTACCTAATCATATTTTGAGTGTCTTCCAACTTGAAGGGCTCATCTTCTAGCACTATAGCTGACAATATTTTGTTGCTATTCATAAGGTTTTCATCTTCCAGCACTATATCTATCTGATAGTGTTCCACTAATATTAATAAGGTTTTCATTGACTAAACATTCTGAAGTGGTCTGCCTCTCCTTCTTCCTAATTAATGTTGTTAAGTGCCGTTGAGTTGGTTTCGACTCAGTGACCCTGTATAGGGCTTCTGAGGAGCAGCTGCTGAGTTTGAACCTCCGACCTTGGGGTTCAAACCGACCTTGGGGGTCTAGTGCATTATCCTGCAGTGCCACACTAATTCTCAGTAATTACTGAGTTGGTTCTCACTAAATAGACACAGATCATTTTTCTTCTTCAAACCGGACATAAGCTGATCATGAAAGTATAATGATAATAATACTATTACATACTAGTATATAACAGCAGTGGTGCTGTGAGATAAAACACTGGACCGCAAAGTCAGTTTAGACCACAAGCTCGGTGTTCAAACTCACCAGCCGCTTCTTGGAAACCCTATACAGAGTCTCTATGAGTTGGAACCGACTCTACAGCATTTACAACTACAACACATTCCAGGCACTGTTATGAATGCCTTATTTGCATTATTACTGATTAAACCTTTATCACAACCCATTGAGAACTGGATTGGTATCTTCAGTATTTCACAGAAGATGCTTGAAGTAACCTATCTCAGATTACACAGCTAGCAAGTGGCAATGACAAGTAGTGTGGCCACAAAGTCTTGCAGATTTGTTGTTTAAAAAAACATAAATTGATTTTAAAATTCTGAAGTTTAACACTTAATTAAAAAGACTTTTATGAGTTAGAAACATATCTGTCTTAGAATAGTGAATGCAGTTAATAAAACTCTAGCAGCATCTCCTCCAGAAATTGCACAAATCATACAAATAGGTCTGGGGCTAAAGCCACAGTAATCTGACATTTGATTTCCTGTAGCTTTTAATGCTGATGAATGACCTACTCCTTCAGTTGTCTTATTCATGAAGGGGTAGTAACTGCTGTGGATTAATAATTAAGAGCCACATAGGAAACAACACCTTCATGCTCCTAGTTAGAGGCAGTTCTTTTATTGTGCGCTGTAATTTTTGTTGTTAAGTACTGTCGAGTTGGTTCCGACTCATAGCAACCTTGTATAGGGTTTCTGAGGAGCAGCTGGTGAGCTTGAACCACTAACCTTGCAGTTCAAACTGTTTGCAATCTGGCGCATTAACCCACAGTGCCATACCAAAACTCCATGCTCCGGAATATGTTAGGGAAAAAGAAATGTCTAATAAAGTATCAACCACTTAATAAGTATCTTTTTGGTTGGAAGTGCATGTTCTTTCCATGCAGATACCAGGGCTTGGTAGGTAGACACACCTCTTCGGGTTTTACCCAGGTGGTTTTGCAATTTTCTTGGGTATGTTTTCATTTAAAGTATATCGTTTCCCCAGCCCTCAATCTTATCTCTAACACAGTTGTTAACTCCTAAACTATTAATACAAGGCTCATATCTTGTAGGATACCAGACTAATTGGGCTTCTCCTATTTAACCTCCTCCCAATCCCCTTAAGTGTCAGTCTGACCTCCACCAAACACATTCTTTCATTAAGAGATTGAGGACATCTTGCCTAAGTTTCAATAACATACTGATTAAGTGAAAGTTACTTTATTGTTGATTGGCATTAGCCCCAGAATGATGCCATCTGGACAATGTTCTAAGGTGTGTAGAGATATGAACATTTTATTCCAGTGGCATTGATTCACCTCTGATTTGGAGGCCACTGAAATCTTTTAGTATATATAGTTTTCCCAGCAGTGCAAGTACATTCAAAAGCAGTTTTCCTGAGATTCCTTTTTCATTTCTCTGCAACCATGAAAAATAAATGAAAAATTGCACATCCTTTAATTGGAGGATGACTCAGCTAAGTTTTCAGCTTCATTAAACCAAATCAAGCTGACTGCCCATGATGTGAAGTCATGCTGACCCTATAGGACACAGTAGAGCCGCCCCTTATGGTTCCTGATGCTGTAAATCTTCACAGAAACAGACAACCTCATCTCAATTTATGTGGAGCGGTTAGTGGGTTTGAGCCACTGATTTTGCAGTTCACAGTCCAACGCCTAGCCCACTGTGCCATCAAGGGTCCTTGAGCCTCATGTTGTTAAGTGCTGTCAAGTAGGTTCTGACTCAGCTATCCTGGATAGGGTTTGCGTGGAGTAGCTAGTGGGTTTGAACTGCTGACCGTGAGGTTAACAGTTCAGAGCTTATCCTACAGCACCATACCAGGACTCCAGCCACATAATACTGTTGTTGTTGTTGTTAAGTACCATTGAGTTGACTCCTAGTGTGGCACTGTAGGATCAACACTGAGCTACAAACCTCAATGTTGGGAGTTCAAATCAACCAGCTGTTCCTTGGAAAACCTATGCAGGGTTGCTTTACGTCAGAGTACTTATATAATGAAATATTTGGTGGGCTTTTTTTTTTTTTTTTTTTAAAGAAGAAAATTATTCAAGAGGAATAAAGGGGAAATAAGACTAGAGCAAAATGGAAAAATGCACATCCTTAGTGAAAAGTATAAAACATACAATTCTGTAAACTTGGAGTATCACTGTATGTATATAAACAACTTAATATGCGCATGGACAAGGATTCGATGGTAACATGTACAGCCAATACCTGTTTTGATTAGAAACAGGACTGGCCATTTTTCCAAAGAAAACATCCAACTTTCACTGCATTGTTTTTCCTTCCTGCACTGAAGGAAACTCCTTGGGGTTAGTATTGGTTGTCAGTACTGGCATAAAGTTCCAAAACAAGACAATTAAGTAACAGAACTTTTTTAAAATTCCTATAGTTAGTCTAAGGAGCTCTGGTAGTGTAGTGGTTACGAATCGGGCTGCGAACCGCAAGTTCAGCAGTTCGAAACTACCAGCTGTTCCGCAAGAGAAAGATGAGGCTTTCTGCTCCAATAAAGATTTATAGCCTCGGAAACCCTGTACAGGGTCGCTATGAGTTGGAACCGACTCCACGGCACATAACAACAACAACAACATAGTTAGTCTGGTTGTTGTTAAGTGCTGTTGAAGCAGTTTCAAGTCATAGAGACCCTGTATAGGGTTTCTAAAAAGCAGCTGGTGGGTTTAAACCACCAACGTTGTGGCTAGCAATCCAATTCATATCCTACAGTGCCACACCAGGTTAATCTGGTAGCTACATTTTATTTCACCTTTAGAAAGGCATGTTTCAATCATAAGCAATGATCATTTTAAAATAAATCTGAGAGGTCCTGGTGTGGTGCTGTACAATAAGCACTGGACCACAAGGTTGATTTGAACCACAAGGTTGGCAGTGCAAACTCACCAGTCACTTCTCCACTGGCCGCTCCTCGGAAACCCTAAACAGGGTCACTGTGAGTCAGAATCGACTCAGTAGCCCTTCACAACAACAGCATGGAAGCCAGGCTAGTCACATGGTCTTCACTCATCCTTTCATCAAGTGCCCCAGATACATACTAAATTCAACAGGGAAGCAGATTCCCTTCCGTTCCCTGCCCTCAAAGAGCCATCTGACGTGGATTCACAGAGTAGGAAGGTAGATATTAGGCTATGTTGACAAGGCTGCTGTTGTTTCATATCATCCGATTGGTTCCTTCTTCTAGGGTTTCCAAGGAGTGACTGGTAGGTTTGAACTGCCAACCTTGCAGTTAGCAGCCCAGTGCTGACCCCAGTACTAGAATTCCTTTTCTTCCTTATAGTGAGTATGGTCATGTGAACCTGAAGATCAACACCCCTAGGAAGGCTTGGGTTGGACACATTCAGTGATCTGCCTTGGGACTTAAGGAAAAATTCCTTTTCTTTGGATTTCTCTAGTTGTAGAAATCTCTGTGTTTTTCTTTTCTTGACAGGGTACTGTTAAACTAAAGGACTGAGATAGGGTATAAACCTACAGGATCAAAGCCAAAGAGGCTATTCAACCTTAGTTTTGTATTTGGCCTTGTTTTTGTGCAGGTAAGTGTTTAACAACCACCTCTCCAGGAAAAAACATATGTGCATACACAATCAAACGAGTTTATTACAGATTTTACTGATATATAGTAAGTTTGCAATTTAAAATCTTACACGCACGAATTGCCATTGTTGTTAAGTGTCGTCGAGTCGATTCCGACCCATAGCGACTCTGTATAGGGTTTCCAAGGAGCAGCTGGTGAGCTTGAACCACCGATCTTGCAAATTAAACTGACTTTGCAATCTGACACATTAACCCACAGTGCCAAACCAGGATTCCCAAGTAAGAATAGAATGTGTATTATTATTATTTATTTATTAATGTTTTATTGTGAATTATGTGATAGTATACAATGGGAGAACATTAGTTTTACATTCATCCTATCATATATCATTTCATTGCCATTGTTACAATCCCTCCATGCATCATCAACCAACTAAAAGGTACACACTACAAGCCTGCACCCCAGTCATCAGCACACAGCCCCTCTCCCTCTCTGGATCTAAAGTCCCCAGCTGCTCCATCTCTCCACATCATCATCTCTGCCTCCATCTCAGGCATCACTGCTTCTCTGGGTAGGGTCCCGCTCTCCGCTCTTCTCCATTGATGGTCCTAGGGACCTCCGCTCCTAGACTGAAAAGTTAATCACTCCCCTCCTTGCTACAAAATGTCTACCTTTACATTTCCAACCCTCACAATCAGTCCTGATAACAATTATTCACTATTGTATCACAAGAGACCTATCCGTATTTCATTTCATCATAGAACATGTATTATCAATTGTAAATTTTATTTGGCTAGTTGATTCTCCTAGAATGCTTTCATTCATTTTATCTGTAGCCAAACTATGATTGTAATTACTGAATGAGTACATACAGCCCCTATCATGGATTGAACTGTCCCCCTAAAATGGGTAGAAGCCTGACTAGTGATGATTCTCAGTGCTTTGGCAGTCATGTGATGATGTGATCTAATGTAACTATCTTTCATTTGTGATGTGTTGTAAATCCTGACCTCTGTGCTAATGAGCCAGGACCAGGTTAGGTTAATGAGAAGATTAGAGTGGGATGCAACACCCTTGCTCAAGTCACATTCCTGATCAGATGTCAGATGTAAGGGGAGTGAGTTTCCCTGGAGTCTGACCTGCATCACATTTGATATTGCAAAATATAAAAGGAGAGAGAAGCTAACAACCAGTGGGACCTGAGAACCAACAGGAAAGAAGACCCAGGCATGGAGTGCATCCTTTGATCTCTGTGCTGAGAACTTCAATCTAAGGGAAGACTGGTGCCAAGAAAACATGGAGATCTCCAAGGGACTCTGGGAACACAGACGTTGGAAGAAGACAAAGATCTTTCCCCAGAGCCAACAAAGAGAAAAAGCCTTTCCTTAGACCTAGCATTCTGAGTCTGCCTCTTATCCTCCTGAATTGTGAGGGGATAAATCTCTATTTGTCAAAGCTAGCCACTTGTTTCATTTCTGTTAGAGCAGTGCTAGATAGCTAAGACAACTCCCGATATGAAGGTTGGTTGGTATTTTCCTTTGCATTAAAGAATAATACGAAAGTTAAACAACAAAGATACATCTTGGAATTTCACTTATTTTTCAGTAAAGAGAGTAACTATGGAATCAGATCATTTTCAAGTGCTGGAAGCATATCTCCTCAATTGTTTGTGCTATCCCTAAAGTACTGGCTACAGACATGACACAGGTTTAAGTTTAATCCGCATTAACCTGTCTTCCTCATTTTTTAAGTCCAGAGACAATCAATAACTGAAGGCCTGCTCTGTAGCATTTGCTGATTTCCTTGGTGTGTTAATACTCTGGTCCTGGCCAGTTTCAAACTACCAATGTGTTGTCCCTAAAGGTGGAGTTGGTAAGAGACAAGCAGCAGCACACCATTGTGTAATAATATTTCCATTGTGCAGATAAAATAGATGCAAAAACAAAAAAACAGGAAAATGTAGTAAATGATTAACGAACTCAGTGGTTCCGTAATGCCAGGGGCATAGAAGGGGAGGGGAGGCATATACAAAGCATTACATAGAACCCTGGCCAAGTCAGAGGGGACATTTAGAACTCTAGTTCAAAAGAAAACAAATACCTCACCAGGTGATCTTTGATGTGCAACCAGAGTTAGGAACCATGGTAAATGGAGTTCATGTAGTCCAGGCCAGTTCACCAGGACCCGCTATATCAGAGTGAGGCAGGACTGGGAAAGAGCTCATGTGCTTCAGATCCTGGGACTTGGCCACTGTTAGCATGCAGCATCTTGGCTAATGCCATTACTGTCCTGTGGAAGAGGAAATCAACCCCATTTCTTAGTTCCTGGTCAAAAATTAGACTCTTGGAGATCACTGAAAAAGCAGAACTGGATATGAAAACCTGAGGACTAGTTAGTTGGAATCATGAGTTCTATGGCTGGGGTAACTACTGACTCATGAGGAAGTTTTCCATCTCAGTAGCCTAGTATCCATATTTTCAAATTTCATTGTTTAGTAAAGTTACAGCGGAAAACTTGAATAGTTCTCATCTTCTGGTGCTTCATGTTCAATGAATGAATATGGGTCACCATATATATATATATTTTTTGCAGATTTGTAAAAGAAAACCTGAAATTACCAAACAAGAAGTGAGAAATGATACACTTTCTTTTTCAAAGGGACTATTAGGTTATAAAGGAGCTCTGGAGGCACAGCGGTTAAGCATTGTTAGCTGCTAACCAAAGGGTCAGTGGTTCAAATCCACTTGTAGCTCTGTAGAAGAAAGATGTGACAGTCTCTTTCCATAAAGATTGTTGCTGAGAACAAAAAGATGG
>NW_006408590.1:11481286-11482269 GCF_000296735.1 Chrysochloris asiatica
GTAATGTACAAAGGCAAGAAAATCAGATTAAACTTGAATTTCTCAACAGAAACAATGCAGGCAAGAGGACTATGGGGAGACATATATAAAACCCTGAAAGAAAAACAAAAAAAACTGCTACCCAAGAATCCTCTACACAGCAAAGCTGTCAATCGAATACAATGGTGTAATCAAAACATTACAGGATAAATGGAAGCTAAGGGATTTTGCTAAAGCCAACCCTGCTATGAAAAACATCCTAAAGGAAGTTCTGTGGACTGAGAACCAACAAGAACAGACAAGAACTAGAGAATGACATACATGGCAGCATCACCCTGAATTCAATCAACAAATGGAAGAGTCAAGAAAAAATAAAATTATAAGAACAGAGGATTTGGGAGGTCAGTCTATGATCAAAACAATTACAATGTGAAAGAAGGTAAACACAGAGGAACAGAGATCCACGTGGTGAAAAAGTCAGGTAGATTATAGTATAAAATAGACTGTCTTAAATGGAGGGAAGAATTAATGGAATATAAGGTAACCACAACAGTGGGGTTGGGTGAGGGGTTTAGTTCAGGTATTAGGGAGGACAATACAAGAAGGGGGAGGAGGTGGAAGAGTAAGATAGATAGGGGAACACTGAAACAGGTTTGCATGGCCTAAGTGGGACAGAGATAAATAGTGATGCATGCTCAACCTAGGAACAACAGCGCTCTGTGATACAGAGATCTAGGCAAAGTTTGAAGACAGGAAATAATACTAAAATGCTTGACTGTCTTTTATAACTATTGGTTTCCCTTGCCTACAATTGTAAAATAGACACTTGAGTGGGATATAAAGGAATGTTGGGAAACATGACTAGTGAAAACTTGTAAACCCGTCTTCAGCCTATAACTGATTGGAATACCTAAAAGGGTTTCTAGAACTTGCCCAGTGAAATAGTCCTCTTGCAAAGCCTTTGCAGAGTATAGGTCCTTGGGTTGAATCCTGAGTCCCATCCA
>NW_006408590.1:11494120-11504479 GCF_000296735.1 Chrysochloris asiatica
GCCATGGACTGCCAAAAGAACCAATAGATCTGTTTTGGAGAAGTGCAGCCAGTGTGCTCCTTAGAGACCAAAAAAGCCAAACTTTGTCTCTCATACTTTGGACATATTGTCAGGAGGGAATAGTTGCTTGAGAAGGATATTATGTTTGGTAAGATGGAGGGTCTGAGAATAAGAGGAAGACCCCCCTACGAGATGGATTGGCCAAGTGGCAGCATTGATGGACTCAAGTGTGGCAATAGTAGTGAGGTTGGCCCAGGATCAGACATTGTTTCGTTCTGCTGTGCATAAGGTCGCTATTAGTCGGTGCTGACTCGATGGCACCTAACAACAACAAATAGGCACATAGCTATTATCCTATCACAGACAGGTTTGCATGACTGATCTGGATATCATCTTTTTGACGATGAATGCAACATCATTCCTCTTCAATTTGTCATTCCCAGCATAGTAAAGCATGTGGTTATCAGATTCAGAATGGCCAATATCAGCCCATTTCAGGTCACTAATGCCTAAGGTATCAATGTTTATGCGTTCAATTTCATTTTCAACAACTTCCAATTTTCCCAGAATCATACTTCGTACATTCCAGGTTCCAATTTTCAGTGACTGTTTACAGCTGTTTCTCTTCATTTTGAGTTGTGCCCCATCAGCAAATGAAGTTCTGTGGGCTTTTGTCCCACAAGCTTTACTCCATTCGCGTTATCAAGGTCAACTCTACTTTGAGGAGGCAGCTCTTCCCCAGTTGCATTTTGAGTGCCTTCAAATCTGAGGGGTTCACTTTTTGGCTTTATAGCTGACACTGTTTCTCTGCTATTCATAAGGTTTTCAGTGACTAAATATTCGGAAGTAGTTCATCACTCCTTCCTAGTCTGTCTTCCTCTGGAAGCTCATCTCAAACCTGTCCACCATGGGTGACCCTGCTGGTATTTAAAATACCCATGGCATTGCTTTTAGAATCTTAGCAACTCACAAGCCACCACAGTACTTGTGGACAAATGGGGGTCATTTGGTTTTGAGTGGAAACTGTCATACCATTCCATGGCACAGCATTATAAAATAGACACTTGATGGGGAGAGAAAGGAATAGCCAGAAATATCACCATAGAAAACTTGTAAGTCTGTCTTCTGCCTAAACCTGATTGGAATACCTAAAATGGGGCTACAATGTGCCCACTGAAGGTTGCTTCCTGCAGAACCTCTGCATTATATAAGACCATAGGTGGAATCCTAAACTGCATCAAGAATTTTCAGAGGTGGGAAATTTCCACTTGAAAGGACAAGCCGACCAGCCTGGAGTGGCTAGAAGAAAAGAAGATACTACTTGAAAGAAAGACTGACAGGAAAAATACAAAACAATAATGGCAGTCTGACTGATTACTACAAGAACAAGCAAGTTGCTCGCCCAGGAGACATCAAGGCAAGTGGTCAGGTCCTCTTAGAGCAAACCCCCTGCCAAGACTAAGACTCAGTGGGAATATATGCTCTGATTGTTGACTATGTTTCTCACTGATAAGGGGCAGTGAGGGAAAAACAGCAATGAAGCTGCGAGCTAAGCCCTACAACGTTCAATAGACGCCTGTGAACCATGGTGGAGACCTGGTTGGCCAGCAGTGTGGCAAGATCTGGAGACTCTTGGGCCCAGAGTCAGTGACATAGCCACAGAGGACTAGAGTGTTGAGTGAAGCATCCAGCTGATAAGAAGAGAGGGCATATGCACAAGAACACCCACACTTGCAGATAATACCCACTTGACCTGGCTTCAATGACTGGATGATCAGAGCTCAACTAGAAGAAGAAAGAAGAGGAAAAAAAGAGTAATCTGATACAATTTGATGAACTTGACCTACACCTATGGATGCAGTAGCTCAAAAGAGGGAACAAATTTTTACAGCAATGATCATTCCCACCCCCTCCATACACAGAGTAGATAGGAATGAGCAACTTGGACATTGGCTACCCAATATGGGGGTCTACAAAGACAAGAAGTGATTGGCTTATAAGCTTTCAAGTGGTAACCTAGTTCTAGAGGGTGTGGAGGAAGGTAGAATCGCCACTGAGTAGTGTCCAATCTGTCTAGGCATGGTTAATGAAAGGAAATGCAGATAGGTCTCTTGTGATACAATAGTGAATAATTGTTATCAGGACTGATTGTGAGGGTTGGAAATGTGAAGGTAGATGTTTTGTAGCAAGGAGGGGAGTGATTAACTTTGCAGTCTAAGAGCAAAGATCCCTGGGACCATCAAGGCAGAAGAGCGGAGCGTGGGACCCTACCCAGAGAAAGTGATGCCTGAGATGGAGGCAGAGAAGATGGCGTGGAGAGATGAAGCAGCTGGGGACTTTACACCCAAAGAGGGAGAGGGGCTGTGTGCTGATGACCGGGGTCCGGGAGGGGGCAGGCTTGCTGAGTATACCCTTTGGTTGGTTGATGATGCATGGAGGGGATTGTAACCATGGCAATGAAAGGATATACGATAGGATGAATGTAAAACTAATGTTTCTCGTGTAAACGATCACATAATTCACAATAAAACATTTTAAAAAACAAAACAAAACTGGGGAGTGGTTAATCTTACAGTCCAGAAACAGAGGACCCTAGAACACAAGTAGAATGTGAGACCTTTTCCAGAGA
Source organism: Chrysochloris asiatica (assembly GCF_000296735.1). Taxonomy (NCBI): domain Eukaryota; kingdom Metazoa; phylum Chordata; class Mammalia; order Afrosoricida; family Chrysochloridae; genus Chrysochloris; species Chrysochloris asiatica. Next base: position 11,496,750 of record NW_006408590.1, read on the forward strand.
AGCAGTGATGCCAGAGAGGGAGGCAGAGATGGGGACATGGAGAGAGGGAACAGCTAGGGACTCTAGATTCATGGGAAGAGTAGGACTAAGAGCCGATGGCCAGGAGGCAGACTTGCAGAATATGCCCTTTGGAGGTGTAAATTATTATATATGCCTGAGTGTTTTTTTGTTTTTAAAATTAAAGTGAATAGAGAGAAATACTGTTAACTAATGCTACAAGGAGGGAATTATAATCATTGTAATGAAACAAGGTGTGTGATTTGTTGAATATAAAACTGATGATCTCCCCTGTAAACTTTCACTCAATCCACAATAAAAACCTTAAAAGGAAAAAAAGATTGTTGTTGTTGTAAACCCTGTGGGGCAGCTCTACTCTGTCTTATAGAGTTGCTGAGTAGACAGCAATAGTTCTGTTATTTGATTTTTTTATTGAAAAGATCCACAATAACTAAGAAAGTCACTTAGAAAACATCCCTTCTGTAGCCTTAACTGGTGCTTACTGAATCCCCATTTCTGTGTCTATTTCAGCAACACCCCTATTGAATTAAACACAGTCAACCTATAATCACTGTATATGCAACGTTCCTGACCCTGACTTCTTATGTAGCTGTGAATAAAAACTGTTATTTCACTATGGCCTAAATGAATTCAAGTAAGGGTTTACATACTAGCCTAAGTATGTGTTTGAGGACAATGGTAACACCAAAACCTTTTCGCCTACCTCTCTCCACCCATTTCTTTGCTAAACTGAGTCACTTTCAGGCCATGTGACTGAGCCAGTCATTCTGAAAGTACTTTTTCTGTCCCTGTTACATCCTGGTCAAAGATGTCACTAGTAAGGAATGACAGCCTGAGTGAAAGTTTTAAACTTCCCTTTCAAATTCCTGTACAATTCATCACAAAACATACATAAGAAGGAAAAGATCCTATGTTGTGGAGCAGGTATAAATTATCATGTACTCATGAAATTCTGTCATTATTTAGTAATTTGCTTGATCCACAATTTCTTGTGGAAAAATTAAAAGGTCAATGTCCATAGGGGGAAAAAAAATTATGCTTTTTTTTGGAGTCCTGGTGTGGCGCTGCAGTCTAATGTGCTGGACAGCAAGGTCAGTTTGAACTGCAAGGTCAGTGGTCCATACTCACCAGCTGCTCCTCAGAAACAGGGTCACTGTGAGTTAGAACCAATTTGAAGGCACTTAACAACAACAAGAAATTAGGGATTAAATGATTTCAAGTCGCAGGGTGAGCCTTAGGTACATTCATGTACATCCGGTGTGCAGCAGATACAAGCAACAAGATGATGAGGGCATTATACTTGAGCATTTTTGTTTGTTTGTGTAAGTAATGGTATTTCCATTTGAAGGCTTCCTTAAGCTCTGTAACTGCATGATTCCATAGAGAGACTGTCTAAGAACATAACAGACTGCCCATAGACAGGTAGAAAAGACACTGGGAATAGAAAGAAGCAAGGTAGCCCAAATGATCTGGTTCATGAATTTGTCACTGCCTCACCTTTGTGCTTACAATGTCTTGTGAGAAAATAGTCTCTTCTGCAGTCTTTTCGTGGAACAAAAGGAATCAGTGGAACCTTTTTGTTGTTGTAATTATGGTGAAAATGTGTACAACAAAGCACACCTGTTCAATACTGTCTCCAGGAGCTACAGTTCAATTCAATTGGCCACAGGACTCACATTGTGTCTCCATCAACGTTTACTCTCTAAGTAAAGGTCATCTGTGCCTTCAAAGGTCATCTGTGCCTGAACGTTACTCTTATTGGGTTGATTGCATGTAGATAAATCTTGAGCAGCAGTATTCTTTGTTAATTGAGCTAACCTGTTGTTTTGTTTACAGAGGAGTGCATGGGAATACAGATGATTTCCGGACAGTAGATTTTGGAGTTCTTGCAGTCTCAATGGGTGCAGTATGCCTGGGATTGGATGGGTCTTCTGATCACTTTCACTTATCCCCTCCAATCCTGAAGAAATCAAAGTTTGGACAGTTCAGTGACCCTGGGAAGAAATGAAAGGTGCCCTGGTGGTGCAGTGGCTAAGCACTGGACTGCTAACTGAAAGGTTTGAGCGTGCACTCCTGTGAGAGAGATGTGGCAATCTGCTTCCTGCGCTGTTGCGTCTCTAGGAGTCAGAATCAACTCGAAGGCAGAGTGCGTTTGTTTTTAGATTGTCTAAAATCCTTTGTTCTCTCCCTTTACTCTATCAACCAAAGAACCTACGTGCCCTCCTCAAAGTGCAGAGAAGACATTCCACCCAACTCTGACAGTCACACTAGATGTACTCTAGGAGGAGGGCGTTGTTGTTGTTAAGTGCCATTGAGTTGGTTCCGACTCATAGTGACCCTGAATAGGCTTCCCAAGGAGCAGCTGGTGGGTTTGAACTGCTGACCTTGTAGCAATCCATAGTCCAGTGATGACTCTACAGTGCCACACCAGGTGTAGTGTATGAGAATGTCCATCCTTCCAGGCTCTGGGGAGATAGCGGGAAGAGCAGTGCCTTTATGTCTAAGTTCTGCTATAACAGAAATGCCACAAGTGGCTGGCTTTGATGAACAGAAATGTATTTTCTTAAAGTTTGGGAAGCTAGAAGTCTGATTTCACTGTTCTAGTTGGAGGGGAAGGCTCTCTCTGCTCTGAGTGAAGGACCTTTTTAGCTTCTGTTCCTTGGCAGACTTTGCGTGGCCTGTATCTCCCCCTTATTTGTGCTTCCATCTGTGTTTTTTGGTTTTGTTTTGTTTTTTAATTTAGAAGAAAACAGAAAGCAGCAATAAAATACTCCCCCTGCCTGGGATTGATGAATGCTGGAGTTCTAGCAGCTTGTGACTCAGGTTTTCCTAGGAATGGCAAGCCGTGAGAAAGGAGCTGAGTCCTCCGGAAGAGCGTGAAAAACGTTGTCATTAAACAAACAGTCAGAGGGCAAGCTGTGAAGAATAATGCCCTAAGAATGCATGAGGAATCAGAATAAATATATTGAGATAAAGAGAAGATTGTATCAAAAGTAACCTGTTTGGTTAAGCTGAAAAATTTGAAAGATGATTCATAGCCCTCCTGGGTTACAAAGCAAAACAGGTAAATCAATAGCATAGTGAGAAAGATTCTACATCTTTTTATAAGTGTGCTTCTACCTCAAGGGAAAGAAAGATATTGTCTTCTGTACAATAGCTTGTACACTACATAGGTGAGTGTCCATGTTAAATAGAAATCTCACCAAGTTGGGCATAGTACATGTCAGTGACCCTAGCAGCTTTGAGCCCTATGAAATATCACTGTTGTGATGGGTTTTCCCCACAAGGTGCCACTAACTGGAGGTTCTGGGTTGAGTAAGGGCAGGTGCAACCTGGCTTACATTGTGTTCTTCCCAGCTTAGCCCCACCCTGCTCCAAGAGGATTCATAATGGAAAAGCCCACAGGGCTTAGAACTAAACAATACTCCATAACATGCCCATGAAACTTTTCTATAGTAAATGAATCTTGAGAAGACGCCCAATTTAGGACGATGAGGCCCAGTGTTGATTTTGTTGTTGTCAAGTGACACCGAGTCAATTCCAACCCATTGCAACCCTGTATAGGGTTTCCAAGGAGCAGCTGGTGAGCTTGAACCGCCGACCTTGCAGTTCAAACGGCATTGCAGTCTGGCGCATTAACCCACAGCGCCACACCCTTTGGCATGCACAAGTTCTCAAATCTTCAACCTGGCAGTTGCAAAGTAGAGAACATATACAGCTGAAAAAGGCAGGACTGATGGACTTTTCATTTTTAAACAGGAGAAAACTGAAGTCCAGAGAAAGCTCAGAAAAAGCTAAAATCCTTCCGTTAAATGACAATTTCAGTTATTTCCTAGACAGTTCAGTCGTACTTTCTCAGACTTTCTGATTGAATACAATGTGAAGGACATTTTAGCTTTAAAATAAAGTACAAAATTGTAACTGTGAACTCTGAAAACAAAAAAGAAGAACTTCAGAGGGCAGAATTATATATAAACAACCACGAGTCAGAATTCCTGTCTTGAGGACTCTGGAGCATTGCTTTGATTTACCAGTTAGAACTCAAATACTAAACCCCAATAAAACAAACTTGAGGTTGGCATACTTATACAGCAGTATAGAAGCGCAGTAATAAAATTGTTTTCACCAGCCAGACGGTAAAATTATGTTTTTAGTCACATTCAGTGTTCTGTTGTTGTTGTTTAGTGCCATCTAGTCGGTTTCTGAGCAACACATATAGGGTTTCTGAGGAGCAGCTGATGGGTTTCCACTGCCGACCTTGCAGTTAGTGTTTATCCTACAGAGCTGTGCCAGGACCCCAGTGTATTTATCTGAACAAAATCCACACCCTTTCTCCACCAAGATCAGCCGGGCAAAGTAAGCAGTATGGCCCCTCTCCATTGCCTCCTCATCTTCTTCTTCACTCCATTTGTGGTTCCTTCTTGGTTCTCCTTGAGGGTCACTTAGTTCAGACTTGTTTGCTGTTGTTATTTTTGATTGCAATGGCGTGGATTTCAATTCATGGTAACCCTCCCCCCTCCCCCCACCATGTTACAGAGTAAATCTACTCCATAGGATTTTCTTGGAGTCCTGGTGTGGCTGGCTCTGTGGGCTAATGTGCTGAATTGCAAAGTCAGTTTGAACTGCAGGGTCGGCGGTTCAAGCTTACCAGCTGCTCCTTAGAAACACTATACAGGGTCGCTGTGGGTCAGAACTGACTCGACAGAATTTAACAACAACAACAACAGCAATCTTAACAGAAGTTGATTGTCAGGCCTTATCTGCTATGGTACTACTGGGTGGGTTTGAACCACCAACATTTAGGTTAGCAGTCAAGCATTGACTATTTGGACTGAGCACAGTGTGAACTGTGTAATGTCATGACTGGAATAGGAGAATTTAAAAATCACCTTTAGAATAAAGCCAGTCTACATGCCCTGGTTGGAAGTGGAGCCAGAGTAAGCTTTTGTGAACAACTGTCAACCTTGCTGGCTAGGTTGTCTCCTCCAGCCAGGGACACCTCCAGGACAAGAGAAGATTTCTTCTTCAAACTATGAAGTGTGTACTGTCGAGTCAATTCTGACTCATAACGACCCTGTACAGGTAAATCTTTACAGGAGCAGAAAGCCTCACCTTTCTCCTGCAGAGTGGCTGGCTGGTGGTTTCAAACTGCTGTCCTTGTGATTAGCGTCCCGATATTTAACTCGCTACATCACCATGGATCCTTCTGTGAAGCATGCGGTTGTTGTTGTTAAGTGCCATCAAATCAGGCCTTACTCTTAGTAACCCTGTTTGGGTTTTCGAGGAGCTGTTGGTGGATTTGAACCACCAACCTTGCAGTTCAAACCGACCTTGTGGTCCAGTGCATTATCCTGCAGTGCCACACCAGGACTCACTGTGAAATATCGCACTCCATTGTTGTTGTTGTGTGCCGTGGAGTCGGTTCCGACGCATAGAGACCCTGTACAGGGTTTCCAATGCTGTAAATCTTTATGGGAGCAGAAAGCCTCATCGTTCTCCCACAGAACAGCTGGTAGTTTCGATTTGCTAACCTTAAGGTTCTCAGCCCGATTCGTAACCACTACGCTACTGGAGTTCCTTTATTTTCATTACATCAAGACAGTGCATTCATTCTCCTGAAGGTCAAGGGTAGCTCTGACTGTATCTCAAGTTGTCAGGAACTACTAGTTACTAGATTTTATCTATGAATTAATTTGTTCTTTACACCTCACCTAGCTCAGGCAGATTGGGACGTGTTTGTTTGTTTCTCTTCTTTCTTGTTTTCATTCTTTCTCTTTCTTTGGCTCTTTTCTGTCTTTCTTTCTAGGATTGGACTTGCTGACACATTGAAATAGCCTAGGGCGGCCCTCATGATGGTTACTGGGAAGAGGTATCTGGAAGTTATCCCCCCTGAGGTCAGAACAACAGCCAGTTGCCCTTGTCTCCTCTTTCCTTCAAGCCAGAATGTTGCCACTGAAGACTAGGCTGACTATGAAAATGAACAGCCCAAAAGAGCATAGCAGGATGTAAGTAAATAAAAGAACCGGGGGGTTTTCCCTTTGGGTTTTTAGACAGAGGGAACCTACCTAATATTTTAAAAGTTAAGTCAAATGTACCAAGAAGAATGAATGCAGGGGCAAATCCACAATCAAGATGACATTTTTTGCTTTCATGGAGGGAATCCCCTCCATTTAAAAAGAACAAGAAAAATGATCAGAAACTTTTGCTTTCATCATTCTTTCTATGCCCAATTTAAGCAAAGAGCTCATTGCTTGCAGAAACTAATTAATCATACTTGGAGCCTTTCTAGAAATAGAAAGCAAAGTGCTACAGTGGCCATCCATCCGTCAAGGCACTTGAATGTAAGACCATTGTTTTTACTAGTTGCTAAGATGCCAACAACCCTTCAGCACTTGATGAGTGTTTAACCATTTGTGACACTTATGAGCTCCAAATGTAAGCCACAGGTGACCAAATCAGTGCTGATACTGCAGTGAGGAGAGAACTCTACAACTGCTAATCATACGGCTGGTGGTCCTGATTTTTCAGAGGAAGAGCTAGCCAACCCTGGAGTTGCCTGTAACCAGTACAAAAAACCCCAGCAGTAAGAGCATTTTACCTACTGACTCTGCTGATAGGAAGAGCTGGCTTGACAACTCAATAATCCCAGCTCCAGGTGCCTGTTAACTGCAGGAAGACAGCCCACATTCTGACACTGATCAGGTTTCTGATGACTTTGAAGTAGGTGTCCTGGAAAGCCCCCGAGATTTCAAAGCCTGATTTCTAAAGTAGATTAAGAAAGAAACAGGCTTAACAACAGGATCGTAAGAGAAACTATAAAAGTTAGCACCTTCTAGGAGCAGCTTCTTGGACTCTGGAGTTTGTGATACACAAGGCTAACTGCATTGTGAAGGCTCCTCCATGGATTGGGGAAAGGCACATAGCATTCATGCCTGATCTAACTTGGACCTCCTGTTAAGCTCTCCTGCGGGGGAGGAGGTATTGCTTCTCTTGTTGCCTTTGCTCTTGCCATGGAAACTGTAATAGATAAACAGAAACAGGATTTTTTAATTGTCTCCATCTTTGGATGTGCTGTTGTTTTTAAGACCTGATCTGTAAGTGTGTCTCCTTTGCCCTGATTAGCTGGTAACTGAGAGAGGACAGAGTCACTTGAGAGAAAATGTTGGGAAGAGGGGGAAGCAAGCTTTGGAAGCTCTGTTCAGTCAGGGTCAGGTTGCCATGTCTGCAAAAAAATGCACTTTTAAGCCATTTTCTGGCATTTGATTTTGTTCTCAAAGGAATGGAATGTGTGCATTCTATACACACACACACATATATGTATTTGTTGTTGTTGTTATTAAGTGCCATTGAGTTAGTTCTGACCCATAGTGACCCTGTATAGGGTTTCGAAGGAGCATCTGGTGAGCTTGAACCATCAACCATGTGGTTCAAACTGACTTTGCAGTCTAGCTCATTAACCCATAAGAATACTGCACCACACTGTTGTTGTTACTTAGCTCTCCTTCATGTAGCTGTCTTTAGGGTGGTTGTGTACAATGATTTTGACACTGTGTCAAGTCACTCATTCAAGTGGAATCTCCTTAGATGGCACTCATATTTTGTTCCAGCTGTAGACATGTGTTTTGATTTATATTGGGCTTTGATGGACCATGTGCATGCTTCATGCCTATGGAAGACATAATTTGTAACAGAAGACTTGGAATATATATATA
>NW_006408590.1:11504635-11514205 GCF_000296735.1 Chrysochloris asiatica
GTGGTTACAAATCGGGCTGCGGACCTTAAGGTCAGCAGTTCGAAACTACCAGCTGCTCCATGGGAGAAAGATGAGGCTTTCTGCTCCCGTAAAGATTTACAGCCTCTGAGACCCTGCAAAGGGTTGCTATGGGTCAGAACTGACTCGACCATACTTAACGACAACAACATATATACATATATAAAACTCCTTAAATTTAAATTCCAAATTTTTAAACTGCCCTTCAGATGGGTACAATTGTCAATAGTTAACCCTGTGTGATTCCCACCCCTGGGGCCATAACAGCTTTGCCTGGTACAATCTTACGCTCCCCCCACCACCACCACCACCGCATCACACTCCCAGAGATTCTTAGGATGTCTTGAGTGAGATCCAGAAGGAGATTAACATATAAGATATATGTTGAAAGGCTTGTAGGTGGCACAAACCGTTTATGCTGACTACGTCGGTTTGAACCCATCCAGTGGTAAAATGAAGAAAGTCTTCGCAATCTGCTTCCATAAAAATTCCATTCACAAAACCCATGTGGAGCAATACTATTCTGTAACAAGTGGGCTTGCAATGGGTCAGAATAAATGCCATGGCAGCAGGCTTGGGTCTTGTTGTTTTTTTTGTTTGATAGTTAATAATATTAAATCTATTGTATATATGTATATATACATATTAAACATCACAGGTGAATTTGAACCTCAACCGTGGTTGTTGCTATTGTTGTTAAATGCTGTCAAATTGTTCTGACTCATAGTGACCCTGTATAGGGGTTTGAACCACTAACCTTGCTAATCAAACTGACCTTGCAATCCAGTGCATTATCCTTCAGTGCCACACCAAGACTTGAACCATGGTTAAGAAATACGAATTAAAAAAAATCAATATAATCTTTTAAAAGCAATTTGGTTTCATGACAAATAATAGATAATTCTAAGGGAAGGAGTCCCGGTGTGGCGCTGTAGGATAAGCACTGGATTTACAACAGCAAGATCAGCAATTCAAAACCCAGAAGCTGATCCTTGGAAACCCTAGCTAAGGTTGCTATGAGCTGGAATTGACTTGACAGTCCTGACAAAGACAACAAGGATAGGAAGGGGAGAAGATGCTCAGGAAATAAAGGCAGCCAACGAAGACCAGTCCAGAAGGGGCTTTATTCCCCTCAAACCGCTCTGTTATCCCGTAGGCTAATTTAACCTTACAGAAAGCTTTGATGTTGCTATTTGTGTTGTCAAGTTGACCTTTCACTCATGGCGATAGTAGAATGACTCCATAGGGTTTTCTAGGCTCTAGTCTTTATGGGAGCAGATCGCAAGGTCCTTCGCCCACAGAGCCACTGAGTGGGTTCAAACCACCAACCTTCAGGTAGCAGCTGAGTGCTTAATTGTTGTACCACCAAAGTCCTTTACGAAAAGATAAGTGCTATGAAATATAAGAATAAAGATAAGCCCTCTATAAAATCCCATCACATTTCTTGCAATCAGAAGCAGGGAATCAAGTCTCCTCCAGACATTAAAACAAGAGTCTATCTTTTCATGGAGCTAAAACTGATCTACCATACAAATGTGACATGTGGGGCCACAAAAATGGGTTATCTATTAATTATCTAGGTTACTGACTGTTGTTGTTAAGTGCTGTTGAGTAGGTTCCAATGCATAGCAATGCTGTGTAGCATTTCTGAGGCTGTACATCTTTGCAGGAGCAGAAAGTCTCATCTTTCCCCCACAGAGCAGCTGTGGGCTTGAACTGCCAACCTTGTGGTTCACAGTCCATTGCTTATCTTACAAAGCCACCACACTTCCTGAGTACTGGCTTCAATCAGAAATGGACCCAAGCTTTATAAGGGTTTTTCAGCATTTTCCACTGATATAAAACCCCACAACAACCATTTAACATGTGTTGGGGTCTGTTCTACTGCTTTCCTACATTATCCCACAACTTCTCCATAAGCAATGAACAACAGTCGCCAGTTTGCAAACGAGAACTAGGCACACTTACTCAACTAGTAAGCAAAGGTTTAACTCATATCTGTGTGGCTTCAAAGCTCTGCTGCAACCTCCTACCCACTCAGTTTCATGCCCTGCTGTATGGAGAGGGTCATATTGCAGTAATCGAGAGCCAAGTAGAATAATTAAAACCATGGAATTGACATATACTTTCACTTCAGAGACGTCTGAGAGACTTACATGCAAGTATATGTTCAGAAGACCATATATTCTGGTAAATTTAGTAGTGATGACTGAGAGCTTTATGAAAAATATATTAAACATGTTTGGAAAACTGCTAACTTCTGTTAAATTTGGGTGGTTTTATTTACCACAATGGAGTCCCAGTAGGATAATCACTGGACTGCTAACTGCAAGGTCAGTGGATCAAACCCACCAACCACTCCTTGAAAACCCTATACAGGGCTGCTATGAGTTGAAACCATCTTGACAATGCTTACCAACAGCAATAATGATTCCCACAATCATCACCCTTGGAAGCAATAGACATAGAATCAAACAACATATTGCATCGGGCAAAACTGTTGCAAAAGCCCTCTTTAAAGTATTAAAAAACACAGATGTCACTTTGAGGACTAAGGTGCACCTGACCCAAACCCATGATATTTTCAATGGTCTCATATGCATGCAAAAGCTAGACAATGAATAAGGAAGACTGAAGAAGAATTGATACTTGAATTATGATGTTGGCCAAGAACATTGAATATACCATGGACTGCAGGAAGATCAAACAAATCTGTTTTCGAAGGACAGCTAGAATGTTCCTCAGATACAGGGGTGGTGAGGTGTCCTCTCATATACTTTGGACATATTATCAGAAGCAACCAGTACCTAGAGATCGACATCATGCTTGATAAACTAGACTCATCCACTGCCATTGAGTTGATTGCCATTCATAGAGACAACATTTTACAAGAGCAGACAGCCTCATGGTAAAGTAGAGGGCCAGTGGAAAAGAGGAAGACCCTCAATGAGATGGATTAACAAAGCAGCTGTAACAATGGACTCAAACATAGCAACAACCTAAAGGATGGCACAGGACCAGCAGTGTTTTCCTTCTACTGTCCTGAGGGTTGCTGGGAGATGGAGCTGAATGGAACCGACTCCAGAGCATCTAACAACAACAATGAAAATACTTCCCTGTATGTTTGAAATGATTCATGACTAATCACTCTTGGGGCAAGGGAACATGGAAGAAAGTTGATAAGCTCTTCTCCGTCATGAATTATTCAGGTATCGTTGCATAAGCTGGAGGGCAGGCAAATAATTGTTGATATGACCTCAACAAAGAGATAAGTGAAAAACGGAATGTTTGCTAATGAACTGCAAAGGAAAGAGAAATGTGAGTCGTAATCACATTAACAGATTCTCTCTGTTCTCCTGCTACGTTCTGCTCCCAAACATGCTCCCCAGTGTGTCTCTTCCAGTTTAATGACTGAGAGCAATTAGCCAACAACACACTCTAGTAGAAAAAGGATCAAGTTAGCCTTTTGTGTGGTATCAGTTGTGAGCAAATCTTCCCATCAGTTCATTCTGGGCCACCCCACTTCTGGGAATTTGCATGTCCATTCCAGATATACTGAAACAGAATCTACAGTTTGAGAATCATCTGAGAATGTTGCTAAAATGTAGATTCCGATTCGGTATAGCTGGAGTGGAAGGTAAATTCTCAGCAGGGGGACGAACCACAAGGAACCAGCTGGAAGTCCTGGTTGTGAGTATAAATTGTATTAGTACTTATGAACTAGATTCGCTACACTTTTGTTGTAGTTGTTAGGTACTGTGAAGTCAGTTATGACATGAAACTGCTCTGTAATGTTTTCTAGGCAGTAATCTTTATGCAAGAAGCCCTGGCAGCCGAGTGGATTCAAAACTGCGCTGCTAACTGCTAGGTCAGTAGTTCAAGTCTACCAGTTACTCCCTGGGAGAAAGATGAGGTTTTCTGTTCCCATAAAGATCTTGGAAGTCTTGGAAATCTTACACAAGGTCACTATGAGTCAGAACAAACTACACTGTACACCACCACCAGCAACCTTTATGGTGGTGCAGAGGTTAAGCCATTGGTTGTTAACCAAAAGGTTAGCAGTAAACCTACCAGCTGTCCTGTGGGAGAGAGTGACAATCTGCTTCTATAAACATGACAGCCTTGGAAACCCAGTGGGGCAGTGGTAATCTGTCCTGTAGGGTCACCAAGAGTTCAAATCAGTTGAATGGCAATGGTTAATCTTTAAGGGTTAATCAAATCACCAGGTCTTCCTTCTGCAGAGTTGCTGGGTGGTTTCCAACTGCCAATCCTTCCCTTAGCAACCAAGCACTTACCATTACTCCATTAGGGCTCTTTTGCTGCCTTTTGTTGTTGTTGTTAAGTGCTGTTGAGTCAATTTTGACTCATAGCGACCCTGTACAAGGTTTCCAAGGAGCAGCTCGTGGGTTTGAACTGCAGACCTTGTGGTTCTCAGCCCAGTATATAGTTAACAGTGTCACATCAGTACTTTCAAACACTTCAAATTGTGACACCAGATATCCCCAGTGATAACTGTTTGGAGTGAACTTCATTTCAATCCTTGGCTAGAAAATGTCTCCTCTAAATTCCTGCAGCTTTTATTCAAACTAGGGTTTGTCTTATTTGCATTAACTTCCGACGTTCAGTGTGACACATAAGGTTGTGGTTTGATTTTGGCTTTTAGTTCGTGGAAATGAATTTATTTTTTTCATCTTGCACATCAGAAAAACAGACATTTGTCTTGTGTGAGAGGACAGATATTCATCTCCTCACTCATAGTCTGTTTGATATTATTGTGTATGTACTAACAAAGCTCTAGAGGGTGGGAGCTGTGGATTTTAGGAAACCTACTTATATCAATCAATTGTGACAGAGAGTTCATCCAAGTTTTAATGCAACATCTTGATTCTCTCTCTGCTAAATTGAAATATCTACTTTGTGACTTTGTTGTTGTTAAATGCTGTTGAGTCGTTTACAACTCATTGTTGTTAGGCACCATCGAGTCAGTACCTACTCATAGTGACCCTATGCACAACAGAACAAAACACTGTCTGGTCCTCGGCTAACCCACAATCATTACTACGCTTGAACTGATTGATGCTGCCACTTTACCAAGCCACCTCATTGGGGGTCTTCCTCTTTTTCTCTGACCCTCCACCTTACTAAACATGATATCCTTCTCCAGCGACTGGTCCCTTCTGACAATATGTCTGAAGTATGTGAGAAGTAAGTCTGGCCATTTTGGCCTCCAAGGAGCACTCTGGCTGTAATTCTTCCAACACAGATTTGTTGGTTCTTTTGGCAGCCCATAGCACTTTTAATATTCTCCTCCAACACCATAACTCAAAGGCATCAATTGTTCTATAGTATTTCTTATTCACTGCCCAACATTTGCACAAATATGAGGTTATTGAAAATATCATGGCTTGGGTCAGGTGCACCTTAGTCCTTAGGTTGACATCTTTGCTCTTCAACACTTTAAAAAGGTCTTGTGCAGCAGATTTGCCTAATGCAATACGTCGTTTGATTTCTTGGCTGCTACTTCCATGAGTGTTGATGGTTGATCTGAGAAAAATGAAGTCTTTGAGAGCTTCAATCTTTCCTCCATTGATAAGAATGTTGTTTATTGGTCCAGTGGTGAGGATTTTTTTTTCCTTTTCATTGAGATGCAATCCATACCGAAGGCTGGCTTTGATCTTCATCAGTATTTTAAGTCCTCTTCACTTTTAGTAAGCAAGGCTGTATCATCTGCATATCACAGGTTGTTAATGTGTCTTCTTCCAAATCTGATGCCACGTTTTTCTTCATACAACTCAGCTTCTTGGATTATTTGGTCAGCATACAGGTTGAATAAGTATGGTGAAAGAATACAACCCTGTCCACCCTTTCCTAATTTTAAACCATTCTGTTCAAACAACTGCCTCTTGGACCATGTACAGATTCCTCATGAACACAATTAAGTGTTCTGGAATACTCATACTTCACAATGTTGTCCACAGCTTGTTATGATCCACACAATCCTAAGTCATTGCATAGTCAATAAAGCACAGGTAAACACATTTATAGTATTCTCTGCTTTCAGCCAAGATCCATCTTATGTCAGCAGTGATATTCTTTGTTCCACGTCCTCTTCTAAATCCAGCTTGAACCTCTGGAAGTTCTCTGTCAATGTATGCTTGCAGCTGTTTCTGTATTACCTTTAGTAAAACTTTACTCGCATGGGATATCAATAATATTGTCTGATGATTTCCACATTCTGTTGGTTCACCTCTCTTTGAAATGGGCACAAATATGGATCTCTTCCAATCAGTTGGCCTTGCAATTGTCTTCCAAATTTCCTGGCATAGATGAGTGAGTGCCTCCAGTGCCACTTGACTTTGTTAAAAGATTTCAATTTTTATTCTATCAATTCCTGGTGCCTTGTTCTTTGCCCATTCCTTCAATGCACCTTGGACTTCTTCCTTCAGGATCATTGACTCTTGATCATATGCTACCTCTTGAAATGTTCGAATATCAACCATTTCTTTTTGGTACATTGACTCTGTATTCCTTCCATCTTCTTTTGATGCCTTCGTTCAATAATTTGCCCAGAGACTCCTTCAATAAGGCAAGTCAAGGCTTAAATTTTTTCTTCAGTTCCATCAGCTTGAGAAATGCTGAGCGAGTTTTTCACTCAGCATTTCTCATACAATTAATAGCAACCCTATATAGAATTTCCAAGGAGCAGCTGGTGGATTTGAACTCCTGACCTTGTGCTTCACAGTCCAGTGTTGATCCTACAGCAGTAAAAATGAGAGTAGAGCATTTTAAGAAATACTCCTCACACATGTTGACAATATTAAGAATCAAGCTCATATAGACAATATGATAATTCTCTTCTCTAAGCATTTCCAGTGGTTGACTTTCTTTTGAAGGAAATATATTAAGATAATTTTTATTTTAGTTTTTTTCATTTATTTATTTATTTACTTTTCTGTTATTTCAAATGTGTCTGTATCAAGCTTACTATATGTTGTTTAACAGAAGAAAAGCAAACACAAATGCTTATGGGTTAAGAAAAAACACAAAAGTCTTCAGTATAAACCAGGCTCAGCAGATCCAAGCCTGGTTCCCATGAGGATTTCCTTGGTCTCTCTAAAAATGCAGATTTCTAGGTTTCACTCTTGGTGGTTGGAAACTCTCCAAGTGGTTCATATAGATTGATTTGTGGGATCTAGTTTAGGACATCATCACTGGTCTTTCAGTTTGTTGTGTTGTGGTGGTTTGTGTGTTGCTATGATACTGGAAGCTATGCTACCAGTACCTTAAATATCAGCAGGGTCACCAATGGCTGCCATGTTTCAGTAGAGCTTCCAGAAAAAGCCAGCCTGGTAAGAAGGAGAGGCAGACCATTTCTGAATGGTTAGCCACTGAGAACATTAGGACATTGTCAGATTTATTTCCAGAAGGTGAGTCCTTCAGGTTGGAAAGGACTCAAAATACGACTGGGGAAGAGCTGCCTCTTCAAAGTAGACTTAACTATAATGATGTAAATGGAGCAAACTTTTGAAGCCTTCTTTACTGATGGGGTACAACTCAAAATGAGAAGAAACAGCTGCAAATATCGATTACTAATCAAATTATGGCATGTATGAAGTATGAGTTGAGGAAAATTGGAAGTTGTCAGAAATAAAATGGAACACATAAAGATTGATATCCCAGGCATCAGTGAACTGAAATGGACTGGTATTGGCCATTTTGAATAAGACTATCATATGGTTTACTATGCCAGAAACATAAAATTGAAGAAGGGTGTCACATTCTTCATCAAAAAGAACATTTCAAGGTCTCTCTTAAACTGCAATGTTGTCTGTGATAGGATAATCTCCGTGTGCCTACAAGAAAGACCACTAAATACCACTACTATTCAAATTTATTCACCAACCCCTAAAGCCAGTGAGGATGAAATTGAAGAATTCTATTAACTTCTTCAGTCTGAAATTGATCAAACATGTAATCAAGATGCACTGACAATTACTGGTGATTGTAATCTGAAGGTTGGAAACAAAGAAAAGAACCAGTGGTTGGAAAATATAGTCTTGGCAATAGAAGTGATGCTGGAGATCACATGATGGAATTTTGTAAAACCAACAGCATATTCACTGCAAATACCTTTCTTCAACAACATAAACAGTGACTATACACATGGACCTCATCAGATGCAATACAAAGGAATCAGATTAATTGCATCTGTGGGAAGAGACCTTGAGACGCTCCGTATCATCAGTCAAAGCAAGGCCAGGGGCAGACCATCAATTGCTCACATGCAAATTCAGGCTGAAGCTGAAGAAAACTAAAACAAATCCATAAGAGCCAAAATGTGACCTTGAATATATTCCATCTGAATTTAGAGACCATCTCAAGAACAATTTGATGCATTGGATACTAATGACTGAAGACCAAAAGAGTTGTTGGATAGCATCAAGAACATCATACAGGAACAAAGCAAAAGGTCATTTAAAGAACAGGAAAGAAAGAAAAGACCAAAATGGATGTCAGAGGAGACTCTGAAACATGCTCTTGAGAATAGAGAAGCTAAAGTGAATGTAAGAAATGAGGAAGTAAAAGCTGAACAGAAAATTTCAAAGGGCAGTTCAAGAAGGTAAAACCAATATTATAATGAGATGTGCAAAGACCTGGAGTCAGAAAACCAAAAGGGAAGAACATGCTCAGAATTTCTCAAGCTGAAAGAACTGAAGAAAAAAATTCAAACCTCTATTTGCAATATTGGAGGATCGGAAATTCAAACCCACCAGTGGCTCTTCAGAAACCCTATATAGCATCGCGATGAGTCAGAACTGACTCAAGGGCATTTAACAACAAAATAGGAAGGGGAAGAAAAGGAAAAAGAAGAGCGCAGTAGCTCTGTAGAATAAGTACTGGACTGTTAATCACAAGGTTGGTGATTCAAGCCCACCAGATGCTCCATGGGAGAACGATGAGGCTTTCTTCTCTTGGAAAGATCTGCTGTATCAGAAACCCTATACAGAGTTGCTATGAGTTGGAACTGACTTGGCAGCACTTATCAACAACCACAACATGGACAAAATATTGAATGATAGAAGAAGCATCAAAAAAAAAAAAAAAAAGATGGAAAGAATACATAGAGTCATTGTACTAAAAAGAAATTGTTCAACTATTTTAAGAGGTAGCATATGATCAAGAGCCAATGAACATGAAGGAAGAAGTCCAAGGTGCATTGAAGACATTGATGAAAAACTAGATTCCAGGAATTGACAGAAGACAAATTGAAATCTTGCAACAAACTGATGCAGCAAAGGAGAATCTCACTCCGCTATGCCAAGAAATTTGAAAGACAGCTGCTGGACAACTGATTGGAAGAGATCCATATTTGCGCCCTTTTAAAAGAGAGGTGACCCAATGGAATATGGAAACCATTGAACAAAATCAGTATCACATGCCAGTACAAGTTGCTGAAGATAAGTCAAAAATGGTTGCAACAGTACAACAATAGGGAACTGCTAGAAATCCAAGCTGGATTCAGAAGAGGACATGGGACTAGAGATATCATTG
>NW_006408590.1:11515320-11516700 GCF_000296735.1 Chrysochloris asiatica
GCTTGGATCCACAATCTGCTGGAGGCAAAGTCAAGAAATCAAATGATGTACTTATTGCATTAGGCAAATCTGCTTCACAAGATCTCTTTAAAAGTGTTAAAGAGCAAAGAGATCACTTTGAGGACTAAAATGCACCGGACCCAAACCATGATATTTTCAATAGCTTTAATGCATGCAAGAGTTGGGCAATGAATAAGGCAGACTGCAGAAAAATTAACGCATCTGATTTTTGGTGTTGGGGAAGAATATTAAAACTACCATGGACTGCTAGAAGAACAAAGAAATCTGTGTAGGAGGCAGTATAGTCAAAATGCTCCTTAGAAGCCATGATGATGAGACTTTGTCTCTCATACTTTGGACATCTTATCAGGAAGGACCAGTCCCTGGAGAAGGACATCATGCTTGAAAAAATGGAGGGTCAGTGAAAAAGAGGAAGACCACAAATGAGATGGATTTGCACAGTGGCAGCAACAATGGAATCCAATGTAACAGCAATTGTGAGTGTGGTGCAGGACCCGACAATGTGTCCTAGAGCTGCTATGAGCTGAAACTGACCCAGCAGCACCAAACACCAACAAATGTAGAACAAACTCTTTTGTTACACAGACATGGGAACTAAGTTAATGGACTGACTTTTCTTTTCAGCATTAAGCCACATACTCTACATGTACATGACTGTTATCCCTTTTCAAGTATCCCCTTCTGAAACTTCATGGCTATTCCATTGCTTTTGCTGAAAGACTGTAATGAATCATTTTTTAAAAAAACAACACACACACACACAAAACTGCTTTCAGGACACATGACAGTTCCAGCTGCCATTGAGTCAACTCAAGAGTCATAGCAATCTCTATGTGTCAGCACCGAGCTGTGCTCCACAAGGTTTTCAATGTCTGAGTTTTTTGGAGGCAGGTAGTCAGGACTTTCTCTTGAGATACCTTTGGGTGTGCTTGAACCTCCAACCTTTTGATTAGCAGTTGAGTGAGCCAACAGTTTGTACCACCCAAGGACATGATGTTCTTAAATCCAAAAAATTAAATCCAAACCCATAACCGTCGAGGCGATTCTGACTCATAGATGAAGTAGAACAGACCCACGGGGTTTCCAAGGCTGTAATATTTACAGAAGCCGACTACCACATCTTTCTCCCATGGAGCAGCTGGTTGGTTTAAATTGCCAACCTTACAGTTAGCAACCAAGCACTTTAATCACTGTGCAACCAGGGCCTTCCATGATATTTTTCTTGTTGTCAAGTGTTGTTGAGTTGGTTCCAACTTAAAGCAACCCAGCTGGAGCAGCTGAAAACCATGGACCTTGCTGTTCAAACAGATGTTCTTATTGTTGTTGTTAGGTGCCATCGAGTTGGCACCGACTCATAGC
>NW_006408590.1:11518600-11519683 GCF_000296735.1 Chrysochloris asiatica
TGACCTTTTCCTTCTTTCTTGTCTTCTTAATGACTTTTTGCTTTCTTCATGTATGATGTTCTTCATGTCATGCCACAACTTTTCTGGTCTTCTGTCTTTAGTATTTAATGTATCAAATCTGTTTGTCAGATGATCTCTAAATTCAGGTGGGATATATCCACGGTCATATTTTGACTCTCGTGGATTTGTTTTCATTTTCTTCAACTTCAGTTTGAATTTGCATATGAGTAATTGATGGTCTGTACCATAGTCAACCCCTGGCCTTGTTTTGACTGATGATATGAAACTTTTCCTTCATCTTTTTCCACAGATGTAGTCAACTTGATTTCTATATATTCCATCTGGCGAGGTCCATGTGTATAGTCCTCTCTTATGCTGTCTAAAGAAGATATTTGAAATGAACAAATAATTGATTTTGCAGAATTCTATCATGTGTTCTCCAACATCATTTCTATCACCAAGGCCATATTTTGCTACTACTAATCCTTCCTTTTTGCTGCCAATCTTTGATGTATGAATCTGAAAAAATTGGAAGTTGTCAAAAATGACATGGATCGCATAAACATCAATATCTTAGGCATTAGTGAGCTGAAATAGACTGGTATTTTCCATTTTGAATCTGACGACCACATGGTTTAATATGCTGGGAATGACAACTTGAGGAAGAATGGTGTTGCATTAATTGTCAAAAATAACATATCTGGATCAGTCATGAGGTACAACGCTGTCTGTGGTAAGATAATATCCATGTGCCTATAAGGAAGGCCAGTTAATACCAATATTGTTCAAATTTACACACCAACTACTAAAGCCAGTGAGGATGAAATAGAATTCTACCACCTTCTTCAATCTGAAATTGATCAGACATGCAATCAAGATGTATTGATTCCCTGGCATACCATTATAAAATAGACACTTTAGGGGAAGAGAAAGGAATAGCCAGAAATATCACCATAGAAAAATTGTAAGTCCGTCATCTGCCTATAACTGATTTTTGTTTTTGTTGTTGTTAAGTACCGTGGAGTCGGTTCTGACTCATAGTGACATTGTTCAGGGTTTCCGAGGCTGCAAATCTTTATGGGA
>NW_006408590.1:11521532-11522801 GCF_000296735.1 Chrysochloris asiatica
TCCACACTTCACTGGTTGTTGTTGTTAAGTGCTGTCGAGTTGGTTTCAACTGACAACAGCCATGTTTAGAATTTCTGAGAAGCGGCTGGTGGGCTTAAACTGCTGACCTTACAACGTTGTTAAATGCCGTTGAGTTGATTCTGACCCATAATGACTATGTATAGAGTTCCCAAGGAGCAGCTGGTAAGCTTGAGAAAGTATATATTTAGCCTCCATAACTGTGTTTTGTACAGGTGTGGAGGATTGATATAGCAAAGGTAACTTCTTCAACACCTTTGACCTTGGCAAGTGGCAAGTTTCCTTTCTTGCTGCCTGCACCAGAAGAAAAAAAGATTTCCATGGAAAAGACAACTCTTTGAGGTTCCAAGTTTAATTCAGCAAGGTTTTCAGTTCTGTCTCCCCAGTTCTTGTGGGCCATGTTTACTGTACCTTTTGTGGACATTAAAACTTCTGTCCCTAACTCTTAAGACATCTACCTATGTCCAATACCCCCATTGGATATAACGTCAACTTTTGCTTTGAATTCTCTTTATCTTGCACTTGGAGATTTATTTTCTTTCCCTTAAATTTAGCCATCTATTTCACCCAATATTTCATTGTTTTGTACAAGGACAGAGATCATTTCTGTTACCTTAGTCTGCCATGTTGCAAAGGATACTTTTAAAAAAATGTTTTATTGTGAAATGAGTGAAAGTTTCCAAAGCTGATCATGATGTTACATAGCTCACCTCATTCCTGTGTTTTCTGTTTCCATTCCTCCTTCTTTCTTAACCCTTCTGAACTTTGTCTTTAGATAAATGCTGCCCTTCTGATCTCAAATGATTATTCTGAGATGTGCATACTTGTTATTATTCCCCTTATGTTGTTGTTGTTGTTAAATGCTGTTGAGTCAGTTCCAAACAATAGCGACCCTGTATAGGGTTTCAAACATGCCGCTGGTGAGCTTGAACCACCAACCTTGCAGTTCAAACTGACTTTGCAGTCCAGCGTAATAACCCACAGTGCCACACCAGGACCCCTATAGACTTGTCTAATGTTTGGTTGAAAATTGAACCAGAAGGTGAGTTTGTTTCCAGACCTGAAGGGGGACTAAGGGCCACAGTTTCAGGGTCCACCAGTCTCTGTTCAACCAGTAAGACTGGTCTTTTTTTTAGTTAGTGAAATGCCTTTAATTTTAACACTCAGTGTTCAATAGAAACTCAACTGGGAATGCTTCTGACCTCCTCCCAGTCTGCGCTGAGAGCACACAGAAACACAGGAGAAGTCAGA
>NW_006408590.1:11523883-11525026 GCF_000296735.1 Chrysochloris asiatica
CCCTACACTATGATCCTGAGTTCCTAGTCCTCATTTTTTAATGATCTAGAAAGGAAATATATCATTATCTATTGCTATGCAACAAACCACTGAAAAATAGTAGCTTAAAACAGCTTACCATGTATCACTGGAGTCCTGGTGTGGCACTGCAAGTTAATACGCTAGACTGCAAAGTCAGTTAGCACTTCAAGGTACTGGTGGTTCAAGTTTACCAGCCGCTCCTCGGAAACCCTATGCAGGGTTGCTATGGGTTGGAACCAACTCAATGGCACTTTACTCACAAGTCTAGAGGTGAATAGGTAAGTGTGCTTATCCAGCTCTGGTCTTGGCTGGGCTCAACCATGCATCTGTGGTTGTCTGATAGGCCAGCTGGGTACTATCAGGTCTGGGATGACCTCACTCACATTTATAACTGGTTATTGACTGGGTCAGCAGTTCAAATCCACCAGCTGCTTCTTGGAAACCTTATACAGGATCGCTATGAGTCAGAAATGACTCGATGGCACTAAAACAGCAAATAACAACAACAATTGAGTGCGTAGAAAGAGGGAATGACTCCAATCAACCAAGAGGTTGACCCAAGCGTCTTCATATGGCTGTGACAGGTGTATGTGCAAGAAAAAGAGTAGAAACTGTAAACTCATCGTCATTTCTGCCCCATTCTCAAGTCCAGTCCATATCCAATGGGTGGGTAACAGATGCCACTTAGTATTGCCATAACAAAAAATGCCACTAGTGGGTGGCTTTTGATTTATTTTCTCATAGTTCTGGAGAATGGAAGTCTGAATTCTAGGTGTGGTTCTGGAAAGAGTTCATTCTTTGTCTACTTTAGCTTCTGGTAGCTGGCATTCCTTGGTGATCCTGGTCTTTTGGATGCAGCTACCACGGGTGTTTGTCTTCATCTGGCTTTGTACCCTGTGTGTCTCTGTGTTTATTCTGACCCTTTTATAATTAGTTTCGCTCCCACCCTACTCTAATTATGACCTCATTAACATGGCAAAAGAAAAACCTTCTTCCCAAGCAGTATCACATCCTTAAGTATAGGGACCAAATACATATTTGTGGGATTGTTGTTGTTGTTGTTAGGTGCCATTTAGTCAGTACTGACCCATAGTGACTTTATGCACAACAGAATGAAACACT
>NW_006408590.1:11527316-11541162 GCF_000296735.1 Chrysochloris asiatica
AGATGGGCATAGGAAACCCATAGAGCTTCATGGTGAAGGTAGTAGTTCTGGAAAAGCTACTGGAGATGAGACAGGTGCTAAAGTTGAACGAGCAGATGGCTATGAGCCACCAGTTCAAGAATCTGTTTAAAATTCAGACTTTTAATGATGACAAAAAAAGATCTTATTTTTGAAAAAAAGAAAGAAAGAAAGAATGGTGAAGGTGTGCAGAGACTGAAATCCCTATATACCACTGGCAGGACCTAAAACCCCTGTATACAACTGACAGGACCATAAAATGGTGCAACTATGGTGGTGCTTCCTTAAAAAATGGAAATAGGAATATCATATTATCCATATCCAGTACATGAAGAAAACAAAGTACATTAAAAAGACAGAAAGGAAAGAAAAGACCAAAATGGATGTCAGGAGAGATTCTGAATCTTGCTCTTGAGCTCAGAGAAGCTAAAGTGACTGGAAGAAATGATGATGTGGAAGAGCTGAACAGAACATTTCAAAGGGTAGCTCCAGAAGACAAAATATTATAATGAAATGCACAAAGACCTGGAGTTAAAAATCAAAAGAGAAGAACACACCGAGCAGTTTTCAAGCTGAAGGAACTTAAGAAAAAAATCCAAGCCTTTGGTTGTAATACTGAAGAATTCTATAGGCAAAATATTGAATGATGCAGCAAGTATCAAAAGAAGATGGAAGGAATAGACAGTTGCTGTACCCAAAAGAATTGGTTGATGTTCAATCATTTCAAGAAGCATATGATCAAGAAACAGTGGTATTGAAGGAAGAAGTCCAAGCTGCCCTGAGGGCATTGGTGCAAACACAAGGTGCAGGATTATGGAATACAAATCAGCATGTTGACAAAAACTGACACAATACTGGGCCCTCTCACTTATTTGTGCCAAGAAATTTGGAAGGTAGCTACCTGGCCAACCGATCCATATGTGTGCCCATTTCAAAGCAAGGTGACCTAATGGAATGTGGAAATCACTAAATAATATCATTACTATCACATGCAAGGCAATTTTGCTGAAGATAATGAAAAAATGATTGCAGCATTACATTGACAAGGAGCTGCCAGAAATTAAATTCAGATTCAGAAGAGGACATGCAACCATTGCTGATGGATCATTACTGAAAGTAAAGAATGCCAGAAAAATGTTTGCTTGGGCTTTATTAGATGTAAAGGCATTAGACTGTATAGATCATATCAAACTATGGATAACATTGTAAAGAATGAGAATTCCAGAACTTAATTATGCTCCTGAGAAATCTGTACACTGACCAACTATGGTTTAAAATCAGAAAAAATGTGTGCTATGCTAGGGTTGTATCCTTTCACCATACTTATTCAATTAGTTTGCTGAACAAATAATCTGAGAACTTGGAGGATACAAAGAATGTGACATTAGGAATGGAGGAAGACTCATCAACATCCTGCAATATGCAGATAACACAACCTTACTTGCTAGAAGTGAAGAGGACTTGAAATGTCTACTGATGAAGATCACAGACTACAGCCTTCAGTAGGGATTGTTCCTCTGCAAAAACTTCACAACTGGACCAGTAAATAACATCATGATAAGTGGAGAAAAGACTGAAGTTGTCAGAGACGTCAGCTTGTTTGAATCCACAGTCAACACTCATGGAAGCCACAGTCAGGAAATCAAATGACATATTGTGTTGGGTCAATCTGCTGCAAAGTTTTCTTTAAAGTGTTCAAGTAAAACTTTGTTCAAGTAAAATTTTTGCTAGAGATAATTCAAAAACAGCTGCAGCAGTACATTTACAGGGAGCTGCCAGAGGTTCAAGCTAGATTCAGACATGGAACAAGAGATATCATTGCTGACATAAGATGGATCTTGGCTGAAAGCAGAGGACACCAGAAAGATGTTTACTTGTGCTTTATTGACTATACAAAGGCTTTCGATTACGTGGGTTATGACAAGCTGTGGACAACATTGCAGAGAATGAATATTCCAGAATACTTAATTGTGCTCATGCAGAATCTATACATAGACCAAGAAGCAGTGGTTCCAACAGAACCAGGAACCACTGAATGGTTTAAAATTAGGAAAGGTGTGTGCCAGGGCTGTATTCTTTCACCATACTTATTCAACCTGTATGTTGAGCAAATAATCTGAGGAGCTGGATATGAAGAAAAACATGGCATCAGGATTGGAGGAAGACTCATTAACAACCTGCATATGATACAACCTTGCTTGTTGAAAGCGAAAAGTACTTAAAATACTTACTGGTGAAGATAAAACACCACAGCCTTCAGTATGGGTTGTACTTCAATGTAAAGAAAACAAAAATCTTTACAACTGGACCAATAAGTAACATCAAGATAATGGAGAAAGATTGAAGTTGTCTAAGACTTTAGTTTGCTCAGATCAGCCATTAACACTCATGGAAGCAGTAGTCCAGAAATCAGATGACATATTGCATAAGGCAAATCTGCTGCACAAGACCTCTTTAAAGTATTCAAGAGCAAAGATAACAGTTTGAGGACTAAGGTGAATCTGACCCAACCATGGTATTTTCAATAGCCTCATATGGATGTGAAAGCTGGACAGTGAATAAGGAAGACTATAGAAGAATTGATGCATTTGAGTTATGGTATTGGAGGAGAATACTAAAAGTACCCTGGACTGCCATAAGAACAAACAAATCTGTGTTTGCAGCAAGGCTCCTTAGAAGCCAGGATGTTTAGATTAGGAAAGAAGGAAGTATAGAAACAGGAAATATAGGGAAGGAATGGGAAAAGTGATATTAAATTGTGAGGATTGAAAACAAATTCTGTGTGGTTTGTTGTATGGAAACCTAATCTGCTTCGTAAACCACCCAATTCACAATAAAAATTAAGACAACAACCAATCTAACATGTTATATTGTATTATAATTTTCCATGTACTGCTATAGAGTCCTGATATGGTGCTGTGGGCTAATATGTCAGACTGCAAAGTCATTTGAACTGCAAAGTCAGTGGTTCAAGCTCACTAGCTGCTCCTATACAGGGTTGCTATGGGTTAGAATTGACTCGACAGAACTTAACAACAACATGTACTACTATATACTTTGGGAGCGTATGCTAAGCACTGGACCATGAACCATAAGGTCTGTTCTGTGGCACCACTAGATGTTCTGTGGCAGTAAGATAAGACGTTCAGCTCCTGCAAAAAACCCTATGCAGGGTCGCTGTGAGTCAGAACAAACATAATGGCACTTAACAATGACAATTATATACTTTAAGAGCTGTGGAAATAGTCTGAGTGGGTAAAGGTGGGGAAAAAATATTAAGCTGCTTGACTGCCTTGTGGATATTCCTTTTCTCTGTCTACTATTGTAAAATAGACATTTAAGTGTGATGGAAATGAATATTGGGAATTGTGATCACAAAAAGCTTGTAATCCTATCTTCAGCCTATAACTGATTGGATTACCTAAAAGGGGAATTAGAATTTGCCCAGGGTAATAGACTTCTTGTTAAGTCCTTGTGGAGTAGAGAACATTAGGTGGAATCCTGAGCCCCACCCAGGACCTTCTGAGGTGTGACATTACCGCTTGAAAAGACATGTAGACCAACCCAGAATGGCTAGAAGAATAGAAGAAACTTATTGAAAGAAAAGACCAGCAGAAAAAAAGTAGTAGTCTGTTTGGCTGTTAGAATATCAAGCAAGCTGTTTGCCTTGGAGGCAAACAGGCAAGAAAAGTCAGCCATTCAGGGAAAAACCCCTTCTAAGACTAAAACTCAAAGGGAACCCATGAGCAGTCTAGTGTGCGCGCTGGTGATCACCCTGGTAACTTGTGAGTGGAAGTGGAGGAAATGGAGCAATGAAGGCATGGGTTGACACCCATTGTCCTTGAGATGAGAGAGATAAGAGGAAGGGCTGGCTGGTCTGAAGTTTAGGGAGATGAATGAACTCCCTAGCCCATGGACATTGACCAGCCACTGTAGGCTGGAGCTGAGAGTGAAATGGTCAGCTGGTGTGATGTGTGGGGAGACATGCATGAATTCCCAAACTTGCAGAAAGTACCCATTTGACCTAGCTTGGATGGCTAGCAGATCAGAACTAGACCAGATGAAGATACAGATGGTTAATACTGTGAACAAGGGTAAATTGCTACAATTTGATGAACTGGACCTTTGCTTATGGATTCAGTTGCTCAAAATTCCAACTGAAATGGGAGGATTCCTCATATCAATGATCAAGCTTGTTTCCTCGGTGAACTGGGTTGTTAGGGACAGGCAATTTAGACATTGGAAATAAAAAATGGAGAGCTATAAAGGCACAAAGTGGCTGGCTTACAAATTTTCATGAGTGTTCTTAGTTTCAGAATGAGGGGATGAAGTAGAATCCCCACTGAATAGTTTTCCTCTTTGCCAGATGGAACTGGTGAAAGAAGATGGGGGGTGATGGTGATAGGATTTTATGACTCAGTTGTGAATAATTGTTAACAGGATTAATTGGGATTGTCAGAACTGTAATTATAGAAGATGTGTAATTAAAAGCAGGAAGTAGTTCATCTTTCATTTCAGGAACAGAGGATCCCAGGACCATCAAGAAGAGTGCAGTGTGAGATTCTACCTAGAAAAGGACAGCAGAGATGGTGGCAGAGACAATGGCATAGAGAGATAGAGCAGCTGAGGACTCTAGACCCATGGACTAAGAAAGGCTATGTGCCTGCAGGCAGGAGGCTGACTTGCAAAATATGCCCTTTGGGCATTTAACTAAAGATATGCTTTTTGTTTTGGATGTATACATCAAATATTTTTGCTGTGTTCATTTGTGAAAAATAAGATATAAAAGGGAAGCCACAAGGTGGAAGCAGGATAACTATTTTTGCAGGGAGGGGAGTGTAATCACTGAGATGAAACAAAACATACGATTGGTTGAAAGTAAAGCTAATGATCTTGTCTATTTACTGTCACTCAATACACAATGAAAAGTTTTTTAAAACTATAATTTGGACATATTGTCAGGAGGGACCAGTCACTGGAGAATGATATCATGTTTGGTAAGGTGAAGGGTCAGAGAAACAGAGGAAGACCCCCAGTGAGATGGATTGGCAAAGTGGCAGCATCAATGGACTCAACTGTGGCAACAATTGTGAGGTTGGTCCAAGACCGGGCAGTGTTTCATTCTGTTGTGCATAGAGTCGCTATGAGTTGGTACCAACTCGATGGCCCCTAGCAACAACAACAATGTTTAATTAGAGTCATACTTTAGCACTAATCTAAATTGAATTAATTATATAACATTTCAAAATAGTCTTATTAAAGTGTCCCTGAAGTCTGGTTAAAAGAGATGGGGATAAGATTCTTATGATTCAATCATGAGCAATTATTATCATGACTAATTGTGATTGTCACAATCACAAAGGTAGAAGTTTTGTAACAAAAATGGGGGAGTAGTTAATCTTACTGTCCAGAAACAGAGGACCCGGGGATCATCAGGGGAGAAGAGCATAGGCAGAATGCGGGACCTTATCCAGAGAAGCAGTGGCACCAGAGATGGAAGCAGAGATGGGGACATGGAAAGAGGGAGCAGCTGAGGAATCTAGATTCATGGGAAGAGAGGGACTAAGAGGTGGTGACCAGGAGGCAGACTTGCAGAATATGCCCTTTGGTGGTGTAAATTATTATATATGCCTGAGTGTTTAAAAACAAAAAAGAACTAAAGTGAATAGAGAGAAATTTTGTTAACAGATAGTACATGGAGGGGATTATAATCATTTTAATGAAACAAGATGTGTGATTTGTTGAATGTAAAACTGATTCACTCAATCCACAATGAAAACCTTAAAAATAAATAAAGTGTCCCTGAAATCCAGGTTTTGAAAAGAAAGGAAACAAAAAGATAAGTGAACATGATCTGTGTATACATGTGTATAGAAATTAACAGGAAAATATTTGGAAGTATGGCATCAAAATATTAACAATGGTTGTCTCTGGATGATGGCAAAACAGGTCTTTTTAAATTTATTTTCCAAATTTTCTATTGTATTATCGGAATTATTTTTACACTTAGAAAACATAAAATTGAAAAAATGAATCTAATTAAAAAAAAAGAGCTACGGTGGTACAATTCATTGAATACTGTGCTGATAACTGAAAGATGAATGATTCCAATCTACCAGCTGCTCTGTGGGAGAAAAATGAGGTTGTCTGCTCCCATAAAAATGTACAGCCTAAGAACTCCTATGGAGCAGTTCTACTGTGTCCTATGGGGTCACTATGAGTTGGAATAGATGTGATGGTAGTGGGTTGGGTTGGGTTTAGTGTTATTATATATTTTATAGTGCTGTATTCCTGTAAGATAAGTAGGACAGGTGGACACTCCACTTTACAGGTAAACCTCTGAGGCTCAGAAATTTGAAATCCACACAGTGAGTGGGAGAACCAGCACTAAGTCAGGTCTTTTGAGCATCATGCCATGTACTTCTCCACTCAAACCTGCTGCCTGAAAACCAGAATGGGATGATCTAAAAATATAGGCATACCTACTTTTGTACACATAGTTTCTAGGTGGTACAAACAGTGAGCACTTGGCTACTAACCAGAAGATTAGTGATTCAAATCCACCTAGAGGAGCCTGGGAAGAAATCTACTTCACTGCTTAAAAAATTCTCTGCAGAAAAGATGGAGACAGCCTAAGTGCCCATCAATGGAAGAATGTATAAAAAAAACTGTGGTACATACACACAATGGAATATTATGCTACCTTGAAGAATAACAAGGAAGCTGCAAGCCACTGCATGACATGGATGAACCTTGAGGAAATTATGCTGAGTGAAATTACTCAGTCACTAAAGGAGAAATATTACATAAGACCATTATTGTAAAAGCTTAAGAAAAGATACCCACACTAAAAGAAAGAAAAATGAAAAAATGAAAAATTCTTTGTTGGTTACTGGGGAGTGGGGGGTGGGGTGCGAATGTAGAGGGAGGGGAGGAAGTGGATGGTAGAGCACAGGGTAGTGGGTAGACACATCACAGTTCAGGTGTTAGGATGGGTAATACCCAAGAAGGGGGTGGAGGATAGAAGAAGAAGGTGGATAGAAGAACACTTAGACTGGCTTGCATGGGCTAAATGGGTCAGAGGTAAATGGTGATGTATCCTCAACCCTGGAACAAAAGGGCTCTGTAATACAAGGACTGAGGCATAGTCTGAATGGGTAAAAGAGGGGAAATAATCTTAAAATACTTGATTGATTTATGAATATTTGTTACCCTTGCCTACTATTGTAAAATAGACACTTGAGGGGGATAGAAAGGAATATCTGGAAACATGATTATGGAAAGCTTGTAAGCCTGCCTTCAGCCTATAACTGATTGGAATACCTAAAAGGGGTGCTAGAACTTGCCCAGTGAAAGAGGCTTCTTCCAGAGCCCTTGTAGGGTATAAGACCTTAGTTGGAATCCTAATCCCCATCCAGAACCTTCTGAGATGGGAAATTCCCACTTGAAAAGACAAGTAGACCAGCCTGGAACAGCTAGAGGAACAGAAGATACTTCTTGAAAGAAAGACCAGCAGGAAAAACAAAAAACAAAAACAGCAGTTCGATTGGCTACTACAAGAACAAGCAAGCTGTTTGCCTGGGAGCCATAAAGGCAAGCAATCAAGTCCCTTCAGGACAAACCCCCTTCCAAGACTGAAACTCAAAAGGAGTACACGAGCAGGCATATAAGCTTTCTGGTGACCACATTGGTCTACTGGTAAAAGGAAGTGGGGGAAAAGCAGTTATGAAGAGATGGGCTGAGTCTAACCAAGTTACATAGACCCCATTGACCTGAAGTATGGTGAGAGATAGTTGGCCGAAGTACAGTGAGACCAGGGAACTCCTGAGCCCACGGACAAGGACATGGCCACAGAGGGCTAGACCTGAGAGTGAAGTGTCCAGTTGATATGAAGTGAGGGGATACGCACAAGGGCACCCAAACTTGCAGACAGTGTCCATTGGACCTAGCTTTGATGGCTGGATTTTCAGAACCCAATTAGAGGAAGAAAAAAGTTTGTTTTTTTTTCTTTTTTAAAACAAGTGTAAATCACTACAATCTGATTAATTTGACCTATACTCATGGATGTAGTACCTTAAAATACCAACCAAGAGGGAAAGAATCTTTACAGCAAGGATGATTCCTATCCCCTCTGTACGCAGGGTTAATAGAGATGAGCAACTTAAACATTGGCTACCTAAAATGGGTTGGAGGGAGGGATTGTAAAGGCACGAAGTGACTGGCTTACAAGTTTTCAAGAGGGAATTTAGATTCAGAGTGTGTGGAGGAAGGTAGAATCCCCACTAAGTGGTTTTCATCTTGTGTAGACAGGTCTGGTGAAAGGAGATGGGGACAAGATGCTCATGATTCAATAGTGACTAATTGTTATTATGACTTTGCGATTGTCTCAACTATAAAGGTAGAAGTTTTTTAGCAAAAAGGGGTGAGTGGTCAATCTTATAGTCCCGGAGCGGAGGACCCTGGGGCCATCAAGGGAGAAGATCAGTAGTGGAGTGTGGGACTCTACCCAGAGAAGTGATGAGGCAGAGATGATGACATGGAGAGATGGAGCAGCTGAGGACTCTAGACTCATGGAGGGAGAGGGGATGTGTGCTGGCGGCCAGGAGACAGGCTCACAGGGTGTGCCCTTTGGCTATTTGAATGATTGTATATTCCTGAGTGTTTTGGTGCATATCCAAAAAAAAAAAAAAAAAGAAATAGAAGTCAATACTGTTGAATGATGAATGAAGCATGCAGAGGATTGTAATCATTGCAATGAAATGAATATGATAGGATGAGTGTAAAACTGATGTTTCCCCATGTAAACTATCACTCAATTCATAATAAAAACTTAAAACACAAAAACAACTCTCTGCAGAATTCTATTCTAAAACAAATGGTATCACCATGAGTCAGAATGGACGGGACAGCAACTGGCATGTCTTTTATTATTATTTTGTTGTTGTTTTAATCAATAGATAAGTTCTTGAAATTTTTCACGTAAATCAAAGTCATAATTTAAATACAATGGTAGATGTTTCAAAAAGCAAACAATCACCATCTAAACACCAAACAGAAGGGGTATTGTTTTAGACTTAACCTAGCATTGCCCACTTATCTAAAAGGGAACATGATTGGGCCATGTTTCTGTACCCACACTCCTTCCTCTTCTACCCCACCCTCCATGCCACCAAAGCAGCAAATTCAGATTTGAATGTTGTCCAGTGACTCCCAGTTACCACTCAATGCTCCAAAATTCATTGAACTGAACTGAACTGAACTCATTGAGATGAATTGAACTCAGGTTTGTATATGAATGCCGAGGTAACTTGGGGGAGTTTAGGAGCTTAGGGCTTTCTAATTGTGGGGCCCCTAGGTCCTGGAACCATTTTTTTTGTGTGTGTTTTTTGGGCACTGACAACTTCTTGGGAAAGACAAGATGTCTGTGCTTTGGGTGTGGCTCCTGCATTTGCTTCTGTAAGTAGTGTGACTCATTTCTGGGGCTCACTTAATGCAAAGTGATGGGAAGTTGTGGGCAGTGAGCTACTTACCAGGAGAAAAATATAGTACTTTGGGGGTTTCTAAAGACTTTAGTGAGACGAGGTGCCTGCCAAGCTGAAACAGCAGTAGCACCTGAAGTATGTGTGTTTTGCATCTGACATAAAATCTGGGACAAGAAGGAAAGAGAATGACTTTGATTGAACAATGATCGTGGGTGGGACCCTCTGGGGTGCTTTGCTTTGCGGATGTTAATACATTTTTAATCCCCATAAAAACTCCACTTTATAAATAAAGGTTATAGAGAGTTTGTCAGGCTTGTTCACTGTCATGCAGTCAGTAGGTAGGTAGTGGAGCTGGGATTTTCAAGCCCGTATTCTCTCTGAAGGTGATGCAGTGTTTAAGTGTTTGGCTGCTAGCCCAAAAGCCAGCAGTTGGAACCCACCAATCTCCCTGTGGAAGAAGGGTGTGGTAATCTACTTCTGCAAAGATTTATAGTGTTGGACAGGTAGGGGCACTTTTACGATGTCCCATAGGGTCGCTGTGAGTCGACTCAACATGGTGGCAGTGTTTGTTTGTTTTTTACTCCTTCTGAATCCATTAAGCTATGCAGGGTATGCAATCAAATCATAAATTCAGCTCATTCCTGGGAAAGTATGTGAAGGACTTAAATTAGTAACTATACCACCTCAAGAAAAATTAAGGAGAGATTGTTTGTGGCAAAAGGAATTTTATTTTTTTCTAGTGAAAATTTTTGTCACTTTGTCTGTACTTCCTGTGTCAGGTGGTATGTCTCCACCGGGAGGCTGGGTCCAGCATGAAGGTGCCAATGCCCAGTGGCCCTCACTCAGTCTCTGTAATAGAGTCCCTCAGTCCCGGCACAAGGCTGGATTCTGATGTCCGGGATGAGCCCCAGCAGACGTGTAACTAGTGTGTCATTTTATGAGCGAGAGATTCTGAGCAAAGTCCCATGGCTGTGACTCACTGTGGTTCTATTTATAACTTGCTCTGCTTCTCAATAGCTCAGATAATGAATTTGTCTCAATGGTTTCCATGGACAGATTAAATCAGTCTTATATTTTTGTGTGTCTTGGATTTTCAGCCGATATGTGATGTCCTTTGTGGAAATAGAGAAAAGTCTGTCATGCAGTCCAGAACCTAAATGGTACCTGTAAGAGATTTCAGAGCAACTCAACAAGCCTTTTAGCAAGTAGTCATAGGATTCAAACATCAGTGGCCAAGTTGGGTTGTCTTGCTTCAGGTTTCAACACTGGAGCAGAGACATACTTGCCACATGTGTGCAAATATCTAAAGAGCTTTGGCACTACAGGGACATTCATTTTTCTGTGACTGTGCTGGCAGCTGCTGTTAAAAGATGTTAAAGTCCACAGACGCAGCACCTCAGGAGTACACAGGTAATGTTGTTGTTAGGTGCCATCAAGTTGGTTCTGACTCATCGTGACTTTATGCACAACAGAAGGAAACACTACCTGGTTCTGCACCATCCTCACAATTGTTGACATATTTGAATCCATTGCTGCTGCCACTGTGTCAGTCTATCTTGTTGGGGGTCTGTTTCTTTTTTGCTGACCCTCCACTTTACCAAGGATGATGTCCTCCTCCTCCATGAACTGGTCTCTCCTAATAACATGTCAGATGCTTGAGAGACAAAGTCTCACCATCTTGGTTGCTAAGGAGCACTCTGGTTGTACTTCTTCCAGCATGGATTTGTCTGTTCTTCTGGCAGTCCATGATGCTTTCACTATTTTTCTGCAAACATCATAACTCAAATGCATCAACTCTTCTATGGTCTTCCTTATTCATTGTTCAAGTTCCACATGCATAGAAGTCAGTAGGCAAAAGGGGGTGATGCTAAAGCAGGAGAAAAAGACAAGGTGTCAGATGGCCTGTGGACATGTGCGCATCTCCTGGTAATTCTTAGAAATAGTTGAGGAAACAGTATGGTTGTTGTTGCTAAATGCCATTCAGTCAGTTCCAACTCACAACAGCCCTGTGGTTTCTCAGAAGCGACTGGTGGGTTTGAACTACTGACCTTGTGGTTAACAATCCAGTGCATATCCTACAATGCCACAGTCAGGTAGTATCCCTGAAAAAGCTGATGAAGTTAAGAACCTCTGAAGCATGGACTATAATAACATAGACTGTTGGAACTGAAAGAGTCCATGAAAGTCCTAAATTCAAGTGAGACACTTGTCAGACAAGGAAAGCACAGCTCAGAGAGGCTAAGATTTGCCAGCATCACTCAGCGAGTCAGAAACCATTCCTTTTCCACCTCCCAACATATGAACAATAGATAACTAACCTGGTCTCTCCAAAATGAAAAGGTTTTCTTGTGTTTATGGTTCATTTGATTAGAGATGAGTTCTTTGCCATTTTCAAAGGCACTGGCAGCATAATTCAGCGATCTAGTCCTAGCTGTAAGATCTTTAGGGTGTGATGTCCACACCTCTGTTCACGAAGATATTTTCTCAGGAGGAACCTGCTATTGTGACCTTCCTTTGTCTGCCTTGCCCATTGCTCCTAATTCCCTTCTACATCTCACTGACTGAATCACAGAGCAGCTTATGATGAAACAGGGATGACAAAGAGACCAGGAAGAGAGTAAGAAGAACCTGGGGCAAGTGTCAGCCTTGAGTCAACCCCGAAGGAGACCAAGATCCTATGCCAAGTCTAGAGGGCCAGAGTCAGAGGAGAAACAAACTGAGGAGAAGGACAGAGTCAAGCAAGGGAGGAGGATCGAGAATAGAGATAGCAGATAGATTTCCTTTCTAGTGCCAACTTTCATCAACTAACAGGTAGGAGCTTCTGAAACAACAGATTCAAAATCAGGCTTGGGAGGGTTCTGTGATTGATTAGTGATGTCTGTTTTGGGTAACGGAGGGAGAGTAAACATGCACATACTATGTACTCACAGTATATAGCAATACCATCTCATAGTTAAGAGGGAAGGCTCTGCAGACTGCTACATTTCTATTCATTATTGTTAGGGACTTTCGACAAATTGCTCTACTCATTAGTGTCTCATTTCTCCAATTTTAAAAATGGGATTAAAAACCCATAAGGATATTTACATATTAAAAAGCAGTAATTTAGGAACAGTGTCTGGCTTACAGTTGCACTCAGTACATATTGACCATTATTCTGATGCTAATCCTTGATCTCAAGCAACAAGTGTGAGGCATTCATGATCTGTAAGGATGAGGATTGGATTTAAAGGGCCATAGGTAGGCGGAACAACATGGGGTTGATTGTACAACTGTTTATGTGTAATAATACTTACAAGGTGTTTGGAAGCTAGATTGTCAAAAGAAAAACTTCATGTGTTTGGAGCCTGGAATTCTGGAGAGATACTCCCAGATAAAGTGGATTACATAAAAACAGGCTCCACCTAATCCACATTGGCTAGGTGTGGGCTTGTATTTAAATCATTCATCCCATTTGTGGCTCTGTGGGTTAATGTGCTGGACTGGAAAGCCAGTTTGAATTGCAAGGTGAGTGGTTCAAGCTCACTATGCACTCCTAGGAAACCCTATACAGGATCTGTATGGGTAAGAACTGACTAAGTGGCACTTAACAACTATGGTTAATTTTAGTTTAGGTCCCAGAGAAGGAGGAAGTGACCCATCTTTTCTCTCACCCCACCTACTTATTTAAGATATAAACCTGCCTGCAAGGAGGTCTGGTAGTGTAGTGGTTACAAATCAGGCTGTGAACCGCAAGGTCAGCAGTTCGAGACTACCAACTGTTCCACTGGAGACAGATGAGGATTTCTGCTCCCATAAAGATTTACAGCCTCAGAAACCCTGTACAGGGTAGCTATGAGTCAGAACTGACTCCACGGCACGTAACAACAACAGTTAACTGATGGTACACAGAGGGGATTGCAATCATGGTAATGAAGCAATGTATGTGATTTGCTGAATATGAAACTGATGATCTGCTCTGCAAAGCACTGAATTCACAGTAAAAACGTAAAACAACAGCAAAAGTAGCCATCAGGTTTACTACATGCTAAACCTGTTAAACAATTTTACATGATATAATCATTATAGATGTTTTAAAAATAGGAACTATTGCTATTTATAGTTCATAGATGGGGAAACTGAGACACAAAGTGATTGGCTATCATGCCAACTCACAACTGATAGCAGATTTAGAATTTGAAATTAATAAATTGATTCTACTTACTAGACAGAAATTCTGTCACCTACCTTCCAACATATTCTAATCCATCCATGGACTCAAAACAGAACTCTGGAGGCCGTCTTTGGTTTACTTCCCTGCGCACATTTAATCTATTTGGACTTCCTGACCACTTCAGCCTCAAAGT
>NW_006408590.1:11576687-11582602 GCF_000296735.1 Chrysochloris asiatica
GGACTTGTTAGAGGCAGTTGTGAGTGGGTGCTATGTCTGTAGGTGAAATCCCAGTCTTGTCCTCTGATCTCAGCCCATCCCTTGCATCCTGAACCGTTTGGTTTCTCTGGTTCCCCTTATGAACTATCAGTCACAGGTGCTTTCTGGGATTCTTCCTCCAGCACACTTATTGTGTTCCTGCCTTAGTCACCTGACTGATCTCTACCTTGATTTAGGCCTCCATTACCAGCCTAGGTCTTGCTTGTCCTGAGCACAAATTAGCCAGCCTTAATATCTGTGTAAGGAGTCCTGGTGTGGCACTGTAGGGTAAGCACTGGAATGCTAAGCACAAAGTTGGTGGTTCAAACCCACCAGCTACTCCTTAGAAACCCTATAGAGAATCAGTATGAGTTGGAACAGACTCAACAACACTTAACAACAATAAAGCTGAATAAAAACAGATTCTTAAGAAAACAGCAATATCCTGTCATCTAGTATTCATAAAACAAAACTCTCGATGGAGTTCTGGTGTGATGCTGCAGGATAATGCACTAGACCACAAAGTTGGCTTGAACCACAAGGTTAGTAGTTTAAGCCCACCAGGCACTCCTCGGAAACCTTAAACAGAGTCACTAAAAGTTGGAACCAACTTGACAGTACTTAGCAACAAAAAAAACACAACAATACCCGTGTACTCAACGAACTCATCAGTCCTTCTCCTAAAAACTTGCTTAATAGCCTTGAGCATCTGCTTGACCTGCCAAGAGAATTTAAGAGCCCAAGCTGATCCCATTTTCCTTATTTACTTTCCCCAACTCCAAAGTACCAATGGAGTACCCCTCCCACCAAGTACAGGAGCATTTCACACAGGCACCAAATGTTCTGTTTTCATTTTCTACTGAACCATTTTATAACATCCTACATTTTGTAAGCTACTGCAAATCCTTCTTGGGAGGAGCCAGGAGAATAAATAGATGTGATCACAAGCAATATATATGTCAAAAAGACCAAATGATGTGAGAGTCAGGGATACATCTGAAATCAGAGTTCTTTGAACTCAGAGTTTTTTCTTGTTGTCAATTAGATTTATAAGAAAAGACAGGAGTTAGGAAGAGTTGTATGGAGTGAAGTACAGTTTTGTTTTGCTTTTTTAGAAGATTGAAATATGTGGTGGACATAACATTTGGACATCGTTATACTGGAGTCCTGGTATGTTGCTATAGGATAAATGTTGGAATAGTAACCACAAGGTTGATGGTTCAAACCCATCAGCCACTCCTTGGGAACCCTATACAGTGTTGCTATGAGTTGGAACTGACTTGATGGCACAGTTCAACAACATCATCACACCACCCTTCCTTTCTGAGGTGATTTCCCCATTGTGTGTTATGTTGGTAGAGCCTAGTGTCGTACCTTCTCCTGTAGAAGATGAAAGAGAGAATCTCTCCTTTCCTCTGTGCCCTGGCAGAATGGGCTTGCACCCTATGCTTCTCCAGTCAGACCTTCCTATATCAGTTTTGGAATCTAGTGAGTGGCACAAAGTGGGGCTACATGAAAGTCAGGTCATCATGAGCAGAAAAGTGATATCAGTAGTGGGCAGTAGCTACAGTATTGGTAGTATTCACTGTTGTGAAATGCTGTCGAGTTGGTTCCAACTCACAGCGACACTGTATGGGATTTCTGAGGAGTGGTTGGTGGGTTTGAACCGCTGACCTTGCAGTTAGCAATCCAGTGCTTGTCCTACAGTGCCACAGTATATCCAGTAGTATCCATAGCACATTTTAAACAAGTTTGTCCTAAGATGTGATCTTGAATGTGCTGCTATTTCCTGCATCCCTGGAGCTGCTCTGATCTTGCAAGAGTGACTTTTATACTTTCCTGTCTACTCTGAACATCCCCAAGTTCCTTTAATGAATTTATTTTCCACTTCAGTTCATACAGAATTGATTTTTATTGTTTGTGCTCAAGGACTCTGAATGATATACCAGAGGAAGTGATTTGCCCTCCTTGGAACTCTTCTTTAGGGACATTGTTGTTGTTGTTGTTGTTAAGTGGGTTCCGACCCATAGTGACCCTGTATCACGTTTCCAAGGAGCAGCTGGTGAACTTAAACTGTTGACCTTGCAGTTCAAATGACCTTGCAGTCCAGTGCATTAACCCTCAGTGCCACACCAGGACTCCTTAGGGGCATGAGAAATTCTCATTAGTGTATGTAAAGAACTGGTTTTAGGAAAAAAAGGCTAGAGAGGTGTTTGTCTGATCTTCCTTCTCCAAGAAAATAAGAGGAATTGTGGGCCTCAGTGACAGTTTATCTTTATATTGGCATGATTAAAAGAATAGTTATTAGTTGAATAAATGAATGAATGAGTGAAGAAATATTTCTTCACAGAAAATTAGACTCATCTTTGAGTTCCTGTCCAGGTGGTGGATATAAATTGGAAACAATTGTATTGATATATACCTAGGAACCTCGGAGTTTTACTTACCACCAAAAATACTCTTATTTTATCTGCTAAATGTTTTGAGATGCAGAGAAAATTGGATCCTGGAAGTCCTGGTTCTTTAAGCCATGCTTTCTTGAAATTCTGG
The DNA here is from genome assembly GCF_000296735.1 of Chrysochloris asiatica. Lineage (NCBI taxonomy): Eukaryota > Metazoa > Chordata > Mammalia > Afrosoricida > Chrysochloridae > Chrysochloris > Chrysochloris asiatica. Next base: position 11,579,256 of record NW_006408590.1, read on the forward strand.
AGAAAGACATCAAAGGAAAGATTGACTTGTGTCTGATTTACTTGGACCATTCTGATTGTCTAGCACTTGGCTTGTATAATATTCATGGGCCAAGTCTGAAATGGGCTTCTGTATGGCTGGAAAAATTCTCTAGAGTCCAAAGCTAATCCCCAAATATGAATAAACATGGCAAGACAAGGTTACGGAACGAACTGTAGTGCACCATCTGGAAGCCACATGGATCACAAGTCTTTCTTGGAAACCCAGTGACTACCTCCAAACTACTTCTGAGGGTTCAGTCTCACCTCTAGCCCTACTAGCATGATTTCTTGTGAAACAACTCCATTCTTTTCACAGGGACTAATTTAATGACCTCTTTATTGTTTTGTTTTGTTTCGATGGTCATGAATGAGAATATTTTACAAAACCTATTAATAGATTTCTTTAAATTCTAAGCCAAGTCATAGAGAAGTTCTGGAAGAAAAGAGGCATTACATTTTCTGGAAAATGAAGGTGTGGTGGACTAAAAGATTTCTCAATAAATTCCTCCATGAAGGCCAGTACAGAACTATTCATCAGCTTTGTGGTTTTAAAGGTACAGGCTGCTACACGTGCTTCCAGAAGAGAAGGGCAGAGCACATGCAGAGAGGTGAAATCCGAGGACATGCTGGGGTCAGCGCTGTTAATCAATGGGGAACAGGCTTGGTCTTGATTAGAGAGGAAGGGTTGTGGGGAGTATCTTGAGCTAATTCTGAGTCACCAGGAGACTCTGACTTTCCAGTTAAGGAATCATTTAAAGACTCAATCCAAAATTAAGAGGACCTGAAGGTTAGAAACTCAGCTGGGACATCCAGAGACAGGAAACTGAGAATAGTTACAAGAGTAATTTTGCTCAATAGCATCTTTATTTAGGATCATTTGTAACATGACAGTATCTTTACATTAGTGGCTCTGTAGGATAAAACACTGGACTGCGAGGTTGGTTTGAACTGAAAGGTCAGCAGTTAAAACTCACCAACTACTCCTCAGAAGCCTTATACAGGGTCTCTGGGAGCTAGACCCAACTTGATGACACTTAACAACAACAGCAATCACTTAACAACTTAAAGGTACTACCTTGCATGAATCTGATAGAGGAATAAAGTGCTTATATGAAACATGAAATCTGAGAACCGTCACATCCTGTCTAGTCAAGGATACAAATATTTCAGTCTCCTCTTTAGCTAGAGAGATGGATAGATAGCAGCCATTGAGTCAGTTCCAACTCATGGTGACCTTATGAACAACAGAACAAAAACGTGTTTGGTCCTGCGTCACCCTGACAATCGTTGGCATGTTTGAGTCCATCTTTGTGGCTACAGGGCCAATTCATTCACCAGAAGTCTCCCTGCTGGCCTTCTACTTCACCAACAATGATTGTCCTCATCCAGTGACTGATCCTTCCTGATGTTCAAAGCAAGCAAGTTGGACAGTGTTCTACTGTGATCCATGGAGTTTTCACTGACTCATTTTCACAAGAGTTTCACCAGACCTTTCTCCCTGGTCTGTGTTAATTTGGAAGTTCCACTGAACCCTACCCACCAGGTTGCTGGTATTTAAAATCCCAGTGGTAGAACTTCCAGCATCACATGATATATTGACAGATAGGCAGTGACCTTTTTAGCTATTTACTTTTAAATCTCTTAACTTCTAATTGTGGCTGGGGGAACAGAGACAAAATTCATTCAGCAACCCACCCTGCAATGTTAACCAAAAGATCAGTGGTTCAATCCCACCAGCCGGTCCTCAGCAACCCTATACAGGATCATTGCTATGAGTTGGAACCGACTCAACGGTACTTAACAACAATAACAGACACCCATTTCAGAGAAGGCTGTGGTTCAAATTTAATTTAGATTTTTCCTGCCCTGGTGGGGTCAAGATAAATAGAAATTACTTAGAGTTCTGACTTTACAGTGCCATCTCACTAAGGGTTTCTGAATCTTATTTTAATATTTCAGATGTGTCTTTCTTTGCTGACTAAATATCTGAGATGTAATAAATTCATTCTTATGGCTTTCTTCCTTAAGTTCTACTTTCTTCAGAAACTATGGAGTGTAGGCATCTGAAAAAGGCTAGAGAGTGAGAGATCATTAAAAAGATAGGAAGGAATCATCCTCCTATCCCACCCCACACCCCAAAATTCTGTTTACTTACATAGTGGCCCAGGACTACTGACATCTGGGTAGAGACAAGTGTGAAATAAGACTGTGTTTTGGAAACTGTGGTAATAAGGAGGCAATGAGTCAGTGCTTACTTAGCCCCAGAAAAAGATATTGCTCACAGAGGAAGCTTTGGGGCAAAGCCTGTACATGTTTCTGGGAGGTAGGGTGGGGGTGCATATTGGCACATGGGAGCTTGGAGGGAAAGAAGTCGGGGGAGAGAGAATGTAAATGCATAAAAGGCGGGAAAACACATTGGGGAAATGGTACTGAAAGTGTGTCTGTGAGGCGGAAAGAGCTGTCAAAACAGAAGCAGAACTCCTGTGTTGTGCTGATAATGAGGGGAGATTTGCAGATTGTGTGGGAAACCCACAGTCCTTTTTTTTTTTGGATTTATTTTTTCATGCTTCTAATTTTAATTTCTTTTCTATCTAACACATGTGGAATAATTATGGTGGTGAGCCTTGGTCACCTTAGGACTATACTTAATGTCCTAGTTTAGAATCTACCCAAACATAGCATACCTGGAAATGTTCCTTTATTTATCAGTAGCTGAAATAGAAGCTGAGTCACAGAAGTGACACAGACACATCTGGTGTCTGTCTCATTCCTCCTCACTCCCCAGAGGGTTGATGATCTTTGCCTTTGCTTAACCAGGCCTTGAAGTCTCCTCTTTGTGGGTAACCAACCACCTTGCTGAGCACTGGTTCCTCTAAAACTGGTCTTTCTCTAATTGCTCTCCCCGAAACCAGTGACTATATATTTGTGATTGACCTTCAGAGATGAGCTATAGGGCATTGTTTCAAGTGAAACCCCAGCAATCCCCCTTACGGTTCTAAACATTGGCTACTGAGGAGAACTCACCTTTTGAAAGCTCAACTTTGTTTGAATTGGATTTCAACTGCGCTTACGAGGAAGAGGGAGGGGAAAAGCCATGTAGGTTGAAAAAAGATACCTATGCTTTTTTCATCATGAAGTAATCAACTGCAATCACTGTGTGCTCAACCTCTAAGCTCTACAGAGGAAGGAAGAGGGTGGGATGGCGGGAACTACATTATCTTGGTGGTTCAGAGGCCACAATGAAATAGTGAGATAGACTTACATCTACAAGTAATCAATCCTACTGCCTTTGAATTGTGGTGTTGGAGGAGAATACTAAAAGTGCCA
>NW_006408590.1:11584292-11593660 GCF_000296735.1 Chrysochloris asiatica
AGTCAATGCTGACTCAATGGCACCTAATAACAACACTGACGCTTCTGAATGATGCACTGCAGATATTAAGAGGTTCAATGCTTTAAAATGGTACTAACAGGATGTGGAACCTTCTTCAAGCTAGATCTTCCCCACTAGCTGGATTCATCCCAGGCTATTCTTCATGCTAAAAACTCCTGTACAGCTCAGGCTAAGAGAAGGGACTGTAGCTGCTCAGGCCTGACACTCAGAATAGACTTCTGTCTCCTCCAAACAGAAGCTGTCTCCCCAGGCTGGTTCTCACCTCCTGGTATTACTTCATTTATCTTAGTACAACTTACTACCCCCAAGAAGACCCTCAATACCCATGACCATGTGTATGGTGGAGGGTGACCAGATTCCTTCAGCAATCATTCTATTTCAGATTTCCAATGATCTCCCTCTGCAGAAGGAGATTCTGGCTTAAATGAAATGAAATCAGATATTCTATGATTTATTAGCCAATGCTATTTTGCACATATACAGTTATAGTTTTCATTCTGTTTTTGCTGATTTAGAGTTAGCCTATTTCCCAAGGGAGAGTCCTGGTGTGGTGCTGTGGGTTAATGCACTGGACTGCAAAGTCGGTTTGAACTTCAAGGTTGTTAGTTCAAGTTTATCAGCTGCTCCTAGGAAACCCTATACAGGGTCGCTATGGATCGGAACTGACTCCAAGGCCTGTAACAACAACAACAAAATCCCACAGGTACTTCACACTGTCATTTATAGAATTACTTTGTCTTCATGAATAACCAGAAGGGACAAAACTGCTTAGAAGACTGAGACTGTGGCTGTCAGCCACCCTTCAGGTCTGGAATGGATCTCACCCTCATGACCCAATTTTCAGTCAAGCAGTAGGTAGGTATTTAGGTGGGACAGCGGCACTCTTCATGGAATGGCCAATCAGTCATGGTCGTAAGGGCAATATTTTCCTAAGGACAAAGCTGAGAAGGGATGGGAAGGGGGTGATGGAAGTAGGAAGTACAGGGAGGAAGTAGAATAAGTGGTTTTGCATGGAAGGGATTGCAATCATTGAGATGAAACTAAGTGAATGATTTGTTTAATGTAAAACTGTCGATCTTGTCTATAAACCTTCATTCAATTCACAATGTTGTTGTCGCTGTGAAGTGCCATTGAGTCGGTTCCAACTCATAGCGACCCTATAGAGGATTTCCTAGGATCGGCTAGCGAGCTTGAACCATCGACCTTTAGGTGCAAACTGACATTGCAGTCCAGCGGATTAACCTGCAGTGCCACACTGGGACTCCCAATTCACAATAAAATGTTAAAAAAACATAAGACTGCCTAGAAGAATTTGGGGGAGATGGGTGAGGCAGACACAGAGATGCACCACTCAGATTACCGCTCCGGAAGGGACTCACTGCTCTGTTACCAGGAGAGGAGTTGGCTGGTACGGCCTCCTTGTTGCAATTTATGAGCTGCGTCACAGCCTCTTAGAACGACCCCCACGATGAGATGACAGAGCACCCAGTGGTATGAGAGCCTGACCATTTCTGTCCAAACGGCTCTCAGTTGTAACCTGTACTCTTTGCTTTAGAGCAACATGTTGGGCTACAGACTGGATTGCCACTGTATGGCTTCCCCGCCTAATCTAATTCCACCCATTTCCTTTTACAGGTATTCCTGCCCCCAAACCTTAAAACAAAATACTATTTGCCAATAAATTGACTCTCTCACTCATCATTGTGTTGTTGTTGGTGTTAAGTGCCATCGAGTCGGTTACGACCCGTAGCGACCCTGTACAGGGTTTCCGAGGGTGTAAACCTTCACGCGAGTAGAAAGCCTCATCTTTCTCCCGCGGAGGAGCTGGTAGTTTCGAACCACTGACCTTAAGGTTCGCAGCCCGATTTATAACCGCTAAGCTACCAGCAGAGAACTGTGCTCCATAGGGCTTTCAATGATGGATTTTGTGGAAGTAGATCACTAAGCTTTTCTTCCAAGATGTCTGTCTCTGTGTGAACTCCAACTCCCAGATTCTTAGTTAGCGGTTGAGTATGCTAACCATTTGCACCATCCAGGGACTTCAACTCACAAGACTGTTGAAAAATTGGAGGCTCAAATGCACCCAGAGGCCTTGGAAAAAAGATCTGGGGATTAAAAATAAAACAAAATAAAAAACCAGCCAGCCCGTGAAAACCCTTTGGAATCAAGTTCTATGCAGATGCAGATGGGGTTGTTATGAGTCGGAGTTGAGTTGATACCTGGTTTTGATTTTAACATGTGAATCAGAATTAGTTTCTCACTTTTGGTTTAGTCATATAACATTTTGAGGGATTGAGAGGTTATTGGGGAAACACAGGTAAATGTCCCTTATTTAATAAAAGGGCCTGGCCAGGCAGGGCAGTGGTGTGTGGGAGACAACTGAGGGGACCCAGCTCTGGAGATGAATGGTAGCCATGGCAGGGAGTGTCTGAGAGGACTTTCCAAGGGAAAATGGGGTGATGAACCCAGGACCAACTTCCCTGATTTCATCATTTTGCCTCAGGCGGTCCATGTAAGCAAAGCACCCTTTAAATGTCCGTGGGTGTCTTTTGAATGATAGTATTTCTTATCGAATCTCTGATCTCCTGTTTGTCTCCAATCTGCCTTCCGTCTCCAAGACCCTAACATCGCCTAGAAATGTGTTGCTGGCCAAGACTACTGATTTCCTGCCACGCTCAGTGTCTGCAGTGCTGAGAGATACAGTGCAGAAGGAAGTCCAGCTTGGTGTCAGCATTAACTGATTCATTATGCCCTTGACATTTTCCATGCTACTACTTCCGTTGGTCTGGCATAGCCAGGCTGAGGTATCCTGCCAAGATGGGGAGTGTTGTTAACATTTTAAAGCTGAGTATTTACCCAAGTCATTGAAGCCATCTGGGCCTATGGAGCAGGGTTGAACACTCTGCTACTTTGAGCTCTTTCACCTTTTCCTTCTGAGATGAAATATTGGTGAAGAGCCACTTTTTCTGCCCCTAGAAGGAACCTTGGTAGCATAATGGGTTACAAACTGGACTGCTAACTTCAAGGTCAGCAGTTTAAATCTACCAGTCATTCCTCAGGAGAAAGATGAAGCATTCTGCTCCCATAAAGAGTTATAGCCTCACAAAGCTTATACAAGGTTACTATGAGTTTGAACTCACTCAGTGGCATACAGCCACCACTACCAACCAGTAGGTATGGGAAAGTTTCTTCTCAGATTAAGAAGGGTTACAAATGGGGGTCAGATTAGAACAAAGTCTAAGAGCCTGGCCAAGTTACTGTAATGGATTCTTTCTTCAAAATAAGAGAACAACTATGGCGTGCTATTTGAGTGTGTGCCTCTAGATTTCGACTTTTTGAGTTCATATCCTGGCTTTGTCCACTTACTAATTATGTGGTAGGAGTCCTGGTGTGACGCTGTGGGCTAATGTATCAGACTGCAAAGTCATTTGAACTACAAGGTCTGTGGTTCAAGCTCACCGGCTGCTCCTTGGAAACCCTATACAGGGTCGCTATGGGTCAGAATTGACTCGATGGCACTTCACAACAACAACAATTATGTGGTGCTAAGCATTTCACTTCATCTTTTTGAGGCTCAGTTGCATTAACTGTAAAAATTAGGACAATTGCATCTGCTTCATAAATGTAAAGTATATAAGATGACGTTAGATGCCGTCAAGTTGGTTCTGACTCATAGTGACCCTGTATAGGGTTTTGGAGGAACAGCTGGTGGGTTTGAACCACAGTCCAGGTGCTGATCCTACAGACTCAAAAAATATTGTGGAGACACTGATGGTTCATTGGTAGAATTTTTACCTTCTATGTCCTGGTGTGGCACTGTGGGATAAAGCGCTGACCACAAGCTTGGTTTGAACTGCAAGGTCGGCACTCACCAGCCACTCCTCAGAAACTCTATACAGGGTTGCTATGAGTTGGAACCAACTCAATGACACTTGACAACAACAATAACAACATGCAGGAGGCCCAAGTTTGACATGCATCCAATGCACCTCATGCCCAGTTACCGCCATCTACTTACCTGTTGATACGATGCTAAACAGGTTCAGTGGAGCTTCCAGACTAAAACAGACTAGGAAGAAAGTCCTGGTGATGTACTTCAGAAAATCATGTGGATCAGAGCGGTGTGATCCACAGCCAATCATGGAGATGGGGTGAGGCCACGCTGTGTATTGTCCCGCTGTGCATGAACTTACTGCGAGTCAGAGATGACTCAAGACTAACTGACAACAACAAATGTAAACTAGATTGTTCTTTCTGTGCTCCTCAGACATGTTTGGAGAACGTGCTGGTAATTTGACATTTCTGACTGCTATTGTTATTGTCACTAATGTTACAAGGTATAGCATGGCCCTGCTGGTACAGCTTTACAAAATGGTATTAATGTTCCTGTCTGTCTATATTACTAGAGTATGATATGCACCAAATGAAATAAAATATGCCTCAAAAAAGAAATATATGTTGAGGAACTATGAGATATTGTACAAAGGATTAACAGCAACAGCAGCAGTGGCAATAGACTGGTCCCGTCTTTCACCACTGATGTTGACTGTGTGCATGTGAGTGACTTGATTGAGGACCTGGATTTTGCCAAGGAGATGTGGGGCTAGTTCTTGCTGTGCTAGCTTTATAGAACCTAATGCTGTTTAGAGGACTTTTTTGATGTTCAACACTCTGTCATGGAGTGTGAGGGACTTCTATTAGGAGTTGTCAGTCTGAGAGACTGATGCCAGGGTCTAGTTTCCAGCTCAGAAACCCTGGGATGAGCAAAGCCAGGCCCTAGAGCAACACATGAGACACACAGACGATGTGGGGAGGCCTTAGCTCCTTCTGCTGTCTAAAGGATCCATCTCAGGGCTGGAGTTACTTGGCTGCCTCTGATCAGGAAATAGTAAGAAGCTTGTATCCATGGGAAAAGATCACCAATGCTTTTTAACACTCAACATGTCACAATTCCTGTTTAAGGGGGAAGATTCATTTTTTTCCCACAAAGTTGAAAATATTTTCAGGAAAAAGGGATCTTTTTGTACAAAGCCTGGCATAGGTTTAGATGTATAGAGAAATGGGTTCTCATTTTAGGTGGGGGTAATTTGGTAGCGTAGTGGTTACGAATTGGGCTGTGAACCTTAAGGCCAGCAGTTCAAAACTACCAGCTGCTCCGTGGGAGGAAGATGAGGCGTTCTGCTCCCGTAAAGATTTACAGCCTCGGAAACCCTGTACAGAGTCGCTATGGGTCAGAACCGACTCGATACAACACTTAACAACAACAACAACAATTTTGGTGGGGAGTCCTGGTGTAGTGCTATGGGTTAAAGCACTGGACTGCAAGATTGGTTTGACGCACAAGGTCAGTGGTTCAAGCTCATCAGCCACTCCTCAGAAACCCTATACAGGGTCACTATAGGTCAGAACTGACTCAACAGCACTTAACAACAACAATTTTTGGTTGTGAGCAAAGGACACCAACTTCAACTAATGCAGTGAATAAACATACACACACACCTGAAGGCTGTGGAGTAGTTCACAGAATCTAATGAATCTGACTTTGTACAGCACAGGAAACTAGGGCGCCTAGGTAGGAGAAACCAATGGGCGGACTGTCCATTAGTACCCATTGTACCCATGTATTACATCACTCAAGACTTCTTCTCTGGAGAGAGTTAACTAGTATTGGCTAGTAACATGCCAACTACTTGATCAATGGAAGGTCAGATACCTTGTTTGATAGGTTTAGACATATACCAAAAAGTACAGCAGCTTCCAATAAATTGTCATGGCTCTCTTAGCTGAAAGGAGAAGAGGATGTTGACCAGGCCCCCTCCGGATGTCTACCACAGTCTCTGCTTCACATCATCAGCCTCATTGTTACAAATAGTTTGCCAAGGCGGCCTCCTGGATTTACATTGATCTAAATGGAGCCAACACATTTCTGTTTTATAGCATTCTGGATAAAACTAAACCACGTACAAAATGGCTTCTAGTCTCCTCATGAGACTAGAACTTGCACCTTGCATTTCTAGTCTACCAGGAGAAAGGCACTTGAAGAGGCCTCACCTTTCTCTTTCATGACTCTATGCTCTGAATTCTGGTAGTTTGAGCCTCAAGGCCCGTGATTATGCAGCCTAGCTCTTGCTTAGACAACAAACTAAAAATAAGTGTCCCCAGGATCATTCATGTTGGCCATGACGCTTAGGCCACCACCTCACCACAAAGACACTTGTCATTTGGGGGTTTGGAAAAGGGAAACACTTAAATGCTAGTTTATCAGCCAAAAGAAGCTACAACAAAAAAAAACACAACACCCATTCCACCCACAGACTTCTAGTCAGAATGTCCACTTACAGCGGAAAGTTTAGCCTGTTATAAATTAAAGGCATAGAGCCCGTTCTTTATTTACATGTTTGTGGGGGAAGGCCCAATGAGCCCACAGAAGCTGCCCTTTAGAAGTTTCCAGAGACTCTAAACACAAATGTATACGTTTTTAAAAAATAATTAGAACCCTTGCAAAATACAGGAACAGAACAGAAAAGCCTGCGATGAAGTACACTCTTAATATTTTGGTGCATTTCCAATCCTGGTTTTTGGATCAGGATGAAGAGCTTAGGGGTCAAGGGCATTGTGCTGTAGAGCCAGAGGTCCCTGACTCGTTTCCAAGATTGTCCTACCTGCTTTCATTTTGCAATTATGGCTGAAATAAAGCAAAAGTTTAATAAACGCTGATGATGCAACTGCATGTTTTAAGGCATACCATTCATGGCCTTATTCATCCACTTTAACTTTTAACATAGGCTTTCCTCATGTTTTAAAGTGCCTTTGCCTGCATTATTTTAAAGATTATATGATATTCCATCAAATGGATGCCCCATTACTAATGGAATTATGCCCCTGACATTGGCCAGGAAGTATTACAAGTAATACCATGATGGGAACCCTTGTTCATAAACTGGGGCACTTTTGTTAAAGAGGAGTCCAGACACTTGGCATGTTGTAGGCGATGCCCTGACACTGCCATTTACCTTTATCTCTGTTAAAAACAGCCTCTGAATTGGACAAAGACAAATTATCTAGCCCATGGATCATTCTAATCCAATGTTTCTTCACCTTTCCCCCCTTCATCCCTAGTATCTGGAAGTCAATTCCTACATATTAGTAATGAGACTGGAGAATTAAACAGCATTTAATTATTTTAAGTACTTGTTGCTTCATTAGAAGAAGTACTTGGTGAGGGCTGTAAGAACTGTCAGCAAAACCTGTTTAGGCAAATCCAGCAAACAGATACAGACATTGCTTGAAAAAACATGCTGAGTGCTCTTATAACTGTAAAAAATATTTTTGCACTACCATTATTAAATATTCTTACACTTTTTTTTTTTTTAAGACAAGAAAGAGGATTTACAAACTCATTGATTTTCCTCTAAGAATAGCTAGTCATTGTAAACCCTTAGAATCTCTTGGGGGCTCTGATACTAGTATTAGTCCCCTTTTTTACTTCATTATCTAACCACTACAGCAACCATCTTTGAGATTATCTACTATAATAAGTGCAGCCACAGTGCTCCTTGAAGGCCAAGATGGCCAAACTTCATCTCTCATACTTCAGACATATTGTCAGGAGGGACCAGTTGCTGGAGAAGGATATCATGTTTGGTAAGGTGGAGGGTCAGAGAAAAAGAGGAAGACCCCCAGTGAGATGGATTGGCCAAGTGGCAGCATCAATGGATTCAAGCGTGGCAATAGTGGTGAGGTTGGCCCAGGATCGGGCAGTGTTTCGTTCTGTTGTGCATAAAGTTGTTATGAGTTGGCACTAACTCGATGGCACCTAACAGCAACAACAACTATAATAATAATGAAAATAATACAAAGAACTAGCATTAGTTGGGCACTGAGGGTACGTCGGGTGTATTCTAAGACTTTTAATGGATGAATGAATACATTTCACGCTACTACGGGGAAGGGTGTCTGCTTCAGATTCAATGGACAGAGAAAGTCTTTTTGAAGTGACAGTTATGGTAGGGGTTGTTTTTAGTTGCTGTTGCCTCCGTTCCAACTCATAGCAACCTTAGGCACAACAGAATGAAACACTGTCTGGTCCTCTGCCATCCTCACAATTGTTGTTATGTTTGAGTCCATAGCTGTTGCCACTGTGTCACTGAAGACTCTTGGGGGTCTTCCTTTTTTATTACTAATTATCCATGATGTCTTTCTTCAGGGACTGGTCCCTCCTGAAAGCAAGTCCAAAGTATGAGAGACAAAGGCTTTGGTTTCTAGGGAATATTCTGGTTGTACTACCAACACAAACCTGTTTGTTCTTCTGGCTGTCATAGTACTTTTAATATTCTTCTCCAAAACCATAATTCAAATACATCGATTCTTCTCCAGTCTTTCTTATTTATTGTCCAGCTTTTACATACCTATGAGGTGATTGAACATACCATGGCTTGGGTCAGGCGCACCTGAGTTCTCACACTGCTGTCTTCGCTCTTGAACACTTTACAGAAGTCTTGTGAAAAAATTGCCTAATGCTATATGCCGTTTGATTTCTTGGCTGCTGTTTCCATGAAAGTAGATTGTGGATTCAAGCAAAATGAAGTATTTGGAAATTTCAATTTTTCTCTGTTTATCATGATGTTATTTCTTGGTCCAGTTATGAAGGTTTTTATTTCTTTACGTTGAGGTACTATCCATATTGATGGCTGTAGTTTTGTTTGTTTGTTTTTGTTTTCATCAGTATTTTAAATCCTCTTCACTGTCAGCAAGCAAGGTGTAGCATCTGTGTATCACAGATGGTTAACAATTCTTCCTACAATCCTGATACCATGTTTTTCTTCATATAATCCAGCTTCTCGGATCATTTGCTCAGCATACAGATTAAATAAGTATTCTGAAAGGATACAACCTTGGGACATATGTTGTTGTTAGGTGTCATCGAGTCAGTACCAACCCATAACAACCTTATGCACAGCAGAAGGAAACACTGCCCGATCCTGGGCCAACCTCACTACTATTGCCACACTTGAGTCCATCGATGCTGCCACATACTTCCTGATTTTAAAACATTCAATATCCCCTGTTCTGTTCTAACTTCCTCTTCGTCTGTTTATAGGTTTCTCAAGAGCACAATGAAGGGTCTGAAATACCCACTCTTGTAATGTTAGCCATAGTTTGTGATGATCCACATGGTTGAAAGCCTTTGCATAGTCAAAGCACAAGTAAACATCTGTCTGATACTGATTGCTTTCAGCCAAGATCCACTTGATGTCACCAATGATATCCCTCTTTCCATGGCCTCTTCTGCATCTAGCTTGAATTTTTGGTTGTTGTTGCTGTTAAGAGCTGTCGAGTCAGTTCCG
>NW_006408590.1:11594814-11597890 GCF_000296735.1 Chrysochloris asiatica
TTCTTTCAGCTTGAGAAATGCTGACCTTTTGTTTTTCTAATTCCAAGGCTTTGTACATTTCATTATAATACTTGATTTTGTCTTCTGGAGTTGCCTTTTGAAATGTTCTGTTTGGCTCTTTTACCTCCTCATTTCTTCCATTTGCTTTAGCTTCTCTATGTTCAAGAACAAGTTTCAGAGTATTTTATGACATCCATTTTGATCTTTTCATTATTTCCTGCCTTTTTAATGACCTATCGCTTTCTTACTGTATAATGTTCTTGATGTCATCCCACAAATCTTCTACTCTGTCGGTAGTGTCTAATGCACCAAATCTGTTCTTAAAATAGTCCCTAAACTCAGGCGGGATACAGTCAAGGTTATTTTTGGATCTCATGGATTTGTTTTACTGTTCTTCAGCTTCAGACTGAATTTGCATAGGAGTAATTGATGGTTTGTTCCACAGATATCCCTGGTCCTGTTTTGGCTGATGATATGATTTTCCAGGGTCTCGTCCCACAGATGTAGTCAATTGTATTTCTGTGTATTCCATCTGGTGAGGTCCATGTGCATATTCATCTTTCATGTTGTATTTTCAGTGAATAAGTCATTGGTCTTGCAGAACTCCATCATATGTTCTTCAACACCACTTCTATTTCTAGGGCCATATTTTCCAACTATGGATCCTTCCTGTTTGTTTCCAATCTTCACATTCCACTTACCAGTAATTATCAATGCATCTTGATTGCATGTTTAATGAATGCCATGTTGAAGAAGTTGGTGGTTGTGTACTACTGAAACAGTTCTGACTCACAGTGACCCTCATAGGGTTTCAAGACTGTAAATCTTTACGGGAGCAGAAAGTCTTATCTTTCTTCCATGGAACAGTTGATAGATTCAAACTTCTAACCTTGTGGTTAGCAGTCCAGCTCATAATCCATTAAGTTTCTAGGGATCCTTGGAGAAGTTGGTAAAATTCTTTAATTTCCTCATAACTGGTTTTAGTGGTTGGTGTGTAAATTTGAATAATAGTGGTATTAGCTGGTATTCCAGGTGTATAGATATTATCCGATCACAGACAACATTGTACTTCAAGATAGATTTTGAAATGTTCTTTTTGTTGATGAACACACTATTACTCTTGAATTTTTCATTCCCAACATGGCAAAACATATGGTCCAATTCAATGGCCAATACCAGTCTATTTTAGCACATTAATGCCTAGGATATCAATTTTTATGCAATCCATTTCACTTTTTTGCAACTTCCAATTTTACTAGATTCATATTTCATTTGAATCAGTGTTACATGTTCCTATTACTAATGGATGTTTGCAGCTGTTTCTCCTCATTGTGATGTTCCTCATCAGCAAATGAAAGTCCCGAAAGCTTTATTCCATTCTCTTCATTATGGTCAGTTCTAATTTGAGGAATCAGCTCTGCCTCCATTACATTTTAAGTGCCTTCCAACTTGAGAGGCTCATCTTCTAGCACAAGATCTGACAGTGCTCTGCTGTCATTCATAAGTTTCCCAGTGGCTAACCATTCCGAAGTAGTCCACCCCACTTTCTTCCCACTCTATCTTACTCTACTAAAACCTGTCTATCATGAGTATTTAAAATACCAGAGGGATAGTTCCATCCTCACAGCAACAGGCAAGCCACTGCAGTGTGACAAACTGACAGATGTGTGATGGGTGGGAAGAGTGAGAAGGGGCAATTCCTGGCATGGGGCTCTGAAGTTTGGAAAATCAGTTCTATTCCTGCACAGCTGGGGATTAGTGAGAGAGCAGGAAGGTGGCATCAAATCAAACTGGAAGAATCCTCTATAAAAGAGGAGTATGATGCAGCCCAAGTCTTAAGATGAGAGTTCACATCTTCTCTGTGGGGTGAAGTGGAGTGCCCACTAGAGGGTAGTTGATGCCTTCCAGGCAATACAGTGGTGACTTGGAATCAGTTGCAGTTAGAGATGGATAGAAGTAAATGAACTCAAGATGCATTTTGGAGATAAAATTGACAGTACTTTCTGGAGAGTTATAAAAAAAGGAAGTATGATAACGGAGACATAAAGGCCAAGTCCTGAGATTTTTTGGAATGAGCTCATGGGTTAAAGGCGACACCGTATTCTAGGATGAGGATGCCTTGGGGAATAACTGATTCATGGGTGGGGAAAGGAACAGTTCTAGTCTTGCCAAAAATTGACAGTGTAACCAAAAATAAATAGCACAATATTAGAAAAGTTAACATTCCCTTAATCATTTTGGGGGTAGTAAAAAGAGCCCATGTGTTAGGTTTGGCAGACCTGTATTATGTATATTATGTAAGTCAAGTTACTCAGGCACTCACCATTTGATGTTTCAATTTTCTAATCTCTTTAAAGGAGCCTTGTTGGTGTAGTAGGTTAAGCATTGGGCTGTAAAGTGCAAGATCAGCAGTTCAAATCCACCAGTCACTGCCAGTAAGATAAAACTGCCATGTAACTCTATGGAGCAATTCCACTCTGTCCTACGGGGTTGTTATCAGTCAACTTGTTTTTTTTAAAAAATCTCTTTAAGGAAGTTAATGTTGCCTGCCTCACACTGTTGTTAATATAAAGTATGTATATATAGCTCTTACCACAGCATATGACACATAGCAATTCTAGTTCCTAAAGATTAGTTGCAGTTCCTTGAAATAATCTACACAGGCTAGAACTATTAAATGCAATAAGTTCTTCCTTTTGGGAGCAATGTAAATCCTTTAGCCTAGGTACCAGGATGGGATATACCCAAAGAGAACCTAGAGGATAGTTGCACACCAGGTATGCCTTGCTTGCTATTTCAAGTCCCACAATTAAAGGTTTCATTTCTTCACCTGAAGGTTTTTTCCTTACGGAAACACTGATGGACCTAAGAAAGTTAGTCATGTAAGGCAATTTGTCAATAATAGAAAGGCGCCATAATGTAGAGATTAAGAGCGTAGATTCTGGAGCCAAACTGCTTGTGTGAATTTCAGCTCTGCAACTTATAAACTGTGTGAAACTCACTTCTCTGTACCTTAATTTCATCATCTATAAAATTGGAACATTAATTCCTTACTCACAGGGCTGCTATGAGGATT
>NW_006408590.1:11599090-11599650 GCF_000296735.1 Chrysochloris asiatica
TGTACAGATTCCTCATGAGCACATTAAGTGTTATGGAATACTCATTCTCCCCAGTGTAGTCCATTACGGTGTTAGAAAACTTATTATTTTGAGGTTAGAGAAGGACAAGACTGAGAGGAGAAGGAAGACTGAAGAGTTTTGAGTAGGAAACCTATAGGAAGAGGAAGCAGGGTAAGACTACATAAGCAATCATTAGAGAAGCTGAAGATAGACTTTTCTGCCTCTTGGTTTTGTCTTGTTAAGATCCTAAGGAAAGCAAATTACAGGATTTTGAACTTCCAGGACCCAACTCCAAACACCAAAGCTAATTTTTTTCCTCTTAGAAACAGCCTTTAATTCAAGTCACTCAGGCAAGGAAGCATACATTAAATCATACATTTCCGCTGCTGTCACTCCTAGCTGAAGAATCTCTCTGCCTGGAGCTCATGAAGAATGTGATAAAAAGTGTCCCCTCCCTCCCTGATTTGGCCTTCTCTTGTCATAGAAGTACCTTATGGTCCAGCAATTCCTCTACTTGGTATTTACCCACAAGATATATGAGCCATAATATGAGTAGATAT
>NW_006408590.1:11616303-11627839 GCF_000296735.1 Chrysochloris asiatica
TAAGTTGAGGGAGGGTTAAATTTTTTCTTCAGCTCAGTTAGTGGTGGGTTGGGTTAAGGCAAAGAGTAAGGCTTGGCCTAGTTTTATGATTACATTAAATTTTCTTTTTATTAAACTCCATGTGGAGATAGAATTTTGGAAACTCATATGGTGTCTTTGGTTTTCCTCACTCAGGTGATTTATGTTTGTCTTTTGTTTATTCTTGTTTAAGATTTAATAAAGAGGCAGTATAATACTTATATTTTTGAAGATGGGGTCTCTTTCCTCCCCCATATCAGTACTTAGTAATTTACACCTACATCTGTACTGATTTTGATTATAAAAGCCTATGCAAAACCCTTTCTTTAGAAACATTCTCAACTTTGAGTTGAGAGTGCTTTTGTGGTTTACAAATCATGATAAGAATCATTTTCAATCATTTTCCTAAAATTCAACTCAACTTTCTATTAGCTTTGACACATCACAACACAGGATAGCTTCTTGAGTGGCAGTAAGGTGTCAGATTATTCATACAAGTATAGTAGAGTTAGCTCTACAAGTGTGAATTTTGACAGTGGCAAATGGGAGCTAAGAGAGAGCCAGGAAGATAAATTCATCCCCTCCCCTCCTGTGAACTATTCTAAGGTGGAATGTCTTCAATCAGTGCCACCAGAGAAATTTCATAAGCTGAGAGAACACAACTTCTAAGTGGCCAGCAGTGTCAATGTAGCTCCCTGTGAAGTGGTGGCAGGGATGGTAATGCATCTAATCATCTCATTCCTTGCCTCCCTTTTTTCTGCACTCACCACCTTGAGTTTGCACCTCACAATTAAACTGTTTGTAGCTTAATTTTTTGCTTCTGGCTTTGCTTTACAGAAGACCCAAGGAAGACAACATGTGAATAAAGATGTCAAATAAGCCTTTAAAGTCTAGAACTCAGGGAAAAATCAGGATTGAAGCTATTACTGGGAAACATCAGAAGATATATGCTATTTAAACCCACAGGGAGAGTGTTTTCACTTAGAGAAAGACTATAAATAGAAATATGGTTCAAAGAGCAAGCTCAGGAAACTCCATCATCTAATATTCAGGTTGGCGGTACCGAGAATGAACAGACAATGAGGTAGAAGTAAAATAAAAGGAAGTGAAGTAAAATAGACCAAAAGAAAAGAAAAAAGAGGAAAGGGTGAGGTCCCAAGAGATCAGGTGAATTAAATCTAACTGACAGGTCAAGTAAGATATTATAGAGAGAGGCCATAGAATCTGACAACATGCAGGCTATTGGTAATCTTGATGAGAACAGTTTCAGTGGGGAAGTGAGATTATGGTGGGTAAAAGAGAGAAAGGAAAGTGAGGAAGTGGAAATAACCAACATAGACAAGTCTTTAACAAAATTTAAATGGAAATGCAGAGGAAATAAAAGCAACTGGACAATCTTTGTGCAGGGTGCAGTAAATGGGACCATTTATGCTTGGTGAAGGACACTATGCTTGGAAAGTGACAAGTAGAAGACCCTCAACAAGATGGATTAACATAGTGGCTACAACAACAGACTTAAACTTGACAACAATTGCGAGGATGGTGCAGGAACAAGTATGGTTTCACTCAGTCATACAGAGTTTTGTTATGAGTCAGAACCAACTCGACGGTGCCTACCAGCAACAATGGAGAAATGTTTCAATTTTGATCACTAAACAGCTGATGCTCTTAGAAGTGGCAGTCAAGAAATCAAATGACGTATTGCACTAGGCAAATCTGCTGCACAAGATCTCTTAAAAGTGTTCAAGAGCAAAGATGTCAGTTTGAGGACTAAGGTATGCCTGACCCAAGCCAATATACATGTGAAAGTTGGACAGTGAATAAGGAAGAGCGTAGAAGAGTTGATGTATTTGAGCTATGGTGTTGGAGGAGAATATTGAAAGTACCATGGACTACCAAAAGAACAAACAAATCTGTGTTGGAAGAAATGCAGCCAGAGTGCTCCTTGGAGGCCAGGCTGGCCAGACTTCATCTCTCATACTTCGGACATATTATCAAGATGGACCAGTCCTTGGAGAAGGATATCATGATTGGTAAAGTGGAGGATCAGAGAAAAAGAGGAAGACCCCAATGAGATGGATTGGCACAGTGGCAGCAGCAATGGGCTCAAATGTAGCAATGACTGTGAGGGTGGCCCAGGACCAGGCACTGTTTCGTTCTGTTGTACAGAAGGTCACTATGAGCTGATACTGACTTGATAGCACCCAACAACAACAACCACAAGCAGCTGAGGAAATTTTAGACAAATCAGTCCACTCTCTGGACATCAAGCTCATCATGTTGCCAAATTAGATGTCACTAAAATCTCTTCTAGCTCAGAAAAGTTACATTGCATGGAAATATTGAAGCTGATAGAGGAAAAAAAAAAAGGGAGTGGGGAAACACTAGTCCCTAGATGAGGCACAGTAAAGCAGTAAAGGCTTCCTACCTCCTGATATATAGAGTCCTGGTGTGGCACTGTAAGGTAAAGCACTAGACTACAAGGTCAGCTTGAACCTCAAAGTTAGTGGTTCAAACCCACCCGCATCTCCTCCAAAACTCTATACAGGGTTGCCATTAGTTGGAACAGACTTGATGGCTCTTAACAACACTTAATGACAACCTCGTAATATAGTGGCAAAAACTAAATAATAGAATGCATGCAAAACACTTCAACGGTACCAACAATAATAGTAAGAATACAATACACTTCATCTATTACTGGAAGCAAGAGAATTAGTATTAATGGCAAAAACTTGCAGCATGTTGTTATGTTACTGATATCCTGCACAAAAGAAAGTGCCATTTGGAGATCAAGAAGGACGTATGGGAAGAACTGGGGATGAATCCCACAGCAAGGTCCAAGGAAAGTACCTGGTGTGGTAGTGAGGACCATATTAGAGGCAGCCAATTAAGTGGACTTTCTGGAATAATTGCAGTGCTGGTGACTTAAATGATGTTAGAACACACCAGAATGGGAAGCTATTTTGGTTTTAAAGATGCTTTATAGTCCATGTGAAAGTAAAGCAGAAATGCAAAAGGTCAAGAACAGCCAAGACCCAATATAAGACCAGAGGGATGTAGGCAGAAGAATGATGAGGGCAGGAGAAGACCCTGGGAGGAGTTCCAGAGTTAAGGGAGCAGATAGTATTCTATACATAATCCTACACTAACGGTGATCAATGGGTAGATACATACATAGGTACACAGGCTGGGCAGGTGTACGGGGAGAGTGGAAGTAAACCCATAAATATATAAGGTGTGACAGTTAGCATTTATACATGGGTATTGACCTTTGCTGCAAACATTTGCATGAATGTGGTACAGCATACAAGAGGCAAAAAAATGCAAACTTCTTAGATATTACCAAACCCCTTGAGAGAATGAATGAATTGCTGGGCTTGGGGGCTCAGGACAATAGTCTCAGGGGACATCATGGTCAATGTTCTACATCCTATTTTGGTGAGTAGCAACTGAGATCTTAGAAACTCATGAGCAAACATCTAAGGTGCAACTACTGGTCTTTCCCTGTCTGGAGGGAAAGAAGAGTGATGAAAATTGAAGACATTTGGAAATAATTAGTTCAATGTACTAATTGTATATGATGTGAACATTAGTCTTCACAACCCTGAAACCAGAAGAATTAGATGGTACCTATCTACCCCCTACTAAATTCACTGAGAAAATCACATTAGAAGGTTGTGGGTAGAGTGGGAGAAAATGTGGAACAAAACTCAAAATCATAAGAAAGACCAGACTGACAGGTCAGATGGAGACGGATGGAACTCTGAGACCATGGCCCTTGGTCACCCTTCAGCTCTGGAATCGAACTCTTCCCTGTGACTTAATTTTCAACCAAACAATAGATAGGTATATAGGTGGGGGTGGGGTGGAGTGGGGACAACAATACTAGTGAGGTGTGTACAACATAGAATCATCAATCATTGGAGATCAAAAGGGCAGCATTTACTTAAGGACAAAACTCAGAGGAGTTGGGAAAGAAGGAGGAAGGGAAACAAGAATCACAGGGAGGAAGCGGGACAACTGATGGTACATGGCGTGAACTGCAATTATGGAAATGAAAAGACATGTATGATTTATTGAATATAAAACTGATGATCTGATCTGCAAACCTTTCAATCACTCAATTCACAATAAACAATTAAAAAAAGAAGAAGAAAGAAAGAAAAAAAGAATAGCCAGTACTAACTCAAAGAACTTACTCAACCTGATATTAAGATTTCTATAAAGTTACAATAATTAGGACCGCAGGGTATTGGTACGAACATAGACAAAGTGATGGAGCAAAGCGAAAGTCCAGACCCAGGTCTGTGCACATAGCAGCACTTGATCTATGGTAAAAAGGAATACCTCAGAGCAGTAGTGGAAGCATCATCTCAATAAATGCTGCTGGGTCCAACTGGTATCCACATTGAAAACTAAAACTGAAATCCAGCCCCTACCTCACATTATAGCAAAACAAAACAACAACAACAAAAAACTCTATTCTATTTGATTTGTAGATTTAAGGTGCAAGTTTCTAGACCATAGCACAGGAGAATAGCTTCTTGACCTTGAGGTAAGCAAATATTCTTAAATACTTTCCAAAAGCACTAACTAGAAAAATGAATATTTATAAACTGAATTTTGTTTGAAACTCAGGTACATCAAAAAATACCATGTTGTTGTTGTTAAGTACCGTGGAGTCAGTTCCAACTCATAGCGACCCTGCACAAGCTTTCAGAGGCTGTAAATCTTTATGAAAGCAGGAAGTCTCATCTTTCTCCTGTGGTATGGCTGGTAGTTTCAAACTGTCAACCTTGAAGTTAGCAGCCCAATTCATAACCACTATGCTACCCAGAGCTCCTTAAAAAGATAGCGTGTTGCTGTTGTTGTTGTTAAGTGCCATCGAGTCCATTCCGACCCATAGTGACCCTGTATAGGGTTTCCAAAGAGCAGCTGGTGAACTTGGAAGGTAAAAAAGGCAGACAACCCAATTGAAAACAAATAGGAAAAACCCTGAAACATTTACCTCACAAAAATGGGATAGCCAATGAAGACATGAAAATGTGTTCAATCTCAGTATTCATTAAGGGAAATAAAATCATACTCTAAATATCCACCAGTGCAAAAATAATTAAAACAACAGACAATATCAAGTTTTGTTAAGGATGTGGAGCAACTGGAACTTTTATACTTTGCTGGTGAGAGTACAAAGTGTTACAACTTCTTTGGAAAGCAGTTTGGTAATATCAGCTAAATCTACTCATAGTATGTCCTAAGACTTGACAAGTTCATTGCTGGGTGTGTATCTGACATAAGTCATGTTGTTGTTATTAAATGCCTTCCAGTCAGTTCTGACTCACAGAGACCTTGTATAGGTTTTTGAGCAGCAGCTGGTGAGTTTGAACTGCCAATCTTGTGGTTTAAACAGACCTTGAAGTCCAATGTTTATCCTACAGCACCACACCAGGACTTGTATATCTATCATGTTGTTGTTGGTGTTAAGTGCCATCGAGTTGGCTCCAATTCATAGCGACCCTGTATAGGTTTTCCAAGGAGCAGTTAGTGTGTTTGAAGTGCTGACCTCCTGGTTCCAGTCGAGTGCTGATCCTACGGCGTCACACCAGATGTCCTAGAGAAGCACAGTGATGTTCACTGAAGTGTTATTCATAATAGTCCCCAAACAGAAAAAACCCAAATTGTCTACTAAGAGTTGAAAAAGTAAATAAACTATAGTATAGTCATAGGATGGAGTCCTAGTCTGGTGCTGTGGGATAAACACTTGACTATAAAGTTGACTTGAACTTCAAAGTTGGTGGTTCAAACTTACCAGCCACTCCTCAGAAACCCTATACAGGGTTACTATGAGTTGAAACTGACTCGAAGGCACTTAACAACAACAACAACAGTACAGTCACAGAATGGAATACTATATACACTAAACATTAACTAGTGCTACACAGTATATGGAGTCCTGGTGTGGGGCTGTGGGCTAATGTGCAGACTGCAAAGTCATTTGAACTGCAAGGTCGGTGGTTCAAGCTCACCAGCTACTCCTTGGAAACCCTATACAGGATCCCTATGGATTGGAATTGAATCAACGGCACTTAACAACAACAACACACTATATGCAGGAATCTCAAAAACGTAATATTTAATTAAGGAAGCCAGTTGCAAAAGAATGCATGCTGTTTCTTTCTGTTTCCCTCCTTCCATCAAGTCCGCTCTGACTCACGGAGACCCTATAGGGCAGAGTAGAGCTGCTTTCTAGGTCAGGTAGAAATGCTAGGGTTTCTGAGGCTTGAAATCTTTATGGATGCAAACTGCCTCGTCTTTCTTCCACATATTGACTTGTGGCTAGCAGCCCAACATGTACAATGTTTTCAAAGGATTGTGAGGGCTGGTGAATCCAAAATCTTCAGGTCAGGCAGCAGATTGGAAACATCTGCAGGCTTACATGGCAAGACCTGGAGGTCGAGCAATAAGAAAGGTACAGGGTCGAGACAGAGTGAGTTCTGCCAGAACACCCATTTAGATATTCTGCATGAATGCTACTCTCTTAAGAAAACTCTCCTTTCAACTAATTATTAATTGGTCACATCATGAAAGGTGATCACACCAAGGCACATTGCATTATATTTTACATCACAGAACAGAAACCTGGTCAAACCATTGGGAAGTGCAGCCTGGCCAAATGACATATAAGATGAACCATCACAAACACCTATTATATCTCATGTACTATTCTAGGCTTCAGAGTCCTGGTGTGGTGCTGTGGGCTAATGCATCAGACTGCAAACTTGTTTGAACTGCAACATCAGTGGTTCAAGCTCACCAGCTGTTCCTTGGAAACCCTATACAAGATCACTATGAGTCGGAATTGACTTGACGGAACTTAACAACAACAACAACATTCTAGGCACTGTGGAAACACCAAGGCGCGCTGGTGGTGCTGTGGGTTACGGGCTGCTAACCAACTGCAAGGTTGATAGTTCACAGCCACCAGCTGCTCGCTCTGCAGGACAAAGCTGAGGCTGAGTGCTCCTGCAAAGATGCATGGTTTCAGAAACCCTAGATGGGGTCTCTAGGAGTCAGAACTGACTCCTTGGCACTGGGTTTCTTTTTTGTTTGTTTGGTGGATACAGCAGTGAACCAAAGAGAAAAAGTATAATCTCATGAAGCATTTACATCCTGATAGAAAGAGACAGAAAATATGCAAATAAACTAGTAAATGCCATTGAAAAAAATCAAGAGGAGGCATGGAATTCAGACTGTCAGGAGTCAGGTTTTACTATTGTATGGAGGGTGATCAAGGATGGCATCGGTCAAAAAGTGAGAGACTCGAGGGAAAAGAGGGAGTGCTCGTGTGTCTATCTGGAAGAAGAGGGTTCCATGTCTTGCAAACTATCAGAACAGAGAAGCTTCATATGTTTGAGCAACAGGTGGGAAGCTGGTTTTGCAGGAGGGCATGATGTAAGAACAGGAGTAGTGGATATAGAGCAGAGAGTTGTTGTTAAGTGCCGTTGAGTCGGTTACAACCCATAGCGACCCTGTATAGGATTTCCACAGAGCAGCTGGTGAACTTGAATTGCAGGTCTCCCAGTCCAAGTGGACTTTGCAGTCCAGCACATTAACCAGTAGTGCCACACCAGGAGTCCAGAGCAAAGAATTGTTTTTGTTGTTGTTGTTAGGTGCCATCGAGTCGGTACCAACTCATAGCGACCTTATGTACAGCAGAACGAAACAATGCCTGGTCCTGGGCCAACCTCACTACTGTTGCCACGCTTGAGTGCCACTTGGCCAATCCATCTCGTTGGGGGTCTTCCTCTTTTTTCTGACCCTCCAGCTTACCAAATATGATATTCTTCTCCAGTGACTGGTCCCTCCTGACAATATGTCCAAAGTATGAGAGATGAAGTTTGGCCATCTTGACCTCCAAGGAACACTCTGGCTGCACTTCTTCCAAAACGGATCATTGGTTCTTTTGGCAGCCCATGGCACTTTCAATATTCTCCTCCAACACCATAACTCAAAAGCATCAATTCTTCTATGATCTTCCTTATTCACTGTTCAGCTTTCGCATCCATATGAGGTTATTGAAAATATCATGGCTTGGGTCAGGCGCACCTTAGTCCTCAAGCTGACATCTCTGCTCTTCAACACTTTAAAAAGTTCCTGTGAGCAGATTTGCCCAATGCAATACGTCATTTGATCTCTTGACTGCTGCTTCCATGAGTGTTGATAGTTTGTCCAAGAAGAATGAAGTCCTTAATAACCTCAATCTTTTCTCCATTGATAAGAATATTGTTTATTGGTCCAGTGGTGAGGATTTTTGTTTTCTTTACATTGAGATGTAATCCATACTGAAGGCTGTGCTCTTTGATTTTCATCAGTAAATGTTTTAAGTCCTCTTCACTTTCAGCAAGCAAAGAATGTTGTTGTTAAGTGCCATCGAGTCGGTTCCGACCCATAGCAACCCTGTATAGGGTTTCCGAGGAGCAACTGGTGAGCTTGAACTGCCAACCTTGCAGTTCAAATGGCTTTGCAATCTGGCGCATTAACCCACAGCACCACACCAAGCAAAGAATGTTGTTGTTGTTGTTAAGTGCCGTCGAGTCGGTTCCGACCCATAGCGACCCTGTACAGGATTTCCAAGGGTGTAAATCTTTACGGGAGTAGAAAGCCTCATCTTTCTCCCGCAGAGTGGCTGGTAGATTCGAACTGCTGACCTTAAGGTTCGCAGCCCGATTCGTAACCACTACGCTACCAGAGCTCCTTAGTGAGATATAAATCATTAGAACTTCTTAGACCATCGTAAGGGTTTTGGCTTTTTTTTCTGAGTGAAATGGGGGCCATTGAAGAGTTTTGAGTGGAATTTATGGCTTAAATTTTGAAAGAGTCATTCAGGATTTTGGATTTGATTAGACTGATGAGGAGTAAAGACAGAAGCAGGAACACCAGTTGGGAAACCATCACTGCGATCTTGGTGAGAGACTATGGTGCGTTGCGATGTTTCCTAGGACCAGGGAGGTAATGGTGAAGATGATGGAAACTGAATATGCTTTATGGCCAAGATAAACCAGATTGTATGTTTGGATGTGCATTGTAAGAGAAACAGTCAAAGTTATTGGCCCAAGCAATGAGAAGAAGGGAGTTCTTGTCAACTAAGATGAGGGTAGAATTGGTGTGGGTGGGAGGTTCTGAAATAGTTTATACATATTAGGTTTGAGATGTCTGTCAGATATTCAAGTGGAGATAACAAGTAAGTAACTGAAAATAACAAGTCTAGAGTTCAAAGGAGAAGTTTGGGGCTGAAGATAAAAGCTTGGATGTTGGTGTTTAAAGCTATGAGACTGGATGAGGTCACCTAGGGAGAGGATGTAGCCAGAAAAGAGAAGTCATCTAAGACATGGTCCTCTGAGATCAGCCCTGGACTAAATCTTGCTTCCACTGCAGGAAGAGGATATCCTCCTTATCACTGAGAAATTAGCCCCCTTTTGCCATTTTACCTTGTGCCAGATGGTTGAATCATTACAAGTGTGAACATGAATGAGGTAACCCCATCTTCTACGTACTAGATTTCAGTGAAGACCAAACAGCATGTGAGGGAAACCAGCAAACATTTTTCATTAACATCCCTTCTTTCCTTCCTCACCCTGTACCCAGTTCATACGGGATCTGAACTTTTGATCTGGAGGGGCAAACTTCTTTATCCTAAGCCAAATCAGTTGCTACCAAATTGAAGTTACCTCATGGAGAACCCATGTACATCCAATAGAACTGTGAGCTTGCAATGGCTGATTTTCAGAAGTGGCTCACCAGGCCTTTCTTTTGAGACACCAACTTTTCAGTTAGCATGCAAGTGCATTAATCAAGTGTACCATCCACGGACTCCTTGCTCTGTTGATGCTGACTCATAGAAACCCTGTAAAACAGAATAGAATTGCTCCATAGGGTTTCCAAGATTATAATCTTTATGGAGAGTGCCACATCTTGTTCCAGTGCAGCAACTGGTGGGTTTGATCTGCTGACCTTCCAGTTAGCAGCTGAGAGCTTAACCACTGTACCACCAAGGCTCTTTCTGTTCATAATAGCAGCCGAGTATTCCATTGGTTCTCTAAGCACCCATAGCCCCATAGCCTCCTTGCTGGTGTTTTCTTTGTCTGCTTGTCTTGCCCAGGACATTCACTGCCATCTCAAAATAATACCTAGTCCCTGGGCAAGCAGGGCCTCCTTTTCACATTGACTCAAGTCTGAGGACTTACAGAAGATGGCCTTGAATAGGATCTGTCCCACACATTTTACCCATTAGCTGAAAATATTTCATAACGTTTTCCATTCCCCTTATAATGAATCATCAAATAAGAGAGGGCCCCTGCTAAAAAGTTAATGAAAAACATACGGATTTTATGGGTTGAGCGATCACAAGAAAGGGGTTTTATCAAGTTGACTGTCATGGAAAGCTGAAGTCAACACCTCTTTTCACAGATAATCTTTGATCTAAAACTGAGTTGAAAGGGGAAATGAAGAAAGATGCAGGGGAAGAAGCTCTTGAAATGTCTCATAGTTTTCTTTCTTCCTCAACTTTTCTGTCAGCATTCAGTCTCCAGACGACTTGTCTGAGGGAACTCCAGCCTAGAAAATCATCCATTGAGGAGGAAAGAAGTTAGAGAAACAACAATAGCGGTCAGCAACATTTGTTGCTAAATTTTCCAGTACCTCCCAGAGACCCCATCCCTTTTCTACTTTACTTACAATCTCTTAAAGTTTTCTCCCAAAATTGCAGTTTTCTTGCTCAATCCTACTCTCAGTTTACTCCTTATTTTCCTTCTCCTTTCCTTTGTTGAGTTCCCAAGGAAGTGCAAACAATTTGCACTAGACTTCTAGTCCTGGTGTGGCACTGTAGAAAAAGTGTTGGACTGTTAAGTGGTGTAGTTGGTGGTTCAAACCCATGAGCTGCTTCTTGGAAACCTTATAAAGGGTTGTTATGAGTCGGAACTGACTCAACGATTCTTAACAAAAACAAAAACAACAAACTTACCTAAAGCTGGTGGTTTGAACACACACAATGGCATCATGGATGAAAAATTTGACAAACTACTTCAGTAAAGATGAAGAAACTTTGCTATTGAGTTGATTCCAATTCCTGGAAACCCCATGTTAATTACAATTTATGGCAACTTCATGTGTTGCAGAATAGAATTGCTCCCTTGGGTTTTGTTGGCGATAATATTTATAGAAGCAGATCACTAGGCCTCTCTTACATGGGTCACTGGATGGATTTGAACCACCAATCCTTTTTAAGGTTATTGCTATTGTTAAGTGTTGTTGAGTTAGCTCTGACTCATAGTCACCATGTACAGAGTTTCCATGGAATGGCTGGTAGGTTTGAACTATTGACCTTGTGGTTAGTAGTCCAGTCTTATCCCATAATATCATGCCAGCTGAAAGTAAATCGTATCTCCCAAGGACCTTCTATGAACTCTGGTAGCATAGTGGCTATGAATCGGGCTGCGAACCGCAAAGTCAACAGTTC
>NW_006408590.1:11628509-11636013 GCF_000296735.1 Chrysochloris asiatica
TGTTTATAAAGCTGGTGTCTACCTGTTTCAGGATGGGCTCTATCCAAGTCAACTTTGAGTGCTTGGCACAGAACAGTATACACCTGAGAGTTTGAATATCCCTAGAGAGATGGAAGGCCAAAACCCTTTTTCTCTTATTTTCAACAAAGATTCCAGAAACACAAAAATGAATCCGAATGTGCTCTCTGCTTCTTGTAGCTGGTGAAACAGCAACTGTTTTGCAGCAGTCATACATCACGTGCAAACACAGATAGAAGCAAGTGTAGCAGCACCTTTCTGACACTTCTCCCCCCAGTGTCCCTCTCTAAGCATCAGGGAATTTCTCAGCACGACCCACCGAGGCAAGTGTGCTCAACAAAAAGTTTTTGAAGACACTGATAGTTCCTTGTGCTTTTTCTGCTGCAAAGATCTGTCTCACAGAGTACCCATCTAGGACTTTTATTCATTCATTCATGCAATACTTTTTAATTGAATGGCTCCTATGTCTCAGGTCTAGTGCTGGGTGTTTCAGATAGAATGGTGATCAAGAAAGAAGAGTTTTACAGTAAATGTGGTGGGAGAGGCAGAGAAATAAATAAAAGCAGCAAATCATGACACATTTGAGTAAGTGCTATGAGATATTTGTGGGCTGTTCGCCCAGAGGGTGCGGCTTGATCAACTGCAGGCTAAACATAGAAATAAAGCAAGCTGCATTTATTTAGTGACTTGCTTTTACTTGTAACTTAAGAAGCTTTCTTTGGAAAAAATCACAGGAGGATTTTTAAATGAATTTGCATGCTTCTGAGCTAGAACATGAGAAACAGCCATGATCTCATGAAAGCAAAATGCTTTGCAAATGATGTAGCTTTGTGTCTATGATGGAAATAAATCAAAGGAATGATCCATCTGCCCCAGCAATCTACATTTTTGGTTGGTCACCCAATAGCTGGTCTCTGCCTGTTTCACTCTCTTTTCCATGATCTTGTGTAAGTCTGGAGAGGTCTTCATGACATAATCCCTAAGATAATGGTTTAAAACTCACTATGAATCGGGCTGTGAACCTCAGGGTCAGCAGTTCGAAACTACCAGCTGTTCCGTGGGAGAAAGAGGAGGCTTACTGCTCCCATAAAGATTTACAGCCTTGGAAACCCTGTACAGGGTGGCTATGAGTCAGAACCGACTCCACGGCACATAACAACAACAACAACAACATTGGACATTTGATTAGGGTAAAAATGGGTTGTATTATTTACTTGAGAGAGATAATGTTATGGAAGTTCAAAGGAAGCTATGTTGGTTGATGCTTGGGATTTTTTCTTAAACTTTCTGTCATCAGTTGAGTGTAAGTTTATTGAGCAGATCTTTAGCTTTACATTCAACAAACCAATGATTTCAGTCTTAGTGTAACATCATCTACCCAACTTCCTCTCTGTGTTTCCCATTTCCCTGCTTCCTTCTTTCCCTTCTTTCAGTCTTTCTGAAACTTGTCCTAAAGTCAACGCTGCCCTTTTGATATGGAATGGTTGACCATTCTCTGGTGAGCATATCTCACTAGGTTGTTGTCACTCCTGTATACTCATCTATTGCTTGGCTGAAAACTGAGCCATGGGCATGAGTGAGTTTAGTTCCAGACTTGGAGGGTGACCAAGGGCCATCGTCTCAACGTTCCACCAATCTCTATCTGACCAGTAAATCTTGTCTTTTGTATGATTTTGCATTTTATTTTCTCCCACTCTATCCAGGACTTTCTAATGTAATTCCTTTCAGCGTAGTTGGAAGTGGTAGCCAGCCCCTAACCAGTTCTGGTCTCAGGGTTGTGGAGGCTGGCGTTCATGTGGTCCATTAGTCTGTTGGACTGATTGTTTCCAAGCATCTTCAATTTTCATCAATTTTCCAATTTCCTTTTTACAGAGAGAGACCAATACCTTAGATGGCCACTCATGAGCTTTGAAGAAACCATTCATGACTTACCAAAGCAGGATGTAGAACATTGACTTTATAGGCAATGAATGGTTGATCAGTTGACCATGTTGTCTCCAAGACTATGATCTGGAGTGCCCAGACCCAGAAATTCATACCCTAAAAGAGTTTGGTAATGCCTAAGTAGTTTTCGTATGTTTGTCCCCTGTATACCCCACCATATTCATGGATATGTCTGCATCAAAGATAATGGTTGTTGTTCTTAAGTGCTGTGGAATTGGTTCTGACTTACAACAACCTTGCATAAGGCTTCTGAGGAGCAGCTGGTGAACTTGAACCACTGACCTTGAGGTTCAAGCTGACCTTGCAGTCCAGTGCATTAATCTGCAGAGCCACACTAGGACTCCAAAGCTAAGGTAACTACCTATGTACAAATCGCCTCGGTCAAACCTTTACATATTTGTGGGTATCCTCCCACTCTCCCTGGCACACCTGATCAGCCTGTGTGTCTGTCCACGTATCTACCCATAAATTACTGTTACTGCTGGTTTGTGTATATCACATTATTTACCTCTGTTCCTTTTAACGCTTATATTCCTCCCTGTTTTCTCCTGCCATCATCATCCTTCTACCTACCTCCCTCTTGTTGTATATTGCCTCCCTGGCACCCAAATTTACACATGTCTAAGTGGAAACCCTATACAGAGTTGCTACGAGTCGAAACCAACTCGACAGCACTTCACAACAACAACAACAAGGGAGAAGACTGGAGTGCAGGATCCTATCCAGAGAATCAGCAACACCAGAGATGGAGGCAGAGATGATGACGTGGAGAGATTGAGCAACTGGGGACTCTGGACTCAAGGAGGGAGAAGGGCTGTGTGCTGGCGACCAGGGGGTGGGGGGCTGGCATGCAGGGTGTGCCCTTTGGTTGTTTGAATAGTTATATATCCCTGAATGCTTCCGTATACATCCCCCCCCCCAAAAAAAAGAGGGTTTGGAAGCAAATGCTGTTGAATGATGACCATGGAGGGGATTGAAATCATTGTAATGAAATGAAATACAATAGGATGGATGTAAAGCTGATGCTCTCCCATGTAAACTATCACTCAATTCACAATAAAAGCTTATTTTTTTAAAAAAAAGTATATAAGAAATAAAACATTATGTTTTGTGCTGAAAAAAAAAAATTAATACATGTCTACCTTCTAACCAGAGTACTGGTATGGTGCTCTGGGTTAATGCACCAGACTGCAAAACCATTTGAGCTACAATGTCGGCAGTTCAAGCTCACCAGCCACTCCTTGGAAACCCTATTCAGGGTCGCTGTGGGTCGGAACCGACTTGATGGCACTTAACAGCAGCAACAACAACAACCCTTTAGCCAGAGTTGAGTCCTGGTATGGCATTCTAGGATAAACACGGAGTGCTGACCACAAAGTTGGCAGTTCAAACCCACCAACCGCTCCGCGCAAACCCTCTACAGGGTCACTATGAGTCATAATCTACATGATAACATTGACAACAACAACAACCTGAAATACTCCCTCTTCCCGCCCACCGCTGTTAGCCATCAAAGAATAATTCTCTTATTGTGAAAATCTTTTCTTGCATTTTTACAATAGAGGTCTAGTACAATTTTTGTGCTTTTGTGACTGACTAGTTTCACTCAGCCTAATGTCCTCCAGATTCATCCATGTTAAGAGGTGTTTCACAGATTCATTATTCTTCAACATAGTATTCCATGTATGTATTTATGAAAATTTGTTAGCCATCTTCCATTGATGGGCATTTCGCTTGTCTCTATGATTTTGCTGTAGTGAATAGTGCTGTAGTGAATGTGCTTTCATATATTTATTTGTGTCATGGTTCTTATTACTCTAGGATATCTCTGGTAGCATAGGGATTACGAGTTGGGCTGCTAATCTCATGATCAGCAGTTCGAAACTACCAGCCGTTCCATGAGTGAAAGATGAGGAGTTCTGCTCCAGTAAAGATGTATAGCCTCTGAAACCCTATACAGGGTCACTATGAGTTGGAACCAACTCCACGGCACATAACCATCACCACTACCACCACCATATACTAAGTAGAAAGACTGTTGGGTGAGATGGCGTTTTTACTTCCAACTTTTTGAGGACGTATCATTCTATTTTCCACAGTGACTATACCATTTTGCAGTCCCACCAGAAGTATTAGAACGTTCCAGTCTCTCCACATTCTCCCCAGCATTTGTTGTTTTTTGTTTTCTTAAATTTTGTTTTTAATGCTGAGTAAGATGGTATCTCATTGTTTTGATTTTCATCTTTCATAGAATAAACACTTGATCATAAGGTCAATTTGAACTGCAAGATCAGCAGATCAAACTCACCAGCTGCTCCTCTGAAACCTACACAGAGTCTCTGAGTCAGATCTGACTCCATGGCAATTAACAACAGCAACAACAATGACTAATGAGACCACAGAAACACTGTAGGATAAGCATGGGACTGCGAACGACAGGTTGGCAATTCAAGCCCACCAACTGCTCCATGTGAGAAAGATGAGGTTTTTTGCTTTCGTAAAAATTTAAAGTTTCAAAAACCCTATACAGGGTTGCTATGAGTAAAAAGCAACTGGACAGCATTTACTGACAGCAGCAATGGTTAATTATCATACACATGTCTTCATATGTTGGTTGGTAGCCTGAATGTCGTCTTTAGTGAAGTGTCTGTTCTTGGGCTCTGCCTATCTTTAAATTGGATTACTTGTCTTTTAAAGACAAGTATGTCTTTTTTTTTCTCTTTGAACGTTTTTTTTTTATTATATCCACAGTGTCTGCAAACATTACCAGTATCTGATTACAGAAAGTTGTCATAACCCCCAAAAGAAATCCTGCACTTTTCTAATTGCTCCCTTTCCCCATCCTCTTGTTTATTGTTGTTATGTGCCTTCCTGTCCATTCCAACTAAGTATGTCTTTTAAAGACTAATAATCCAATTTTAAAATAGGCAGAGCCCAAGAACAACACCTTGATGAGGTGTTGAAGATTTCTATAAATTTTAGATATTACTGTCTTATAGATAAGACAAGTCAAGGATCTCTGGTAGCGTAGTGGTTACGAATCGGGCTGTGAACCTCAAGGTCAGCAGTTCGAAACTACCAGCTGTTCTGCGGGAGAAAGATGAGGCTATCTGCTCCCTTAAAGATTTACAGCCTCGGAAACCCTGGACAGGGTCGCTATGAGTAGGAACCGACTCCATGGCACATTACCACAACAACAATAGATAAGTCAATGCCAATTTTTGCTTCGCAGCCTGTGGGCTTACTTTTTACTCTTTTTGTAAAATCTTTTGATGCCCATAAGTGTCTGATTTTTAGGAAGTCTCAATCATCTAGTTTGTCTTTTGTTGACTGTGTACTTTCACTTATGCTTGGGAGTGTATTGATGCCGTGTATCAGAGCCCCTAAGTTGGTTCCTGTTTTTTCATTGATGATTTTTATAATTATAGGTTTTATATTCAGAGCTAGTCTAGTTTCGTTCTGCTGCAAATGGATATCTAGTTTTGCCAGCACCATTTGTTAAAGACACTATTTTTCTCCATTTAGTGAGTTTCAGCCCTTTGTCAAAGATCAGCAGACCTAAGGTAGATAGATAGACTTAGTACTGAGTTTTCAATTCTATTCCATCCACGTCATTAAAGTCATCTTTACTTTGAGGAGGAAGCTCTTCCCTAGTCATATTCTGAGTGCCTTTCAACCAAGGGGCTCATCTTCTGGCATTATATCAGACCATGTTCTACTGCTATTAATAAGGTTTTTAGTGATTAACCATTCACAAGTGGTCTGTCTCTCCTTCTTCCTAGTCTGTCTTAGCCGGGAACCTCAGCTGAAACCTGACCACTGTGGATGACCCTGCTGGTATTTAAAATACCAATGACATAGTTTTCAGCATTACAGCTACAGACAAACCACCATAGTGCAACAAACTGACAGACAACTGGTGGAGACATTGTGTTGTGGTAGAGGAATAAAAATCGATTCATGGATCAAAGTGTAGAGATAGATTCACATATATACATACAACTGATTTTTTATTCATTTGCAAATAAATACATTTTTGATTCATGCAATTTACAAAGATCAACTAAAAATAATTATAGACTCAGACGTGTAACCTAAAAGTAAAATTTCAAGGAGAGAACTTTTTGTGACTTTGGGTTATACAAATAGTTCTTAGATGCAACACCAAAAGCATGATCCCAAAAATCAAGTTAAAATGCTCACTCAGGAACTACTGAGATTCTTTTAAAGGTGATGGAAAATTTCAGGAATGCTTAATGGTGATGGTTGAGCGATATGATGAATGTCTTTAATGTCCTCAAAGTGTACATGTGAAGACTGTTGAAACAGCACATGCTTTGTTACCTATCTATTACTGATCTCATTGGTACCCAGGACTGCCTTGTAAAGTGCAAGGTGTGATGAGACAAAGTGTTGATGTGATTTCGAAGTCACTGGTACCATATGGAAAATAGATGAGTCTTCAGTTTCGAAGAGACAGGGGAGCCTTGAGAGTATCACAGAAAATCAAGATTCTAGTTGCTGTTGTTGTTAGGTGCCATTGAGTACAACAGAATGAAACACCACCCCGTCCTGCACCATCCTCAAAATTGTTATTACATTTGAGTCCCAATGCTGATCCCGCTGTGTCAGTCCATCTCATTGAGGGTCTTCTTCTTTTTTGCTGACCTTCCACTTTACCAAACATGATGGGCTTATCCTCCTGATGACATGTCCAAATTATGAGAGATGAATCTTGTCATCCTGGCTTCTTCTAAGGAGCATTCGGACTGTATTTCTTTCAACACAGAATTGTTTGTTCTTCTGGCAGTCCATGGTACTTTTATATTCTTCTACAACACCATAATTCAAAGGCATCAGATTCTTCTACAGTCTTCTTTATTCATTGTAGAACATTGACATGCATAAGAGGCAATTAAAAATACCTTGGCTTGGGTCAATTTCAGATATCCTCAAACTGACACCTTTGCTCTTGAACACTTTAAAGAGGTCTTGTGCAGCAGATTTGCCTAATGCAATACAATCTTTGATTTCTTGACTGCTGCTTCCATGAGTGTTGATCCAAGCAAAATGAAGTCCTTGACAACTTCAGTTTTATCTCCATTTATCATGATATTATTTATTAGTCTATTGTGGAGATTTTTGTTTTCTTTACTTTGGGGTTCAATCCATACTGATATTTGATCTTCATCAGTAAGTATTTAAAGTCCTCTTCACTTTCAACAGCAAGGTGTATCATTTGCATATCATAGGTTGTTAATAATTTTTCATCCAATATTGATGCCACGTTCTATACAGACTGAATAAGTATGGTGAAAGGCTACAATCCTGGTACATACCTTTCCTGATTTTAAACCATTCAGTATCTTCTTGTTCTGTTCAAACAAGTTCAATCAGTCTAAATTCGAAAGGTAAAAAATATCACCCATATGAATACTAAAATGGAAATAGTTGTTGTGGTACAATTAAAGTATCCTAACAGAGTACTGGCCACCACACGTCTGTCAGTTTGTCATACTGTGGTGGCTTGTGAGTTTCTGTG
>NW_006408590.1:11638005-11686346 GCF_000296735.1 Chrysochloris asiatica
GCTGGACAGTGAATAAGGAAGATCATAGAAGAATTGATGCTTTTGAGTTATGGTGTTGGAGGAGAATGTTGTAAGTGCCATGGGTTGCCAAAAGAACCAACAGATCTATGTTGGAAGAAATGCAGCCAGAATACTCCTTGGAGGCCAGGATGGCCAGACTTCATCTC
Source organism: Chrysochloris asiatica (assembly GCF_000296735.1). Taxonomy (NCBI): domain Eukaryota; kingdom Metazoa; phylum Chordata; class Mammalia; order Afrosoricida; family Chrysochloridae; genus Chrysochloris; species Chrysochloris asiatica. The sequence continues at coordinate 11,638,173 of NW_006408590.1, forward strand.
TCATACTTTGGACATAATGTTAGGAGGGACCAGTCGCTGGAGAAGGATATCATGTTTGGTAAGGTGGAGGGTCAGAGAGAAAGAGGAAGACCCCCAATGAGATTGATTAGCCAAGTAGCAGTATCAATGAACCCAAGCATGATAACAATACTGAGGTTGGCCGAGGATTGGGCAGTGTCTTGTTCTGCTGTGCATAAGGTCGCTATGGGTTGGTACCAACTCAATGGTGCCTAACAACAATAACAAGTTGATAGGTTTATACGTGTGTGGGGAGGGGGAGGGGCAAAAACACAAGTAAGGCATGAACCATGGAATGGTCAATCATTCAAAATCAAAAGGGCAACATTTACCGAAGGTCAAAATCGAAGAGCAATGGGATGGAGAGTGGAATGGAAATAGGACCCACAAGAAGGAGATGGGATAACTGTTCTTGTTGCATGGAAGGGATTGCGATCAAGCAAAGTATATGACTTGTTGAATGATGAACTGGTCATCTTGACTTTCAACCTTCACTCAATTCCCAATAAAAAGTTTTTAAAAAAGATATATAAGACTGAAAAAATTAAAAAGCAAGCAAGAAAACTCCAGAAATAAGGAATATGCTCTGTTTAAAATAGGACTTAATTTGCAAAACTTTGACTACACTAATCTCTTCGGAGAAACACTTAATCCTATAAAAGGAAAAGTTTGTGCAGGGTGAGGGGGTAAAATTGACTTAGGCTAGCATCCACTATCAGTCAGTATTGTTTAAAACATCTGTGTAAACTGTTTTCAAAATTGTTGTCTTTTCTAATTTAAAAATCTATTTTTAAAGTTTATTTACTAGATCACCAAGTCTTGGTCCTTTGAATAGGTGGATTTATTAATCTATGCATTTGTTTACTTATGAAATTTACTTTATATTTTCATATCGTAAGGTCTTTCTGGTGACATATTAAGGAGTTTCACAATGGTTAACAGCTCAACTGCTAACCCAAGGATTGGCCTTTCAAAGCACCCGGTGGCTTTGTGAAAGAAAGACCTAGAGATCTGCTCCCATAAAATTAACAACTTAGAAAACCCTACAGGATAACCTCTGTGGGCTTCTGTGAGTTGAATTGACTTGATGGTACCTAAAAACAATAATAACAGCAACAAGGTTATATCATTACTTTTAATAATAACATCAACAATTAATAATATGGATTTTTCTTCATGCAGAAGCTCTGCCTTTACACAGTTCTGCCAACGTCTTGTTTTCAATATCTTAGAGAGAAGGGTTTTTTCTCATAGCTATTATATGACATTCCTAGCACTGGTCTCATGGACTTACTATTTAAATGAAATCACATCATTAGTGATGGCAGATGAAGGATCTTTAGATGAAGTCGAGTGACAAGATGGAACTATTCCAAAATATTGGTAACGAATTCTTGAAGTAAGGTAGTGCTTATGGAAAGAAAGGGAGTGAATCTTGGCTGTAGAGTGGAAACAAAAGCAGAAATTGATTACTTGAATGTGCTCATCCTCAAGGCATGCTGGGACCTCTGAGGCTGGCAGAGGGAAGAGAAGAAGCTGAGAACTGCCTGAGTAAAGACATGGGAACCAAACCTTGGAAACATGTTGAGTGAAATATGTCAATCACAATAGGGCAAATATTGTATGATTTCACTTATATGAAATAAGAACAATAGGCAAATGTATAGCGGTCAATGTTCATTCATGGTTACCAGGGACAGGAAAGACGGAGGAATAGGAAGCAACTGTTTGGGAAGCAACTCCGAGTTTCTGTTTATGAAGGTAAGAAATTTGGCAATGATTATAGGTGATAGTTGCACAATATGCTTAGTGTAATTGATATCACTACTTTGTACACCTGAAAAATGTTGAATTGACAAATATTGTGTCATATATATATATTTTTTAAAACAAAAAAAGATTAGGACTGATGAAAGGAGATGTGGATAGCACTCATGTGGTACAAAATTTAATCATTACTATCAGGACTGACTGTGAGGGTTGGAAATGTAAAGGTGATGTAAAGTTAATGTTCTTCCATGTAAACGATCACACAATTCACAATAAAACATTTTTTAAAAAAGAGTAGGACACCAAAACAGTTCTAGTTCTTTATAGGAGCAGGACAGTCATCGATATCACAACTAAAAAAGCTGTGGTTTCCATGAGCTAGCAGGCCAGCATCTAATCTCAATGGAACTTTGTTGTGGCAGAAAGAGCATTGTCATAGGGCTTTCTAACACAGGGGTCAGCACACGACAGCCTATGGACCAAATCCAACCCACCACTTGTTTTTGTAAATAAAGTTTTATTGGAAAACAGGCACACCCATTCACTTAAATGTCTATGTCTGCTTTAACTTTGCAATGGCAGAGTTAAGTAGTTGTGACAGATTACCAGATTCATAAAGGGAAAAGTATTTACTATCTGGCCATTTACAGAATTTTTTTTTGCCAACCCTGCATCCTTAAGATGGTGAGGAATTAAGTCAATATTGTGGCCCAGGTGGTATGTTTGGTTTGGAGACACGCCCTAGACATGAGCTGAAGGGAACCTCTGAAAATAGAGAAGGTAAGGTCTAGGCAGGATGTCAAAACCACAATCAGATACACTAGAGGATTTCAGGTATAGGCAGAAACCAAGTCAAAAGCTCAGTCATGTTGACAGGACAAGTGTGGCAGGGAATAAGACATGAATAAGACTCACTTATTACGAGATCCTCTAATGAGCAATGTTTATTCTGGAATTTCCCATAGGGATGGCCAAAACATCGTCATATCTGCTTTGTGGTCTGAGGCTTTCCCTGCCCATTTCTGCCTCCTCCCCCTTCCTCTTCACAAATTCTACTCCCCATTAACTGTCATGCATTTTTAATTCCACCACAATGTCTGCTACCCTGAAGACACACTTCACACAACCATCATGGCTCTAAGGGTGTGGGCAGGGCTAGTGTGATTTTAGCAATAGAAAAGAAATTTTGAGGGGAAAGTTATTCCAAGAAAGGAAGGGATGAAAATGGAAAATTCACTTCTTTCTTCTCAGGAGAGTATGGAAATGAAGAGAGAGAAATGAAAGTAGAATAAAATCTATCAGGAGTCTTGTCTTCCCTCTTCCCCAAGGCCAAACTTTATTGAAGGCGGTAGCATTCACAAAGATATTAGGAGATTTAAAACATTGGAGTATCTTCCCTTTCAGATATAGCCAGTTATGGTTGTTGTTAAGTGTTATCGAATCAGTTTGGACCCATAGTGACTCTGTATAGAGTTTCCAAGGAGCCTCTGGTAAGCTTGAACCACCAACCTTGCAGTTCAAACAACTTTGCAGTCCAGTGCATTAATCCACTGTGCCACACCAGGACTCCAGAGACATAGCCTAGAGGAGGCTAAAAGCATCACAACATTTATCTTGGCACTGTGTCTAACATGGATTAAGAGAAAGAAAGTGAAGTACTGGCAAAAGAGGAACCTCAGTAGATAACCTGAGTTAATGTTTCCCAAAGTGATATATCTCTATGTTCCTTCATATCCTGGCAAAAGTCAGGTAGGTTCAAGGAGGATTAGTGGAAGGGTAGAGGCCTAGAGTTGAAAGTGGTGGCCAATGAGATCAATTGTTTTCCTTTGTAGTGGTAATAACAGTGTTGATGTTCCATGGTAATGCACCCCAATACATACCAGTGGACAGACTATTCCAGGAGTATCTCAGGGGACATTTTTACAGGACCTAAACCACATCAGACACCCTGAAGGAGCACCATCAGGACCAGAGGTCACCATGCTGATCACTGTACCCACAACAACAGGCTAATATCATTCTCCACCAAACATAGATGCAAGTACTGCAGCTGGGTGGTCAGAGGATACTGGAAAAGGCCGAGGTCTTCTTCCACATTTTGCAGGATTGTGGGACAGGGGACCAGGAAGATTTGATAGGAAACAATGATGTTTCATTTTTTGCACATCTGGGAGGAAATATGTGAAGCAATTTGTGATCCCATTGCACTTTAATAAAACTTTACATTTTTTATTTTACTCCAAGCCAAGTAGTTAGGGTCAGACTTCTGGCTGTTAATGTGCCTGTGAGTTGGTTCTGACTAATAGCGACTTTATGTACAACAGAACAAAATTCTGCCCAGTCCTGCACCAACCTCACAATCATTATTATGTTTGAACCCATTGCTATGGCCACTGTGCCAATCCATCTAGTTGATGTGTTCCTCTTTTTCACTGACCTTCCACATTACCTAAGGAGCTCTGGTAGCATAGTGGTTACAAGTCAGGCTGCTAACTTCAAGGTCAGCAGTTTGAAACTACCAGTTGTTCCCCAGAAGAAAGATGAGGCTTTCTGCTCCTGTAAAGATTTACAGCCTCGGAAACCCTATGCAGGGTCACTGTGAGTCAGAACTGACTCCATGGCACACAACCACCATCACTCTACTTTACGAAGCATGATATCCTTCTCCATTTTCCTGGTAATATGTCTCACCATCCTGGTTACTAAGAAGCACTCTGGCTATACTTCTTCTAACACAGATTGGTTTGTTCTTTTGGCAGTCCATGGTACTTTTAATATTCTTCTCCACACCATAATTCTAATGCATCAATTCTTCTATGGTCCTCCTTATTCACTGTCCAACTTTCACATGCATACACAGCTACTGAAAATACTATAACTTGGGTTAAGTGCACCTTAGTCTTTAAACTGACATCTTTGCTTTTGAACACTTTAAGAAGGCCTTGTGCAGCAGATTTGCCTAATGCAACATGTCATTTAATTTCTTCATTGCTGCTTCCATGGGTGTTGATAGTAGATCGCAGAAAAATGAAGTTTTTGACCGCATTAATATTTTCTCCATTTATCATGATGTTGTTTATTGCCTCAATGGTCAGGATTCTTGTTTTTTGTTTTTTACATTGAAGTGCAACCTATAATGAAGGCTGTGATCTTTGATCTTCATCAGAAAATATTTTAAGCACTCTTCACTTTCAGCAAGTAAGGTTGTACCATCTGCACATCACAGGTTGTTAATGAGTCTTCCTCCAATCTGATGCCATATTCTTCTTCATATAATCTAGGTCTTGAATTATTTTCTTAGCATACAGATTGAATAGGTAGCGTGAAAGAATACAACCCTGGCATACACCTGTCCTGATTTTAAACCATTCAGTGTCTCCATGCTCTGTTTTAACGACTGCGTCTTGGTTTATGTTCAGGTGTTCATGAGCAAAACAAAGAGTTCTGTAATACCCATTCTTTGCAATGTTGTCCATTTCTTGTCATGATCCACACAGTCTAAAGCCTTTGCATAGTCAATAAAGCACAGGTAAACATATTTATGATATTCTCTGCTTTCAGCCAAGATCCATCTGACATCAGCAATGATATCCCTCCTTCCACATCCTTGTCTGAATCTGGATTGAACTTCGGGCAGTTCCCTGTCAGTGTACTGTTGCAACTGTTTTTGAATTATCTTTGGCAAAGTTTTACTTGTATGTAATGATATTGTTCAATGATTTCCATATTCTGTTGGGCTATCTCTCTTTGGATGGACACAAATATGGACCTCTTCCAATCAGCCGGCCAGATAGCTGTCTTCCAAATTTCTTGGCATAGATGAGTGAGTGCTTCCAAAGCCGTATCAGTTTGTTGGATGATTTCAGTTTGTATTCCATTTAGTTCTGGAGCCTTGATCTTTACCAGTGCATCTTGAACTTCTTGATCATATGCTACCTCTTGAAATGGTTGAACATTGATCATTTCTTTTTTGGTATAGTGACTCTGTGTACTCCTTCCATTTTTCTTTTGATGTTTTCCCTATCATTCAATATTTTGCCCATAGAATCTTTCAACTTTGCAAGTCGAGGCTTGCATTTTTTCTTCATTCTTTCAGCTTGAAGAATGCTGAGTATGTTTTCCCCTTTTGGTTTTCTAGAGGTCTTTGTACATTTCGTTATAGTACTTGGCATTGTCTTCAAATGTTCTGTTCAGCTCTTTTATCTCCTCATTTCTTCCATTTGCTTTAGCATCTCTATGCTGGACAGCAATTTTCAGAGTCTCTTCTGACATCCGTATTTTCCCTTCTTTCTTTTCTTCTTAATGACCTTTTGCTTTCTTCCTGTATGATGTTCTTGATGTCATCCCAAACTTTTCTGACTTTCAGCCATTAGTATCTAGTGCATCATCTGTTACTGAGACACGATCTCTAAATGCAGGTGAGATATGTGCAGGATCATATTTTGGCTCTCATGGACTTGTTTTAATTTTTTTCAGCTTCAGCCTGAACTTTGTTGTTGCTGTTGTTAAGTGCTGTAGAGTTGGGTTCTGACCCATAGTGACCCTGTATAGGGTTTCCAAGGAGCAGCCTTGCAGTTCAAGTGGATTTTGCAGTCCAGTGCATTAACCAACAATGCCACAAGTTACAAAGGAGTAATTGATGGTCAGTTCTACAAGACTGTGCAAGTCTGTCCCTGCCTGGTTTGGGCTGATGATATGGAGCTTTTCTACCATCTCTTCCATAGATATGGTCAATTTGATGTCTGTGTATTCCATCTGGTGAGGTCCTCTAGTATAGTTATCTTTTATGTTGTTTTAAAAAGGTATTTGTAAAGAATAAGTCATTGGTCTTCCAAAATTCTATCATGCAATCTCCAGCATCATTTCTATCACCATGACCATATTTTCCAACTACTGATCCTTCCTCTTTGTTTCCAGCCTTTGCATTCTAACCACCAGTAATCATCAATATACCTTGGTTGCAACTTTGATCAATTTCAGATTGAAGAAGTTAGTAGAATTCTTCAACTTCATCATCACTAGCTTTTGTAGTTGGTGCATAGATTTGAATAAAAGTAGTATCAACTGGTCTTCCTTGTAGGCGTATGGATGTTATCCTATCACAGACAGTGTATTTCGAGACTGATATTGAAATCTTGGTTTTCATGATGAACATGACGCTATTCCTCTCAATTTGTCATTCCCAGCATAACAAAACAATAAGATTGTCAGATTCAAAATGGCCAATACCAGTTAATTTCAGCTTGCTAATGCCTAGGATGGTGTCGTGGTATGGCACTGTAGGGTAAACACTGGACCAAAAGGTCGGTTTGAACTGCAAAGTTGACTGTTAAAACTCAGCAGACATTCCTTGAAAACTCTATACAGAGTCACTATAGGTTGAAACCAACTTGATGGCACTTAACAAAAACAACAATGCCTAGGATATTGGTTTTTTTATAATCCATTTCACTTTTGACAACTTCCAATTTTCCTAGATTCATACTTTGTACATCCCATGTTCTAATTGTTAATGGATATTTACAGTGGTTTGTGTTCATTTTGAGTTGTGCCCCATCAGCAAATGAAGGTCCCTAAAGCTTTGCTTACTTCATTTGCAGCATCACGGTCAACTCTACTTTGAGGAGGCAGCTTTTTTGAGTATTCTGAGTGCCTTCCAACCTGAGGGGCTTGTCTTTCACCGCTTCATCTGGTAATATTTTGGTGCTGTTCATAATGTCTCAATATTCAAGTATCTGGTGCTGCCCTGACAGTGTTCCACTGCTATTCATAAGGTTTTCAGTGGCTAAACAGGCAGATGTAGTCTGCCTCTCCTTCCTCCTAGTCTGTGTCTGGAAGGTCAGATGAAGCCTGTTCGCCATGGATGACCCTGCTGTTATTTAAAATACTGGTGCCTTAGCTTCCAGCATCACAGCGACATGCAAGCCACCACAGTATGACAAACTGACAGATGAGGTTTATGGGTCAGACTTGGTGCTCTTTTGTTGTTGTTGTTTAGTGTTGTAGAGTCGGTTCTGACCCATAGTGACCCGGCACAGGGTTTCCGAGAGGCAGTTAGTGAGCTTGAACCACTGATCCTGTGGTTCAAACCAACTTTGCAGTCCAGCACATTAGCCCACATCACCACACCAGGTGCTCTTTGTTGTTGTGAAGTGCCATTGAGTTGATTCCAACCCATAGCAACCACGTATAGGGTTGCCAAGGAGCAGCTGGTGAGCTTGAACCACCGACCTTACAGTTCAATCGACTTTGCAGTCTGACGCTTTAGCCCACAGACCCAAATGACAATTGCAGGCAGAAAACCCCACTCACAGGATATATGAAAGCCTTGTGTGTGGCTTCTCTCTAGGTCACTTTTCTAAGGGATGAATGTGAACCAATGGTGATGGCCAAGATCATTTTAGGTGGTATATGGGCATCACTTATGCTCTGGTAGCGTAATGGTTACGAATCGGACTGAGAACCTCAAGGTCAGCAGTTTGAAACTACCAGCTGCTCCCGTAAAGATTTACAGCCTCTGAAACCCTGTAGAGGGTCGCTATGAGTCGGAACCAACTCCACGGCACATAACAACAACAACAACAAAGTATCCCATTTCTCAGTTTCTCTCAGTCCTTCTGATCTCATAAAAGCCTCCCTAACACTTGCCAGCTTCTCTTTTTAACAAAGTGAGAGCAGACCAGACTCAGCATCAAAAAGGGCTCCCTGCCTCCAATCTACTCACCATGCTACAGCCCAAAGGATCCTTAAATAGAAGTCAAATCTTATTGCTTCTCTGCTCAAGACCCTCAAATGGCTCCTCATTGCACTCAGGGGAAAAGCCTAAATCCCTTCAGTGGTCTGCAAGCTGCCTCTCTATCTGACCCTTTACTGTCTGGCCTCTCTCTCTCCCTTTCTTTGTCCCTAACCCCAGTCACTCTCTTTGAGCCCAATAGCCTCACTCTGTCAGCACTGGCTCAAAGACTGCCTTCAGAGTGAAGACTCCTGATGATCTTTTCTTCAATTTCACATCCCTTCTACAATCCCTGATCTCCTGCTCTGCTGGATACACGTGTGATGTGTTGTTTAGTTGCCATCAAGTTGGCCTCCAACTCACGATAACCCCATGTACAATGTAATGAACCATTATCTATCTGCTCCTGTGCCATCCCCATGATTGGTTTTGGATCAGATCACTGTGATCCATTGGCTGCTGTTTGGTCTTCCTAGTCCACCATCGTCTGGAAGTTCTGCTGAAACCTCTTCACCATCATAGAAGCATTCAAGTCTCTGCAGACAGATGGGGAGTGAGTATGAATGAGGTTGCTTGAATGGAAGGTGAGAATTCATTGCCACCAATGAATCACCAGTGTCTCAGTGTGTGCTTATACACTGTTTTGCTTATTTATAGCTTTTACTGTCTGCCTCGCTAACAAGAATGCAAGCTTCCTGAGGGTAAGGATTTACATCTGTGCTGTCCATGGCTGCATCCTCAATACCCGAAACAGGACCTGGTAGAGACTGGACCACCACAATAGTTATTAATTGAATAACGAAGGCTTTCTACGCTAACCTCTCCTACTTCCTATCAATATCATTTCTTCCCTCCCTCATCTCTCCCTTTAATCCTGCTTTTCCTGGCAAAGAAGACAAACGAAAATCTAAGACACCAATTAGGTTCCACTTCATGGAACTTCTGACATGTATGTATTTGCATTCACCTTTTCTTTCCAGATGGGAGATTTGGTGCGTGGGAAAGGAAGAGAATGTGGAGAATTCTTGACCTGCTGAGCTCTTCCCTGTCCCAGTTCTCCGTTCATCTTCCCTCCCTTTGCCTGCTGCTCACAGTCATTCCCACATTCTTGCTAGGTGAGTCCTGCTCTTGGCCAGAGCCAGTGGGCTCTATGTTTCCAGCATCCTCTCTCTCCTGACTGATTGCCCAGCACAAGAAACATACGTGCTAGTTTGTGCCTTCTTGAGGTCAGAATTTGGAGTCACTCTTATGTTTGAGTGAATGATACTCCACAAACCCAATTCTAGAACTGTGGAATGGAGTAGGAATGGTATTCAGACTAAGCGAAGCCCAGCCCCACACTGACTGATGGTTGAGTGGTTTCCTCTGTCGACACAGCAGTGGCGGTTGGCAAGGAGACGTAAAGGCACATTCTGATGAGACTCGTTGAACGTGGGTGGCAGAAGATCCAGCGGACAACACCTTCGTTGGCTCCGCCCCTCCTCCCACGCGTCAGAAGAAGCCACACAAGGAGCTGGAAAGACAATGGTTGCCTTTGGAATTCAAATCAGGGCTTGCCCACACATACTCTGGTCCTCTGCATGTCTCTAAGGAGGAGGTTCTTGCTGCTGGTTCTGCTGGCTTCTCTTAACGCACGGGTACATGTGTGTTGTAAAAAACACCTGGGGTTTTGCCAGGACTAAAAAATTGGCAGGTGAGGTATTCTTCCGCTGGCATTTGACTTTGGAGTTGTAAACTGAGGTCCTTGATCACTACGGAATCACTGGTAAATTGAAAGGAGGGATGCTAGAAGCAAGGTTTCCAGGCCTGGGATTCCTACTCTGAGCTCAGCAGCCTTCAGAGAAACAAAGAACATGTTTCCTTTAAGGCATCCACAACAAACATTAAGAAAGAACAATGCCTTCTAACCGCTAACTAAGATGATGAGCCAGGCCCCATTTCCACACGCCAGTGCCAAAATAAGACCACGATTTGACAAGCCTTTCAAAGTATAGAATAATTACATAATAATGCTACCAAACACACCTAGTGCTTTCATCTTGACAAAGCATGCCCTTGCATTCTCATTCCCCTCCCCACTAGAGCAAGGCTTTATTTCTTCCATTTTACAGATGAGAAGATGGAGGCGCAGGGAGTTGAAAGAATCTTCTGCCTCCAAAAAGTAGGAGAAAAGCGTTTGCAGCCCGTTCTCATGTAGGGTGTCTCCCAGTTCCCATGGTAGACAAGTTCCTTAAAAATGAGCCAACGGACCAGAGGCCCAAAACCACAGGACTCCCTGATGTGGCTGCAAACTGCAATTCTAAGATGCAAAGAGACGCGCAAAGAAAGGGAACCACATTGCACCAGATTGCATCTCCAGTGTCTCACGCAGGCTGAATATTTACATGTGTTCCCCACAGTCTCTATAGCAACTGGCAGAGATGCAAACATGCTTCCGTAGTATTAGTAAAAGGAGTGAGTCCTCTGAAATCCTCTTTGCCCATTGGGAAAGGCTGTTTCCACCCCCTAGCTTTACGGCTTCTCCTACAATCATTTGGCATGAGTCTTTCAAACAGCAGAGAGCTGGTGAACCCACCCAATAGGCATTTGAACTGTACAGGAGGGAAGGGTCTAATCGCCTGCTCCCTCTTCAAGGAGTCAGGAAGACATTTTGTTATGAAGATATGTCAGTCGGGAGGAGCTGAGGGGTTGTGGTTTCCAGTGCTTAGCCACAGCATTTAAGGCGTGCCTTCATTTTTAAAATATTTTTCAAGTGCACATGATTGCCTAGTTCTCCCTGAAGATTCTAAACAGCTTTATGATGCATATGTATCAGTGATGTGAGCAAAAATCTTAAGCCAGCAAACGTCTTTCTCAGAAACCTCCCTCCCATTTCTTCTCCTATGTTGCCCCTTGGAAGCTACCCCTTCCACCAGAGATCCCTCGTGGGGCTGCTCGTGAAGTCTGTGCTGTCACAATTCAAATAGTCATTCAACTCCACGTATATGCAACAGGATATTTTACCTCAGCAGCTCAGTTTGTGATTTATATTATGTGATTTCTGGGGTATTTGTTAGTGCATGTGTCACGGTGTCACCCAGAGTGGTAACGTCTGTTATCATCACCCTCTTTGTGCGTGGGCCTTCAGGAGAAGCCCCCTCCCTGGTAGACAGAACTGTCCGCTCTTCCCCTGGGTCCCCTCTTCCTGCATTCTAACTTGACCAATGATTTTCCCTTCTGAATTGGTCAAGGTGGAGACCCTCCACTGGGCCCAGTGCTGACACAGCAGCCCACCTTCCTGCGCCTTATAGGTGGGAGACTGGGGCAGGGTGGGGGTGGGTGTGTTACAGTGATATTAACCTTAGTGATGTCACTGCCTGGGCGGCCCCTTCCCCAACAGCACTGGCTCTCTGTCCAATGTTGTGGAGGATGGGGTCATTTGGGTGACAGTATCAGGGGTTGCAACCGGCATCCCTGCACCCGCTTAGAAACCTCAGGGCGTTGTATCTAAAGCAGCTTTCAGTGCTTTGGGAGAAACAAAAGAATAAAGGCATTCCTGACCCCCTAAACTAAACGAAACTGAACATCTAGTTTAGTTAACCCCTTCCTTATACAACAGGAAACGAAGGAGCAAAGCTCGCTCAACACCCAGCCAGGGGAGGATTAACTATGGTAAGCACCAGTTTGGAGTGAGCAAAAAACGCACAAAATACCTACCGGCTTAATTGTGTTTACTTGTTAATCTATGGTGATCAATTTCAGGGGCAATCACAGCTTGGTGGAAGGACTGGAGTTATTGTACCTTGTTTTTGGGTAATCAGCCCTGAGTGGCTGCTCACGAATGTTAAAGCCTTGTGAGTCCCTATACAAATATCCCAGACAGGGCCAGTTAGATGGGCAAACCACCAGCACTTTGTTTGGTGTATAATGTACTATGGTCATTATCTTGTTGTTCTTAATTAATTTATCTTTGTTTTTGTGTTTTGCAGAATCCAAGAGGATGACAGAACATATGCCTGCTGCTTAGAGCCTGAACTCAATTGTGGTCTTGTCTCTTGCTTCTTCCACTTCCTGTTTCTGGTGTTCAGTCTCCACCCAACCTTCTCCTTCCCAGCCCTACTCCATTTACCAGTGGGGAGCCCTGCTGTCATACTTGTAGGATGAGCACTGTACTGCTAACCACAAAGTCCGTTGGTTCAAACTCACCAGCCACTCCCTGGAATCCCTATACAAGATCCCTATGAGTCCCAACTGACTCCTTGGCACTTAACAACAGAAGTCCACATTCTGCCCTTGACCTTTTCCCTCTGCTGGAGCCTGGGTACCATTCAGGGAAGGGTAAGTGTTGGGGCTGACCTTGCATTTGGCTGAATCATCTCTTCCATGTGCACTACTGCATTGGTGGGGAACTTAGTGGGGGACTCACACCTCCCCCCATCCAGGCATTCTGACATGATTGTTGCAGTTCTTTGACGGGGTCACCCATCCACAGTGGGTTGGGGCAATGGGCTGGTGGGAAGGAAAGATTGCTATCCCACCTCTAACTCAGCAGCGTTCTCATTTTGTACTGGGCTTCGAAATGATGCTCCAGCTCTGGTGCCTAACCACATGTATTCTAGCGACTCCTGTCCTTTCAAACTAAGTGTCATAAGTAAAGTCTATGCCAGACAATTTTTCTTTCCTATTAGAGTCCTGGTATGGCGCTGTGGGTTAATGAGCTGGACTGCAAAGTCAGTTTGAAACACAAGGTCAGTGGTTCAAGCTCACCAGCTGTTCCATGGAAACCCTATACAGGGTCGCTATGGGTCAGAACTTACTCAACGACACTTTACAACAACAATCAGTTCAATTAAAAAATATACAGTATATTCCTCAGAACCCATTTAAACTATTAAAAAAAAATCCAAGTAATTATGAAAGTGAAATGTGAGTACAATGAAGTCACCTCATAAATACATTTACTATATATAATATAATCTTTTGGAGTCCTGGTGTGGCTCTGTAGGATAAGCATTGGACTACAAATTCGGTTTGAACTGCAAGGTTGGAGGTTGCTCCTTGGAAACTAGTTGCTCCTTGGAAACCCTATACAGGGTTGCTATGAGTCGGAACAGGTTCGAAGGAAGGCACTTAACAACAACAACAATATAATCTTTAGAATTTACTATCTTTATAAAATGTATTCCATACCTTAAGCTTTTACTTTTTTTTTTTTTTTTTGGCAAACCAAGAACAATGTAAAATTTACATTACAAATGTGCCTTTTGGAGGTTTGCTCTACACTCATTCAGACACTTTAGGGTCGAGATGCAGTAATCTGATGATGACTTCCTTTCAATACTGATCCAGCTTTAGTAAGGCATGAGAGCCCCACCAAGGAAATAGTTTTAGTAAAATAGCACCTTGTAAAATTTCCTCTCCTTTTTGGACCAAACATAGAAGATTGGACCAAACACACACAATTACTGTACATTTGTCATGAAAGGAGCTGAACATTGGACCTCGGGCAATAAGAAGGCTATAGAGATAAATCAATCCTTCCCTTTAACAAACCTCTAATAACCTCATCTAGGGACTACATTTATAGCTGCTGCTGGGAACTGGACACAGCGCTCCTGGGCAATTGGCAGGAGAAGGCTTCTTGGTAGGAATTGCTGTGAATGCCCTGCTACATAGAGAACCCTACTTTCTAGTCTCTCCCTAGTGTAGAAACTGCTTTTGGAGAAGCACCATTTCTTGGGGGCAATATGAAGATTACACTTATAAAGGACCCTGAAAATAATAATTATCATTAATAATTATATTCCAGTCCTGCTAAATTCATGGAGTAATGGTGTATTAGAGGAGATACTTATATAAGGAAATGATTAAAATGTGTATAGAAATTAGGGATAGGAAAGTGACTTTCAAAATATTTAAGCTTCAACCTCAGCTCTAACCCTCGCTGACTCAGTGACTTGCGGAAAGCTCCTTAACTTCCCTTGGCTTTGGTTTCTTTATTTGTAAACTGGGTTTGTGGCTAGAAGGAGAGAAGTTATCTACCTGGCCTCAAAGTTGCCTTTTTGATTTAAAATCCTCTGATTCTTTGAACCTCCTAGAAATCCAGATTCTAAATTACACAAACTACATTCTCTTTGATCTGCTTTACTTATTTCTTCCTTGGTCTCCTTGGTCTACACTGATCCAAGATAATAAATGATTTCATTTCATTGGTAAACTCTGATCCATTGAAGTTCTGCATAGAGGAGGGTTGTGCGGATATCTAGAGTTAGTGGGCAGATGACTGGGATTGGTTTATGTTGCCTGTCAGGGGTACAGATGATAAGGAATAGGGTTCTCATGTGACTGTCCACCCAAGTAGAAAGAGACTTAGAAATCCTGTTTGGGACCTCACTGAAAAGTTTTTTAAAAAGCCTACAAAACAATTGCTGTCTTGCGAGCTCTCAGTTGAGATGTTCTCCAAAAGGAAGATTGCCAATTTGCAATCTTTCTACAGATAATAATCCTTGAGGGTCATTCAGCCCAGTCCATGAGAATAATCATATCCAATTGTTGTTGTTGTTGTTGTTAGGTGCCATTGAGTCAGTACCAACTCATAGTGACCTTATTATGCACAGCAGAACAAAACACTGCCCGATCCTGGGCCAACCTCACTACTGTTGCCACGCTTGATCATATCCAATGTTGTTGTTGTTAAGTGCCATCGAGTCGGGTCCGACCCATAGCGACCCTGTACAGGGTTTCCGAGGGTGTAAATCTTTACGGGAGTAGAAAGCCTCATTTTTCTCCCGCGGAGCAGCTGGTAGTTTCGAACCGCTGACCTTAAGGTTCGCAGCCCGATTCGTAACCACTACGCTACAGAGCTCCTTATCCAATAGGACTCAGAAATTCCATGATAGGCTTAAAGGGAGTTAAACTTTTAGAAAGTCAGTCTGGACTTTCTGAACGTTGAGGTTGAAAACTTGCTTTGGCTGGAATTAAATAGGAAGTGAGCTTCTAGAAGTACCAAAAATGAATCTTGACTCCTACTCTTGACACCCACAACACCCAAACCACTAGATGATGACAGCAGCTGTGGAAATTGAAGGATGTGGAGAAATGTCCAACTTGAGTCAGCCAAGCTGGGTACAAGAGCCAAAAGGCTGAGAAGGACAGGAAGCCAACAGTCTGTCATTGCGGATGCAAAGTAAGTACTTTGAAGACACAGAGGGGAAGTGACTATATAGATTAAGGGCATCTTGGACTAAGGTCCTTCATGCTTGTCTCATCTATTGGATATCTGGAAAAATTCCTAGAGGATGGTGGTGGTGGTGGTGGTGTGCCGTAGAGTCAGTTCTGACTCATATCGGCCCTGCATAGGGTTTCCGAGGCTGTACATCTTTACAGGAGCAGAAAACCTCATCTTTCTCCCATGGAGCTGCTGGTAGTTTCAAATTGTTGACCTTGAGGTTAGCAGCCCGGCTTATAACCACTACGCTACCTAGAGGACTAACCAAGGCCAAAAGCAGTTCGTCATCTTTAACTTTCAATGGTGTAGCTTTCAAGTGAGGTCTTTGTTTTCAAGGCATTTATCAGAAACATGGGTGTCAATAACTCAAACCTGGTGTGGTGCTGTGGGTTAATGCACTGGATTGCAAGGGCAGTTTGAATCTCAAGGTTGGTAGTTCAAGCTCACAAGCCGCTCCTCGGAAACCCTATACAAAGTCACTATGTATGAGTCGGAACTGACTTGATGGCACTTAACAACAATAACTACTCATCATAAAATGACAGACTGGATAAGAGACCCAGGCACTAATTCAGATTTTACTTTCTCATTTTCATTTAGTAATTCCATTAATGGCCCCAATTTTTCATGCCTTCCTATATGCATATCCCTTGGTAGTGCCCTTATTCACTGATCATTTGGTTTGTTTATGTTATTTGCTTCATATAATTTGTCATTGTTTTGAAGTGCCATAGAGTCAGTTCCCACCCATAGCAACCCTGCATAGGGTTTCCGAGGAGCAGCTGGTGAACTTGAACTGCCGACCTTACGTTTCAAAGTGATTTTGCAGTCTGGCGCCTTAACCCACAGTGCCACACCAGGACTCCTGCTTCATATAATAGGACACTGGAAAATCTGACCACAGCAGAGTCTTGAAAAACATTTATTCATTTCATCTGCCCTATTTGACCCCTGACCTCACCATGAGAACACACCTGAGCTAGGTAAGTGAGGAACACATGGGAGGGAGCCAGATCATCCAACTAATGATGTTCTAAGCCTTTTCTCCCCTATCATCTGACAAACTGGCCCCAGGCACATGCGTGAACCCAACTGTCATCAGCCAAATACGGCCCAGATCAGCAAACCAGCTAGTTGACCTAGGGAGCTCGTGAAAAATAGAAAATCGTTGTTTTAAGTCACAAAGTTGTGAGGTGGTTTGTTTTGTGGCAACAACTAAGTGCTACAAGTAATCTCACATGTGTAAAAAGGGAGATTTGTGGGCTGGGCTTAAACTGTGCCCACTGCAGGGATTCAGGAATGACTAGGAAACTCTGAGGAACTGATGAGGCTGCTCGATTTGAAGGGAGAGAATTCATTCCAAAGGAAGAAGAAGCCAAGTAGGGAAGTTTGAGCCATCCTGTCACTCTAATGGTTCCTTTGGCTTGGGTTCAATGAACACTTGTCTGAGTCTTACAGTTGTGGGTACAGGGAAGGGATAGGTAGAATAGATAACTTTATTAACTGTAGGTCATTGGGACATAAGGATAAAATGCAGAGGACTCGCACCTCCACTGAATATAGGGCAAGACCTGGTGAGAGGATGTGGTGTCCAGCAAACAAGGACTTAATCATCTCCATGTAAATAACTAGATTCAATATTTTATTCATTTATGCATTCAACAAACAGTGAGGTTTAATCTGATTACACTGTATTAGATTATAACAAAAAAGAATTCATAGGGCTGCAGTCCATAAAAAGCCAATCAGTATCAAGTGGACTCCAATTCATGGCCCGCATATGTGTCAGTGTAGGACTGTGCTCTGAAGATTGACAAAACAAATCCATCCAGAGACTCCTTGGAAGAAAGGCCGGGCAATCGACTTCTGAAAAATCAACCATTGAATTTCCTATGAAGCACAATTCTACTCTGACACTCATAAGGTCACCACGAGTGGGAATCAACTCAACACAACTGGGTCTTATCCATAAGAAGTCCATAGACTGGTGCATGTTGCAAAATAGGTTTGTCTGTGACTCTAATTGATTGGTAATGGCTGTCTAGAGCTTTCAGTTGAGGAGTACCTGTGAGGTCAGATCCAGATTCATACGAGTGCTGTGATTGACTAGCAATGTCTATTTTGGCTACATGTTTGTAACCCTGATAGTTTTGCTTAGCATTTTGGATCCACATGCAGCATTTAGCCATAAGCCCATGAACAGAGCCATTTGCATGTATTATTTGAAAGCTCCCTCTGTCCACTTCCTCTTCCTGCTTTGGCTAAGTGACAAATGGATGAGCTGATCCTCAGAAGGTGGTTCTGAATTGGTGTTCTCCTTTTTAGACAAAGGAGCCTGATATTTTCTCTGTATCCATTACAAGACAGAAAAACAATCCTTAGAACAGGGTGGAACACCAGGCTCAAAAACAAAAAATCATCAGCCGCCCTCTAGCAGAGGGTGAGAAAAATAAAAGACTTGGGGGTGTGGGAGACCATAACCCAGCCTTGAAAACAAGCATTGAAATGTTACCAGCACAGGCTGGCACCATATGGGCAAAGAAATAAAGAAAATCTGCCCTGTCAGGTTTCTTGTATTTATCTAGTATGAATGCAGTTAATCTCTTGATGGGCTTGGCAAGGCTGCAGGAACTAGAGAGTGATGAGCAGGACACTCTTGGTGAATGACTTTTTGGGAGCCTTACTGGGGAGCTCAAGGAGCTCTGGTAGCATAGTGGTTACGAATCGGGCTGCGAACCACAAGGTCAGCAGTTCGAAACTACCAGCCGTTCTGCGGGAGAAAGATGAGACTTTCTGCTCCCGTAAAGATTTACAGCCTTGGAAACCCTGTACAGGGTCGCTACGAGTAGGAACCGACTCCACGGCACAGAACAACAACAACACTGGGGAGTTCAGCCTAGATTTAGACACACAAATTCTTGACAACTGGGGGGAGACAAAAGATTTTAAATGCACTGTGCTATCCTGTTCTTAAGGAATCCTGGTGGTGCAACAATTAAGTGCTTAGCTGCTAAGCGAAAGGTGGATGGTTCAAATCCACCCATAGGCTTAGAAAGATCCTAGAGGATGATTCTATTCTGTCCCAAGAGGTCACTGAGTCAAAACCGACTCGACAGCACACAATCACAACAATCCTGTTGGTTTTATAGCTAAATAGAATTTAAAAGGCTGAGTACTTAACGCATACTTAATTGAGTATGACTATTGTAGCCAGCAAAGATTGTTCTTGAATCTCTCCTCTGCCACGCTGGCTCATGTGACTTTGGGCAAATGCCTGATGCCTCTGTGTCTCTGTTTGAAAAACAGGAATAATAGAATTGATCTCAGGGTTTTTGCGATGATTGGATGAACATGTGAAGGACTTAACAGAAGCAAATGTGTAGTAAGTACTCAATAAATGACAGCCAGATTCTTAGATCATCACCCATACGTCATTCCTTTCTGCCTTCTCCTTTCTTCTCACAAGTAACCCAAGGCTGTAATTCCCCTTGTCCAGATGTTTGGGGTGCAGACCCTGAGTGGAGCTGTGTCTCTCTTCCCCTCTCCCTTAATGAATATACTCTATGGGTCCCTGCATGTATCTCCAAAAAGCGATGTTGTTTGCTCAGGAGCCAAGTTTTCAGACAAAGCTGGGTTTAGCTGAGGTCCAGGCCATGATGACCCTGAAGGATGAGAGAGATAAGGAGAAGAGGAGGAAATGGAATTGCTCAAGCCAAGCCCACATCACCTTGGAGCCAAACCACTTCTGGCCAAGGACTGTTTACACTTTTCTGTGGCCAGTGTCTGTCACATACATGGAGGATTTCAAAACTTAAAACCACAGGGTCCACGCAGAGCCACACCTGACAGGTTATCCTGCTGGTCACCAGGAAGATCAGTGCACTGCTTAGAAACCATCAACACGGGACTAAAAGCAAAGAGGAGAAGATAACGGGGTAGGGAAACTAGAGCACTAGAAACAGAACTAACAGCGCAAAATGAAAGAGAATGTTGGCACATTGTGACTAAGGTAACCAATGCCACTGAGCAAGTTTCGTGAAATTTGTCAAATGAGACCCTAACTTGCTTGCCACCTTTCGCCAAGAACTCAATAAAATAAATACAAAGACTTCGCTCTGTCTGCATAGTCTTGGGCAAATTCCATAGTCTCTTTGGCAGCCTCAGATGTTACATCTATAAAATGGGAACTCACAAGGTTGACCTGTGGCTTGCCTGGTATGTAATATATGAGTCAGCCTTTTTAAAATAAGAACTTACATGTACAAATATTTCCTTTCCTAGTTGGCTTTCTCTCTGTTCTTTTATCCTCTTTCTCTTGCCTCCTTCCATTTCTCCTTTGTTCCTTTTTTCCCGGCCTGTGTCATAGTTTAAAACTTCTCCAGCAAAATGTCCCTAATAACCAAAAAGAATTTAAGTCTGAAGTGTGCAGTACCCATATGAAATTTCACGGAAGCCTCATGCTTTCTTTTGAAAATATCTTGCTTTTGATTCTATAATGAATCCATGTGTATCAGTTACTGTTCTTGGCTGAAAACAACAGTTTATTTTTGCTGGTTTAGTGAGAGCAGCAGAGGTCTCCCACGCTCAAGCCCTTCAGGAGCTGCCTAGTAAACCCCCACTGGACTTCCCACTAGACACAACCTTACTACCTTCCGGGCAGAGCCGCTTGCTGTGATCACACTGGGCAGGCAGAGGCTCTGCACTTTTGCATGTGGAAAACGGTGCCTCTATAGGCCACAGTGTTGCTCAAACATAGACTTTTGCAAGGCCTGCTTCCTCATACCGCTCTTCGTCTAATTGGCATCTTTCTTGTTTGGCTGTGTCTGCTTAATCACAGCCTACAGCTGGTTACGAGGGAAAATGGAAGAGCACATTCTGGCTTCTACAAAATAGTTGCAGGACTTGCACTATAAGAAGGTTTCCCGATGGAGAAAGACTACCAAAACATACTGTAAACAAAAACAAAAGCAAGCAACCCAAACCCATGGTCATCAAGTTGATTCTGACTCACAACGACCCTACACAACAGAGCAGAACTGCTGCATAGAGTTTCCAAGGCTTTATAGAAGGAGACTGCCTCATCTTTCTCCTGCAGAGCAGCTATTAGATTTGAACAGTTAATCTTCCAGTTAGCGGCCAAGCACTTAACCACGATACTATCAGAGCTACTTCCAAAACATACTAAGTAGTTAGGAAAAGGCCTCATCTTCATCATCCATGTCTTAAATCTATTTTTAAACATTCATCTTCATGTAAAATTAATAGTCCAGAAAGGTATGTCCTGTTCCCCAAAGCTCTGTGTCCTTTTCATAATCCCATGTAATAATCCCAGGGATGCACTTACTTCAGTTGTGAAGCCCAGCCTTAGAAGACATGGCCATCTTCCTTGAGTGTGCTGAGGGTGAAGAGGTTAATCCTTGCCAGACATTGAGTATAGATTCCATTTCTTAAGAGTGGATACACATTTGGAATGTTCTGAATAATGCCAGGCCCATAATTATCCTATTGGACCAATGGGTTGACCCCCTTTAACTGCTTTAACAGAAGGTTCTTCTCCTGATGTTGTGGCTTATAGTGGTTTCCATGACTTTTCCCACACTTTTCCCTGTGCAGACAGATCCTACCCAGCGAAAGTAGCCAGGGCCCACTGAAAACCTCTCTTGTCCTGCTTTGTTTTTAATCAAACATCAAGTCCTTCCTCTAAAACCAAAACACCAAACCAATCAACTCCAACTCATAGTGACTCCATGTATGCAAAGTGGATCTGCATCTCATTAGGGGTTTTCAAGGCTGTGACCTGCCGGAAGTAAATCCACAAGCCTTTCTCCCTAGTCAATTCTGGGTGGGTTTGAACTGCCAATCTTTTGATTAGTAGTTGAGCACTAAATTGTCTGCCACATTATATAAATCCTCCTTGGAATGGAAGACCCACTGGGAAAAGAGTCATGAAGTCACTGACACCCCTTCATGGAGCCTTGACTTTGCTTACTTTTGTGGCTCAGTTTCCATCACCTTCATTATCAGCAAGGCCATGCTGCAATGGAATCTTTGAGAGAAACGAAATGTGATTCAAATTTCTGACTAAAGGTAGTGGGGTTGGCACCATGAAGGTTACCATCCTTCCTGCAAAATGTAGGATGACATTCTCATAAAGGCATAACTCTGTCATTGTTTGGAACTGATTCTTCCTTGCTAAGCCACTCCAGGGAGTAGGCTCTGAAACCACTGGCCAGATTTTAAATATGTACACGCAGAATGAGAGATGTTTTTCCAGTCTGTCACTAGATAGAGCCCAAGAAAGAGGCCTAAAATTGGAAAGTCCAATTCATAGCAATTTTTTCCTCTAAAAATAGAAAAGTAACTCTGCTGTGCAAGAGACTGAACTTGGGGGTCTCAGTCTAGCAATGGCAGGCAGGCTGCCCCTAGCTGGCAAGGCAACAGGGTCTTAATCTGACATCACCATACATTGGAATTGACCTCACATCCTTACTGGTAGGACAGTCCCATCTTGTGAGGTCTAAACTCCTTGTGCTGCCCTCAAGACCCTGAACATGGTCTTCCTGTTGTTAACACTATGCAGACCTGCTTGATCTGACCATTCACCACCCTGCACAGGTCAGCACACTCGGTGGCCCAAACTTGCTTCTCACATAGGTCTAGAGTCAACCCTACCATCTCTAGTCAGTCTAAGAATAGCCGATATTTTGGGAAGAGGTGGTAGATTGTTACCTAATGTGATATGGGGCACTTCAAAGAGTACTTCATGGAAATTTTTCATTATCTTCAAATTCCATATTCCCAGAAACTTTTTGAAGCCCCCTTGTATTTTCTGAGCGCATTTTACTCTCACATGAATTTGGAATGTGACTTGTATTTCCTGAGTGCACACTAGACAGGTTGCCAAACCTGGGATGTAGTTCACAGCAATACGTCATGTGTCCTTGGTCCCTGCTGCTAGTATTCAGCTCTTCTCAAAGTGTTGCTCAGGTATTTCTGAATCTAACTGGGGAGATGTTAAGTGTGCTCATAAACAGGTTCTTGTCACTTCCATTTGGTACCTGTCATTTTCCTCTCATCCAGCAATGGCTCACCTTCAGTGATGTCTCATGTCCATAATTACTCTGCTAGCTACCTCTGATAGAAGGCTCATGTCCAAGCCTTCCTCAGTGGACTCAGGGCCACTGCTCAGCTTTACTGCCCATGGAAATCTTTGCTGTTCAGGTTTTTGTTCCCAGCTCTTCTCTCCCTAAAACTCATATGTTGAGTTCACATGGGTCTGGGCTTACTGATCTAGCTAAGTGACCATCACACATCAGAACCACCCTGCTCTTCCCCCAATGAAGGCTTTGTTATCAGGCCAGGAGTGTCTGTCTGAAATTCTTTCTCTTCTTAGAGTTCCAGTCCCAGTTCTGCTGGCAACGTGCTGAGTGATCTTGGGGAAAGCATTTAGCATCTCTACCTCTCTGGGTTTCAATGGGCTTGTCTGTAAAAGATGACAAATGCTATAGATGGGTTCACTACTGCCACTACCAGTTGCCATGGCATCACCTCTAACTCCTGCTAACCTCATATGTGTTCAAGTAAAGCTGTGCTTCCTAGGATTTCCAGTGGCTGATGTTTCAGAGGTAGATCACCAGGCTTTTCTTCTGAGGTACCTTTGAGCCATCTTTAACCTCCAACTTTTCAGTTTGTAGTCAAGCTCGTTAACAGTCTGAATCACCCAGATGATTTTTATAATCCTTCCTGTTCCAGTGCTTTATCAACCAACAGACAAGAAGCTAGTAATTACCTCCATGGGTCAGGCAGTGGGGAGGTGCTCTGGAAATAGGAATCACTGCTTTCATTCCCCTCTCTGATGAGAAATAGATCTCTGATCATGTTATCTAAAACCTTCCATTGGCCCAGACTCAGTGGCCTCCTACCTCAGTGACATCTTCCTACTTCTGTCACTTTTGCTTCATATACCCCAGATGCGCTGGCCTTGTCTCTGTCCCTGGAATGTGCTGAGTCCCTTCAGTTCTTTTGCACGTTCTCTTTGTCCTGCCTGGAATGTTCTTCTTTCAGATCCCTCATGGCCAGCCCTTTCTCATTACTTGGGTTCCCAGGATGCCTGGCTTGACATCCTTCCCCTTCTCGGCAGCTTGTTCTGTCTTAGCATATTATGGTCTGCAGATGAAATCCATTCACCCACTTGTTTATGTGTACTGCCTGTGGCTGCTCTCATACTACATCAGCAGGGTTGAATATTATGTATGAGTAACAGCCCACAAAGCTCAAAATATTTATTATCTGGCCTTTTCAGGAAAATTATGTCAACACTTGCCGGTCTCTACCATCTTTTATTCATAACAATATATGAGTATCTGAATTGAGACGTTCCTTGATTTTGTGGTTTTCTCTCCAACTAGAATGTAAGTACCATGAAGATTGAGGGACCCGTCTATCATGATTTGGAAACTTTCGTTGGTTCCTAGCACTTTACCTGACACCTGGCCATTAAATAATGTCAAATTGAATGGTTTTAGGTCTATTTCCTTTTGTTCTAGGACAGCATAGTACAGTGTAGTGGAAACCCTAAAATAAACCCTACCACCTCGTAAGGCCTTCTCACATGTCCATGGCCAAGTTTCCGCCCACTTTCTGATTCTGATCCTTTACTTCTAGTTGCCAAGGTCTGCCTGCTTTTTCCCTCAACACCCTTTTCACCCAGTTTTTGGCCCTCAATAAAGCCAACAGTCCTCCTGGGGTGGACCAAAGGGCAACATTGAATTCTTCTTAGGTATTTCTGGGTGGGACTGTGAGGAATGATGGACTCAAAATCTCAACCACGTATTTGAGAGTAGCTCATACCTTGCCAAGCCGAACTTTTCTATGTGCAGTGATTTGGAAAATGAACCCCAGCTACCATGGAATGGAACTGTGGGACTAGGAGAAGTTTGGATCTATGAAGCTCTGCGTGTCACAGCTAGAGTTCTTGGGAATCATTGAATGATGCTCAGTCTTCTCTCCCAAGCCCAGCTAAGAGCAGGGGAGAGTGATACACTTCCCCAGAAGGGGGTGGGATGCAGCTTCAACAACATCTTTCCAAATTCATTTCAACAATTCATTGGAGCATTTTATTCTATTTCATAATACATTTTAGAAGAAATAATGCGTTTTTCTTTCAAATCTTCAAGCAAAACTTATGATCTATATCACACCAGGACTTGATATACCTCTTACACGTCCTTTCACACTCTAGCTCGAACTTCAGTATTAAACTTTCTCTTGTCCAACCATTGTCTTCTCCTCTTGTTCCTAGAATGTCTTCATTCAATCATACAACTAAGCAAATGCAATCTGAGTCTGTCGTAAAACAAAGCAAAGAGTCCTCTTATCAAGTATAAAATTCTGTCTCTTCCTTTTCAGTTCAATGATGCATTCTATTATTCAGTGACTAGTGTTTTCTAACAGAGCCCTGGTAACGTAACGTAGTGAATTACAAGCTGGACTGCTTACGGCAAGGTCAGAAATTCAAATTTATCAGTCTCTCCACAGGAGAAAGATGAGGCTTTCTGCTCCTGTAAAGATTTACAGCCTTGGAAACCCTATATGGGGGTCACTATGAGTTGGAACAGACTCGACGGCACACAACATCCAACCAGTGTTTTCTCGGAATGACATCAACTATTGTTGTCATCCAGAGTGATTTAAAGGCCTGGGTTAGTGGTTCTCAAAGTGTGGCCCCCAAACCAATGCATTAATATCACCTGGGAACTTACTAGAAATGTAAATCCTTGAGCTGCCATCCAGACCTGCTGAATTAAAAACTCTTGCAGTGGGACCCAGAAATCTGTGTTTTAATAAGGCCCCCAAGTGCTCTAGAATCCTGGTGTGGTGCTATAACCAAAATGTCATTGTTCAAACCCACTAACGGCTCCTTGGAAAATCTATACAGGGTTGCTATTAGTTAGAAGTGAATTAGCAGCGCTTAACATCAACCCAAGTATTCTATGGACACTCGAGTTCAAGACTCCTACTTTAGAACAATGACTTTTAACTCTGGATGCCCTTTAAAAATAACCTTGGGAGCTCTTTGATCGGTGGTTCAAACCCACCTGTTGCTCCTCAGAAACCCTATACTGGGTCATTATGAATCAGAACTAACTTGATGGTACTTAACAACAACAATAACAGATTACTTTCTATTGTGAGACCAAGATTGAGAGCCACACATATAACAAGTCACAGCTATATAGTCATGGATCTAAGTGACTCTAATATAAAGCAGACTGTGACATCATTTTAGAATGTTGTTGCTGTTGTTGATAAGTGCCATCGAGTCAGTTCTGACTCATAGCAACCCTTTAAAGGATTTCTGAGGAATAACTGGTAAGTTTGAACTGCCGATCTTGTGATTCAAAGCAATCTAGAAGTCCAGCACATTATCCTGCAGCACCATACACTAAAAAAAGTGCTATGGATAAATAAGAAGTGATCTATAAATATAGCTAACTGCTGAATAGGTAAACTTCCAAAGCACTGGTTTGATACCATAAAATGTATTTCTTGTTCCCAAGATAGTCAATGTAGGCCCACCGGAGGAGGTGTCTGCTCCACACAGCCACTCAAGAATCCCAGGTTCCTTCCACCTTGTGGCCCCATCATACCCTAAATCCTTGATATCATCACCATTAAGCTGGTGGATAAAGAAGGAGTAAGGATCTCAAGCCATGTTGTTCCACCTCACTTCAGGGGAGACTGGAGAATGGAATCCTGATGTGAACCCTGAAAGAAAAAAAAACAAAAACAAAACACACACACACACACACACACAAAGAGATTGAGCAGGTGCAGGTGGCCCTGCCTTTAATCTGTGATATATTCTAAGTGATTGTCAACAAACATCTTAAACTATCGAACTCCAAGCCTGCTGAAAATACATGGACTTTGGATTCTCACTAGTAATATATAAACTTTCCCAGGCTTTTCAAAAGGAAGGCAAATGAAAAAGTTATATCTAATGTGGATGCAGTAAAAGATGGTGAATTGTTTGGGGGTCATAGTGAAAACTGTAGGTTTTAAGGAAAAAGTAAAGAGATGAAGGAGATTTTCCTCAAAGTATGGAAAAAGTAATTTTATAAGCCTGGAAATAACTGAAATGTTTAAGAAAGGAAAACAATCTGACAATTATGTATGTGAATGTTTCCATGTACACATTTATGTGTATTCAAAATCCCCATATGTTGGGGGAACTCATTTGTCAAACCAGGGGGTTTGCATGAGTTTTTTCTGGATTATGTAGTGTCAAGTTGAGGGCAGCCATTATGGGTCGCTATGGGTCAGAACCGACTTGACGACACTTAACAACAACAACAACAACAACATGATGGACTGGGGATGGTTAGTAAAAGACAGTGGTTCTGGGGAAGGCTAAGAGAGTTACTTACAAAGCAGTGCCGCGCTTTTGGATATTTTAGGTAAAACTTTCTAAAAGCAGATTTTTTTCAACGATTTATCAACAGAGCTTTTAAGCTACAGTGGGTCAGCTGCATTTCCTGGAATTAGAACTAAAAGTATTCTTTCATTCACTGATTCAAGAAAAGGATAGCAAGCCGCTTGTTTGCCAGAAACTAAGTGGTGCTCTGGAAATTTGAGAGCAGTTAACATGGAACGGTCAATCCTGTCTTCCCTGAACTTGCAGTCTGTTACTCACCTGTTACTCAGCTCACTGAATATGAGTAACTGGCTCTTACAAGCAGTACCTGGAGGATGCCTCTGGTGACGCTGATCTTGTCTTGGGAGGAAAGGACTTCTCAGTTGTAATTATGCTTGTCTACAAACAGCAAAGCTCCTTCCTTACCCCATTCCCAAACAAACAAACCACAATTACAACAACACAGCATTTAACAATTAGGAATTTTTCATTTCCAGAAGCAGGCACTCCAGCGGTAGATGGCATATTCTTAGTATATGGCTCTCATCTTCATGGCTGCAAGATGGATGTGAAAGTTCAGCCATCAATTCTGCATTCCAGATAGGAGGAAAATGAAGAGCAAACAGTAAAAGAGATATGTCAGCTGAATTTGTCAGAGCCTTCCAGAATTTCAACCCACCATCTTCTTATATTTATTGACCACAACTTCCTCCTGTGGCTACTCTAGATGCAAGAAGAGTGAGCCATGTAGCTTCTGACTGGACATTTTGCCACCTCAGACTAAACTGTGTTGTTAACCATTGACGGTTTTATGCTCATCTGACAGAACAGAATGTTGGCCAGTCCTGTGCCACCTCCATGACCTTTGACATATGTTTGATCCATTGTTGAGACTACAGTGTCAATCCTTCTCACTGAGGATTCTCCTCATTTTTTTTTCGGACTCTCTGACCCGCCATGATATCCTTTTCTGGTGGCTGGTTTTTCCTAATGATGTGTCCAAAGTCAGCACGACAGACTGGATTTCTGCTAATCAGGAAATGGCTCCTGAGAAGACGACTACAATACTAAAGTACTAAACGGAGGGCAGGGACGCCAAGTTTCCTGGCACTTTTTTGTTACCTTGTTTTCTCAGTGGTTCCTTTTGTGTATTTTGATCATAGGCCATTCAGGTAAAAGAGATGCACTGAAGTCTGTGAATCATTGTCCCCCAGATCCCATACTTCATATAGAACCACCTCCAAACATGCTGGGGAAGGTGGGCTTAGTGTTGGAGACACAAGAGTGATCCAGATGAATGTGACCCCAGCCCTCAGAAAGTGAAGAGGTCACCTAGCACAACTGCTCATCGTTGAAACCTTTCCACATTTTCTCATATCGTATTTACTCCTTACAACAGAGAGTGGGGTCCCTTTATATAGATAAAAAGGTGGTGGTAAGTGGTCCAAGGTCACACTGTGGGTCAGGAGCAAAGTCCTGTCCCTGGTTGAAACCCCAAGGGCTGTCTGAGGTGAGCAGTGATGAGCTAGGAGTTCTGGTGAAAGGGAGAAGAGGATAAGGCGGACAATCCAACATTCCAGTCAGAGGTCTGATTAGTATCCACCAACCTGTCCTGGTGTGGGGCTGTAGAACAAGGGCGGTTTGTACCTCAAGGTCGGTGGTTCAAACTCACGAGTCGTTCCTCAGAAACCCTATACAGGGTCACCATGAATCAGAACCGACTCAAAGGCACTTGACAACAGCATGACTTTTATAACAATACTTTTTGACTTATCCTCACAAAACTTCTGTTCTTTAGAGGTACCCACTGGTGGTGTTTCTGTCACATCAACACTAGGAAACCTAGTCAGTTGGATATACTCTCAGGAGCTTTATGCTTGCTGTCCCAGCTATCTGGAATGCCTTTCTGGCTCCTAGCTGCCTGTGGAGGTCTATGTGACTCAGGATCCTGTTCAGGTTTATCTCCTTTGTGAACTCCGTACTTCAGGCTGCCCTCCTCCACCACCACCACTGACCAGAGTTAGAGGACTCCCCCCAGGCTCTGAGACTCGGCTCACAGGCCCCAAAGCACTTACCCTCGCACCAGGATCTATTAGTATTTTTCTCCTCACCTTTTCTGTGAGATCTTTACATTCCCCTGGTCTAAATCAGCACAGTCAAGTGCTGAACCACTAGACAAAAGTTTGATTGTTCAAACCTACCCAGAAGCACCTGGAAAGAAGGCACAGTCTTGAAAACCCTATGAAGCCGTTCTACTCTGTACACATTAGTTCACCATGAGTCAGAGACAACTCTAGGACAATAATAGCAACAACAACACAGCACTGAGCTCTCAATACATGTTGGTTGCACCAAAGATGGATTCTGACACTGAACATTCTAGAAGCATCCGAGGAAAGAAATAACAGTAGCTCATGTTTATTGAACACTTAATATATGCCCGGTGGTAATATTGCAAATTCTTTGCATGCATGATCTCATTGTATCCTCAGAACAACTCCATTGTGCGTGGGAGGAAACAAGCACAGAACTGTTAAGTAACTTGCTCAAGGCCCCACAGTTAGGAAGTGATGGAAGACTTATAACTCAGAGCGAAAACTCTGAACCCTGTTGCTCTCCATCTGCCCAGCCACTCAGGAGCCAATAGCATAGGCAGGGCACCTTCTGGTTGATTCATTAGACAGAAAGCCAAGGCAGAGAGTG
Organism: Chrysochloris asiatica; assembly: GCF_000296735.1. Lineage (NCBI taxonomy): Eukaryota > Metazoa > Chordata > Mammalia > Afrosoricida > Chrysochloridae > Chrysochloris > Chrysochloris asiatica. The sequence goes on from NW_006408590.1 coordinate 11,668,020, forward strand.
CCCAGCCCTTAGCACTCCATTGTTGTCTCGATGCTAACATGGAAATGAGAGATTTGGAAACAATGCTGAGAACAGGACTGGAAGGGCGAACCAGAAAGACTTCTGTAGACAAGGATTGGGTCTGGTGTGGGGTGTGGGATGTGGGGTGGAAGAATGGGGGCAGGCCAGGTTTCTTCAGAGAAGGGGTATGAAGGGGTCTAGCTGGAGGCAGGCAAAACAGTTCCAGAACCTATCCAAAATTAGAGCAACCAGGAGCATTTTGACTCCAGCTAAAAGGAGTCCTGGTGTGGTGCTGTGGGTTAATGCGCCAGACTGCAAAGCCGTACCTCAAGGTCGGCGGTTCAAGCTCACCAGCTGCTCCTCGGAAACCCTATACAGGGTCGCTATGGGTCGGAACTAACTCGATGGTACTTAACAACAACAAACTTGGGCTGAATTGAGCTGAGACCAGCTCTCATGACTGATAAATGAACTAACCCACTACCACGGAATAGCTTCTGACTCACAGTGACCCTATGTAGGGTTTCTGAGGCTGTATACCTTTGTGGGAGCACAAACCCTCCTCTTTTTCAACAGAGCGGCTGGTGGATTTGAACGGCTCACCTGTTCTTCAGTAATCTCACCAACATGAAGCAGGGCCGAGGAAGGAGAGTTGCCACCAGCATCCTGACATCCTGGGAAGAAAGGTGACTGCTACTGGTTATCAAGGACCAACCAAGCACAGATCTTTCTAAGATGCTGCTTCAGGGGTAGGTGTAGGGCAGGGCTGTTTCTCTCCTACTCTGTAAACAACACAAAACAATTCATAAACCAGCACCATTGAGACAATTCTGACTCATGGAGACCCATATATATCAGAGAAGAACTGTGCTCCATAGATTTTCCTTCTTTTTTTCATTTTAAGCCATCTCCTGCCAGAAGCAAAGGGATGAAAGATCAGTTTGGTGGTCATTATTTAGTACAAGTAAAGAAGCAAGCTTAAGGTTCCACACACTTGTGGTCCATATACTGAGTAATGGTCCAAAGAAGTGTTGTGGTTCCCAGTAAAGATGAAGGTTGCCTTTAGTCATCTTTATAGCTGGTCAGAAGTGGTTTTACATCACGGTTTTGGAATAGCGCGTGGCTCCTGCCTCCCTGGGGAACGAACTTGGCCCTGATTTGGAGATGCAGGTAGGCCATGAGCTAGGGCCCTTTGCTGTCTATGGTGCTACTCAGGAAGCTCATTCCTACCACAGGGAGCAAGGAGAAGTAGGTGAGGGCCTTCAGCATGCAAGCTGTGAACCTGCTCCAGATGACTATCCTCAAGGCCTCAAGACAAGACCACAGATCTGCCTCCTCCTAGCCCTACTGGAGCTGACGCACACCCCACTGAACCCACCCCCAGTACCTGAGTCCTCCCCACATAAACACATAAGCATTGCTCACAATAGGCCGGCCCATCTGTTGTTGTTGTTAGGTGTCATCAAGTTGGTTCTGACCCATAGCAAACACTGCCCAGTCCTCACAATTACTGCTACACTTGAGCCCATTGCTGCTGCCACTGTGCCAATTCATCTTAGTTGAGTCTTGCTCTTTTTCACTGACCCTCCGCTTTACAAAGTATGATGTCCTCCTCCAGAGACTGGTCCCTCCCGATAATATGTCCAAAGAATGAAAGATGAAGTCTGGCCATCTTGGCAGAAGGAGCATTCTGGTTGTATTTTTTCCAGCACAGATTTGTTTGTTCTTCTGGCAGTCCATGGTACTTTTAATATTCTTCTCCAACACCATAACTCAAGTGCATCAATTCTTCTATGGTCTTCCTTATTCATTGTCCAACTTTCATATGCATATGAGGTGATTGAAAACACCATGGCTTGGTACAGGCACACCTTAGTCCTTCAAACTGACATCTTTGTTAATGTGTAAGAAGAGGCTCAAAGGTCTTCTGCAGCAGATTTGCCCAAGGCAATACATTGTTTGATTTCTTGATTTTGGGGATCCAAACAAAATGAAGTCTTTGAAAACTTCAATCTATTCCCCACTTATCCTGATGTTATTTATTGCTCCAGTGTTGAGGATTTTTGTTTTCTTTACATTGAGGTGCAACCCATACCAAAGGCTGTGGTCTATGATCTTCATCAGTGAAGTATTTTAAGTCCACTTCAATTTCAGCATGCAAGGTTGCATCATCTGCAATCTTAGGTTGTTAATGAATCTTCCTTCAATCCTGATGCCATGTTCTTCTTCATATAATCCAGCATTTTAGATTATTTGCTCAGCATACAAATTGAAGAACTATGGTGAAAGAATACAACCTTGCTATACACTTTTCCTGATTTTGTACCATTCAGTGCCCCCTTGTTCTGTTTGAATAACTGCCTCTTATTATATGTACAGGTTCTTCATGAATGAGCACAATCAAGTGTTCCAGAATACTAATCCTCCACAATGTTGTCCAGAGCTTGTCATGATCCACACAGTTGAAAGCCTTTGCATAGTCAATAAAGCACAGGTAAACATCTTTCTGGTATTCTCTGCTTTCAGCCAAGGTCCATCAGACATCAGCAATCATATCCCTCATTCTATGCAGTCATCTGAATCCAGCTTGACCCTTTGGCAGTTCTCTGTCAATGCACTGTTGCAGCTGTTTTTTAAATATCTTCAGCAAAATTTTACTTACACGTGATAATAATGATATTGTTCGATGATTTCTACATTCTGTTGGGTCGCTTCTGTTTGGAATGGGCACATCAGTTGGTCAGGTAACTGTCTTCCAAATTTCTTTGGCACAGATAGTGAGTGCCTCTAATGCTGCATCCATTTGTTGAAGGATTTCAGTTTGTCTTCCATCAGTTCCCTGTGCCTTGTTCTTTGTCAATGCCTTCAGGGCACCTTGGAATTCTTCCTTCATTGCCATTAGCTCTTGATCATTTGCTACCTCTTGAAATGGTTGAACATCGGCCATTTCTTTTTGGTGCAGTGATTCTGAGTATTCCTTCCATCTTCTTCCAATGCTTTCAATATTTTCCCAAAGAATCCTTCAGTATTTCAAATAGAGGCTTGAATTTTTTCCCTCAGCCCTAGCTGTAGTCAGGACTGAATTTCCATAGTTTTTTTCAATAGCTGAATTTTCAAAAATACATTGCCAAATCTTTCTTTAGAGGCATCTCTGGGTGTACTCGAACCTCCACATTTTCAGTTAGTAGCCAGACGCTTAACTATTTGCACCACCCTATCCTCCCAGCTATCCTCCTGAGCCTCATCTTACACATGAGGAAATTGAGACTGAGGGAAGCACAGGGCTAGTTTCTCTGCTCTCCTCATCTGCATGACCTCCTCAGACCTGGTTGGTCAAGGCATCTCTGCAATCATTACCATCATGTGACGAAGTCCTGAGACTTGCCTGTGTGGGACAGCAGAAGTTGCCTATTACGCACACACATTCTCTCATTACTCATTGCAGTGGAGCTTCTCCTCCATGTGTGTTCCATTCCCTGACTCCACCTCTTATGGGGGGAGCATCAATTGGACAACATTCAAGACATGTTTCTCCAGTAGCAGAGTCCAGCTGGGCGCGAGGCAAGCACCATGTTCCTGACTTGGTAACTTGGTGTAGGGAATGGTTCTATCTAAATGGACCCTTGTTGAGCTCTGTGGCAATGACAACAAGACTTACCATTCCCTGGACTGGGGTCAGAAGAAGAGTGGAAGGCTCCTGTATGGCAGGTACCCCTTATAGAATTGTCCTGATGGAACAGTCTAGAAAGGTGGCCTGCTCTCATGCACACAGGCATTCTACTGGGCAAGTGACAGCCAATCATAAGGGACATGTGCATGTCTGAAAGATGGAATCAGACCATGAGTTTTCTTGGAGCGTGTGGCCTCTGAGACTCTTCCCCATACACCACATACCACCCAGTCCTGACCTCTACTTCAGATTGCCAGACACACTCAGGGTCTAACATCCAGTCCTTCCTTCCTGGTGCCCTGCACCTGAGATCCCTTGGAGAGCTGTAAGCTGGCACTGCCCTGAGACTGCAGCAAAACTGCTGGGCTACCCGCTTTCAGGTCTGAGCTTGCTTAGACTCCGCCGGAAAGGAAGCCACCCCCGCCTTGTACAGTGGGCGAAGTCTGCTCTGGGAGCTGGGGCGATCTGAGCTTCCGTGACAGAGAGCCTCTGAGGACCCTGACTTGTCTATTCACTGTCTATCCTCCTAAATGGTTGCTAGAGAAGTAAACAAAAAGATGTTCTCAAAGCAGAACATCTAGAAAAGAATGAAAATCACCCATGATTGTACCTCCCCAAAGTAACACTTTGTTTTTTCTTGTCCTTCCAGTCTTTTTTCTATGTGTGTGTGTTCCTTATTCAAATGGGATCTTAGGATAAAATCTTTTGAGGGAATCTCCTTCGTCTTCATTTAACATTCTAAGGGGAGCATCTTTCCATGTTAAAGACACATTGTTTTTTGTTATCATCTTAGTCCATCATTTGTTTAAAGGCAGGTTCTCTGTGAAGGTATATAGTATTGGGAGGAGGCTGCTGTGTGCTGGGGTCACAGGTCCCAACGACAGCGGTCTCTTTTAGGTAGGAGTGCTGGGCGGGCTCTGTGCTTTTGATTAATGGAAAAGCCCCAGGCTCATGCAGTCAGCGTTCCTTCCCAAGCCCTGCCCTGACTCATACTGCCATCTTAGATTCGTCATTTCACCCCTTTGGACCTCAGTTTCTTTGCTTATAAAACAGCACAATTGGAGCAAGGGCTTTGCCAACTCTGATAGCCCATGACTAAAGTCCTTGCAGACTCACAGGCAGATTCCAGAATCCTCTGATGGCATTAGCTACTGAGGAGAAGTTGCTTCTCCCCAGTGAGTGATTCAGTGTCTGACTCAAAGCTAGCTGGGGCTGGTGGTCTTTGTCTAAAAGATCTTCAAGCTCTCTGGGTGGCCAGTGCCCTGGGCCAAGGTTCCCAGGGCTTCCCCACACCACTGGTTCTCTTCCGTGCAGAGAGACGCAGCCAGCACCAAACTCACAGCCCCCACCATCTCTTGTTCTTTAGTTGAAACCTGCAGCCAACAGCTGCATTACACTTTGAAATGCACACCGTGTGATGGACACAGAGTGCAGCCCAGGCAATGCCAGGGCCAGAGCTCAGGGTCTTGCTGTGGAGCTGTTAGCACTGGGGGTGGGGTTGTCAGGGTGTGGAAGGAATCTGGACAAAGCTTTCTGGCAAGCCTTCTCCATTGTTCTTCCCCTCCTGCCTGTGCAGAGGACAGTCACTGGGTTTTGTTAATCTGATTGGAAAAGTCTCCATCATGAAACTTGAAGAATGAGGAGGCTGCTGTGAGGAGGCTTCAGGGGTAGAAATCATGGACTAGACGCTGCAGAATCCTTTCCCTGGAGGCCTGAACTGTTTGCTTTCCACATTCCCATTTAGAAATCCTAAGAACAATGATATCAATAATAATAGCAATGTAGCTATTATTATATAATAAGCATTTGCCTATGACAGGCATAAGGATCCTGAATGGTTAAATGTATGGCTGCCAACCATACAAGAAAGATGAGGTTGTCTCATAAAAATGTACAGCCTCGGGAACCCTGTATAGGATGGGACATTGTGAGTCAGAATCTACTCAATGGAGTGGGTTGCTTTTTGTTGTTTGTTTTGTATGTTAGGCATGGGGGCATTGGTGATTCAATAGTAGGATCCTCACCTTCTGTGCAAGACACTTAGTTAAATTCTTGGCCAATGAATCTCATCTGCAGCTAGCACCTGCATAGCAGGCTTACAAACTGCCGTAATGCTGAACAGGTTTCCACAGTGTTTCCAGACTAAAGCAGAGTAGGCAGAAAGGCCCGAATCTGCCCATCTACTTCTGACAATAACTCAGTGAAAACACTGTGGATTACAATGATCCAGTGTGCAAGAAAATCATGGGGACAGAGTAGAACCAGGCAGTGTTTCATTCTGTTGTGCACGACAGTGACAAGAGTGGGTACCAACTCCAACAGCAGCTAAGAACAATGATCAAATGTTTTACCTGCTTCACCCCATTGAAACCTCATCAGACAGATTCACAGATTGAGGTCTATTATTATCCCCATTTTACAGATAAGGAAGTTGAAGTTCTAGTGGTTACGCATCTGAGCTAACAAGCTGCACCGCTATGATTTGGACTCAGGCCTGTCTGACCCCAAGCTTGATCTATCAGCTTGCTCTTCCTCTTATTAGAGGATGTGATTGTTTTCTTCTATGTAGACATTCTGAGAGCCCTCACTTAGCCCTAAGTACTAAGTCCATAATCAGTAGCTTTAACATTTCACTGACAAGACAATACGATCTTGTGTTTCCAGGTTAGAGTCTTCCAGCATCACAGAAAGAGTGTACGTTTCAGAGCCAGACTCATGCCATTTGAATCCCACCTCTGCCACCTACTAGCTGTGGGACTCTGAGTAAGTCTCTTACCTTCAGTCTTTCAGATTCTTCATCAATAAAATAAACACTGCACTCGCCATCTTACAGGGGATTGGCTTTTATGAACTACAGAGAATGAATATATTCAAATCACTGACCCATAGGTAATGCTCAATAAATGTTGTAACTGTTAAGTGCCGTTGAGTCGGTTCCATCGTAGCAACCCTGTATAGGGTTTCTGAAGAGCGGCTAATGGGTTTGAACTGCCAACCTTGTGGTTTGTAGTCCGGTGCCAAGCCTATAACGCCACAGCAGGAGTTCCAGGAAATGGTAAGTATTGTTAAAATGACTAAAAGAATCTCGTATTGAGTCAGACAGCTTGGGTTTGATTCCGCTTCCTCTTAACTGTGGACCTTATGGTTCAAACCAACCTTGAGGTCAAATGCTTATCCTACGGCACCACACCAGGTCTCCAAGATGCCATGAATACATATTATTGTGTTCACTAGCTGTCTCAATGTCTTCATGGACACATGAGAATACTACATTTCCTGGCCTTTTGCCTCTATGTCGGACCATATGACTAGCTTTTGCTAGGGGTGTATGGGTAGTAATGATAACCGTCACTTTCAAACCTGGCCCCTAAAATGGATCATAAGATGCTCCACACTTTCTCTCTTGCTGTCTGGCTGAATGCAGATGTTCCAAAGGTGGACTCTGGGGGGACCCTTGGCCTTGACAAAGTCACCAGATGAAAAGAATCTGGATTCCTGAGGCACTGCATGGAGAAGAACTGCCCAGAAGAGCTACTCAACCAAGGCCATCTACATTGAGCCTTGTATGAGAAAGAAATACTGTTTCACTGTGTTAAGCCACCAAAATGTGGCAGTTGTTAGTTAGCTTACCCTCTCTATTATGGATGGTAAAGAGAAGCTTAGCAAAATCTCAGGGCCCAAGTAGATCTACCAAGATGATCAACAAGTGACGGGTGAGAGACTTCACCTGGTGGATAGGAGAAGCATAGCTAATAGAGGTCGTCAGCACTGGAAAGAGTCATTGTTCACTCTGTTGTCTAGGGATGATTTCCTGGGGTGAGTTCAGCTAATGATGCAGTCTCTGGACCCCAACTTCACTCCTACCCTGGGGTTCCACCTGCACCTATTATATGGTGGCTTCTATTTTAAGCACATTGTACCTCCTCTCTGATAATGCTCCTCTGATTCTCCCTGCTCCCTGCTCCTCTCCCTTTAAAAACAAACACAAACAAGCCACAAAAGAAAAAAGAGTAGCTGAGTTGCTGTCAAGTTGCTTCTGGTTCATGGCAACTCTGTGACTGTGATCTTTCAGAATCTCAGAAACTGATTGACAGGACTTTCTTCTAAGGTACCTCGAGGTGGGTTCTTAACAGTCAGCCTTTTGGTGAGTAGCCCAGTGCGGTGGGTTCTTAACAGTCAGCCTTTTGGTGAGTAGCCCAGTGCGTAACGGTTTGTATCATCCAGGCACTCCTTTGAGTTTCAGTAGGTATTATTTACTGAATCACCTTCCACAAAAAACAAGCCAATGTGTAGTCTCATCAACTGCGTGTGGGGTGAGGGCTGAGAGTAACTGCCATTGCCCTGTATACTATCCAGCATTGCATACTATCCAGCGTTAATGTTTTAAAATATTAAAATTCTTTATTTTCTTAAAGCAGTTTTAGGTTTACAGAAAACTTGAACAGAAAGTAGAGCGTTCTCATCCACTTCCTTCCCCCTGCTGGCTATTTCCTCTACTGTTAACATCTTACAATAACTAGTGTGGTGAATTTGCTACAATGGCTGAACCAATACTGATGCACTGTTATTCACTAAAGTCCGTAATTTACATGACCTTTGCTCTTTGTTCGGTTCCATGCTTTTTAATACACACATAGTATCATACTCTACCATTGTAGAAGCATACAGAAGAATTTCACTGCTCTAAAAATCCCTGTGTTCCTCTGGTTTACCCCACCCTATCCCATTCTTTGGAGTCCTGGTGTGGCGCGGTGGGTTAGTGCACTAGACTGCAAAGCCATTTGAACTGCAAGGTCAGCAGTTCAAGCTCACCAGCTGCTCCTTGAAAACCCTATACAGGGTCGCTATGGGTCAGAATCGACTCGACGGCACTTGACAACAACAACCCCATTCTTTAGAGCCCTGGTGTGGCACTGTGGGTTAACGCACCAGACTGCAAAGCCATTTGAACTGCAAGCTTGGTGGTTCAAGCTCACTAGCTGCTCCTCGGAAACCCTATACAGGGTTTCTATGGGTCAGCACCGATTCGACGGCACTTCGCTACACGACAGCAACACCAGTCTTTCTCCCCTTCCAGAGGCCCCAACAACCACTCGATATTTTCACTATGTTTATCTTATTGCCAGAGCCCTGGTGTGGCGCTGTGGGTTAATGCGCCAGACTGCAAAGCTGTTTGAACAGCAAGGTCAGCAGTTCAAGCTCACTAGCCGCTCCTCAGAAACCCTATACAGGGTCACTATGGGTCGAAAGCAGCTTGATAACACTTAACAACAACAATCTTATTGCCAGTTTCAGAAAGTCATATAGTTGGAATGATACAGTATGTAGCCTCTTCAGACTGGTTTCTTTCACAGATCAACATACATCTAAGATTCCTTCATGTCTTTTCAAGGAGCCTTGTTGGGGCAGTGGTTAGGCACTTGGCTGCTAACCCCAAGGTCAGAGACTGAACCTACCAGCTGCTCCACATGAGAAAGATGTGGCAGTCTGCTTCTGTACAGATTACAGCATTGGAAACCCAATGGGGCGGTTCTACTTTGTCCTGTAGACTAGCCTCCAGGGTAGCCAGATTTCAGTGAATGCACCACAGTGTTTATGCATACATCTATTGAAAAAAATCTTGATTGCTTTCCATTTCTGGCAATTACAAAGAGTCATGTGCACGGCTTTGTGTGGATGTAAGTTTTCATGTCATTTGAGTAAGGAACATCAATGCTGGATAGAATGGTAAGTCTATATTTAGCTTTGTAAAGAAACTGTCAAGCTAGCTTCCAGAATGGTTGTGTCTTTTTTTTGCATTCCCACCAGCAATGAATGAGAATGAGAATTCCTGTTGTTTCGCATTCTCTCTAGCATTTGGTGTTAGCAGTGTTTGGAGTGTGCTGATCTCACACTGTAGTGTGAGTCCTGGTGTGACTCTGTAGGATAAGCCCTCCACCTCAAGGTCAGCTTTTTTGTTTTGATATCTACTGTCTCCCAGGTTTCTTTATTTAAAAACAAAATGATGAGTGATGTGGAAATTAAAATGAAGAACATCAATGAATTTGACCATCTCTCTACCAATTACCCACCACCACCCCCAATTTCCTGCCCCTGCCCTTTGTGTTCCCAATTCTTTCCCTCCTTCCTTTAGTGGAGGAAGAACTTAATCCCAAAAGCTCTGGTACAAAGCCCAGGGTGGTGTCTCCCCAGCCTCTCCCCTTTCCTCTGCAGCCTGTTTCTGGGAAGGACAGGCACCTATTTGAATGCATGGGAGAACCCCGAGGGGTAACCTCAGGGAAGGGGACTGAGGAGTACAAAGTAGTAAAGTAAGGGCCTCCATAGTCTGGGGTATCAAAATGGGGCCCTGCTGCCAGAGGAAACGACACTTGTGCCCTTGGAACAGGAGACCCGGCAGTCTCAAAATCCTCTCGGAGGGAGTAGTCACCGCTGGAGCATTTGCCTTTCTGACGCCAGTTACAGAACCACACTCGGACCACGTCCTTCTCCCTCAAGCTGCCGGGCGATGTGGCCCATCTGCTGCAGTGAAGGTTTGGAGCACTGCAGTAACAGGCTCTCCAGACTGCCTCTCGCTCGTTTCTCAATGCTTGTCTGCTTTCTCTTTCGAGCCTGCTGCAGGAGGGTCTCCGTTTTGCCTATCTCCAGGAGGTTTTCGTTGTTGTCCGCCTCCTCCACCCAATTCTGTAACAGGGGCCTCAGCTTACACATAGTTTTGAAGCTGAGCTGAAGAGTCTCAAAACAGTAGGTATTTGGTTGAACACCTTCCCAAAGAAGACCCCCAGGCTGAGCCCCACATCTGCCTGGGTATACCCCAGGGTGATCCTCTTTTATTTTAACAGTTTAGCAAATTGCTCGAGGTCATTCTGTCTTGTTTTGATGTCCTGGGACTCCTCATGGTTCTCTTCCATCTTCTCCGCGTTCTCCGCGTTCAGCTTCACGGCACCAGGTGGGTCAGTGAGGCGCTCCAGGGAGGTCCCCTCGGAGTTGCTCTTAACCCCAGGCCCCGCCTCATCCTTAGGTTGAGGGGTCTCTGAGCAGCCTTGGGGCAGCAGTCCCACACCAACGTGAGGTCTGCAGCACCACATGCCTCCACAGAACTCGAACTGTGAGGGACACAGAGGAATGCCACACATCGCAGCACCTGGTCCAACTCCGGCCCAATTTTTGGCCCACCCGGAGTACCATGGAAGCTCAGTCAGGTCGGAAGGTCAGGCTGGCTCTGGCCCCTCTCCTCCAGGCACATTGCCTCCACCATCTGTGGGGTGAGAAGGCAAAGTCAGCAGACAGTTGTCCCGCCATGGGGAAGGAAGGCACTTCAAGGTCAGTTTGAACTGCAAGGTCATTGGTTCTAAGCCGCTCCTTAGAAATCCCATACAGGGTCGCTATGAGTCAGAACCGACTCGATGACATTTAACAACAAAAGTGACATAGAGTGTTGAGTATGTATTCATAGGCTTATTTGCCAACTGTATATTTTCTCTGGTAAGTGTTAGCTAACATCTTTAACCCACTTTTTAAATTGGGTTGTTTTCTTATGTTGACTTTTCAGAGTTCTCTGTATGTTTCGGATACAAGTAAGTCCTTTCTCGAACTTTAATTTTTAATCTGCTGTCATTTTTCATTTGAGTTTTTTCATTCTATCCGAGGATCAAAAAGGAACTCTTATCTCCACGATGAGCTGCTTCCAGTTTCTAGTCTTGTGAGGATGATGCCAACTTTGCAAACAACTGCTCATGTCTGGAATGAAGTGTGCCTCAGTGGTAGCAGGGAAAGCTGGTGTTCTGATGATCATGTTTATCAGATGCAAGCTCTACACAGCGCGTTGTAGTTCACATATGTTATCTCATTTGATCATCATCATAGTCTTGCAAGGTGCAGAAGGTAGATGGGGAAAGTGAGGGTCAGAAGTGAGAAAACAGAGCTAGAAGGAGGGCAATTCTTCAAAATCATAACCACTGAAACAAACACCTAGTGATGCGCACAGACATGGCTGGCTGCCTCCCCAACATCCGTTCTACCATTTCCCTTTTGCCAGAGTCTCCATTTGCTAACTCTCCACTCAAGCTATTCATCTCTCCAGGAATAAACCACGACAGGTCTCGGTAATAATGGTGACCCATTGCTTGATGTAGACTCCTGGGGTGGCTCTGTAGGGTCAGCACTGGACTGCAAACCAAATGCCAAGAAAAGCCAGCTAAAAATACAACTGGCCTCTCTGCCCTGCTCCAGGAAAAGGAGGGGATTTTCTTATCTGACTGGTGAGTTTGGGAGTAAAACTGAATATGCCCCACCTGGCAACACTGTAAAGGGTTGTTATGTGTTGAAACTAATGAGGAGCAGAGTCTGACCAGATGGCAGCTTTCTCAAAAGTCAATTCTGACTCATATGATCCTGTATAGGGTTCCCAAGGAGTGGCTGGTAGGTTTGAGTCACCAGCCTTGCAGTTAACAGTCCAGGACTTGAGAACTAGTATTACGACTAACTAAAATAGGATATAAATGATACATGTTGTTGTTGTTAAGTGTTGTCAAGTCAGTTCTGATCCGTAGTGATCCTGTATAGGGTTTTCGAGGAGTGGCTGGTGGGTTTGAATCACCAACCTTGCAGTTCAGCGCATTAGCGCACAGTGTCGCACCAAGATATACTCCTCACTCATCAACATGGTTAGGTTCCAAAGACCAGGCCGTAATGCAAAATCAGCGTTATGCACAAATGGAGGAGGACAGCTTCCTTACATAGCTGCCACAATCTGTCATTCAAGTTGACACGTAGCCTAAACCGGGACAGCCAGCAATATTCTTGCCTCCACCTCAGTGCTCATTACTTCCAAATGTGTGTTGTTAACACACAAAACAGTCAGATAATAGTTTATTTTGTTTTGTTGTTCACTATTACCACAAATTCTAAATGTCAGATAACGAGTTAGTGATTGAGTGAGGAGTAGGCCCATCAAAGGCACTTAACAACAGGTCCATTTTATTTTATTCTCTTCTCATGACACCCCTATGAATTAGATATTACTTTACATTTGAGGAATTTGAGGTTTAGAGAGATAAAAGTCATTTCTCCAAGGTCACAAAGCTAGCAAGTGCCCAGACTAGTTTTTAACCTGATCACTGGGCTCCACTCTTAACTCTAATTCCATATTGCAACAAAATAGCTCATACTTACTGACCAATGGTCTCATACCTGATATGTTTTCTGGGAACATGATCCAATGGAAACCAAAAGTTACATGCACAAAAATTGTCCATGACAGTGTCTTATATCATTGCAAACAGTAGGAACAACTTAAATGTACACCAGCACAAAAATAGTATAGTATATGATGTTGCGCTCAATCAGTTGCGTGCTATAGCCATTTAAAAATAATAATTCTGAAACTTACATTGAAAAATGAGCAATGTGTCCAATGTAATGTTAAGGAAACAAAACAGAAGAAAAAATGGTATGATGGCAAGCAGGACTGCAACAGTGTAAAAAAAATTCTTCCCACAGGTGATCAAAATCAGGTAAGAAATGTTCAAGAACAAGACAACTCATATTTTTAAAATAACGAGTGGACTTTAGGTGATTATGTTTCCCTCTACCAACATTGTTTTCAACATTGCAGAGGTATTGTTTTTCTAATACAGCAGACAGATCTGTCTGGGGTACTGTACTAGCCAGCTCATTGGAAGGGAGAGGGTATGTGTGTATGTATTTAGGTGCTGTCTGGTCAGTTCCGACCCACCATAGCGACCCTATGCACAACAGAACAAAACACCGCCCTGTCTTGCACCATCTTCACAATTGTTGCTACTCTTGAACCCAATGTTACTGCCACTGTACCAATCCATCTCATTAGGGGTCTCCCTCTCTTTCATTGACCCTCCACATTACCAAACTTGAGATCCTTCCCCAGGAACCAGTCCCTCCTGATAATATGTCTGAAGTATGAGAGATGAAGTCTGGTCATCTTGGCTTCTGAAGAGCATCCTGGTTCTACTCCTTCCAGCAAAGATTTACTTGTTCTTCTGGTAGCTGATGGTACCTTGAATATTCTTCTCCAACACAATAACTCAAAGGCATCTATTATTCCACGGTCTTCCTAATTCATTGCCCAACTTCCACACGTACATGAGGGTATGGAAAATATCATGCCTTGAGTCGCCTTAGTCCTCAAGCTGACATCTTTGCTTTCGAACCCTTTAACGAAGGCTTGTGCAGCACATTTGCCTGATGCAATACATTGTTTGATTTCTTGACTGCGGCTTCCATGAGTGTTGATGGTGGATCCAAGCAAAATGAAGTCTTTGACTAATTCAGTCTTTTCTCCATTTATCATGATGTTATTTATTGGTCCAGTGAAAGGGACCACTGGGCATACATGGGAGGATCTGTTGTCCATATTATGGTTCAGTCTCTGTCCAACCCACTGACATCAACCTGGCCTTTGAGGAGGCTGCAATCTGGTCAGCGTCTCCTTGTCCTGATCCCAGGTCTCCTTTGACTTGAAGCAGACATTGAAGTTATGAGCAGAGTTTCCTCTGAGCATCCATTCCACAGGAAGGGAAGTGTTGACCCTGACTTCTGACAGCTTTGAATCCTGATGTTCCATGTAGCAATGAGCTTTCCCAGAACTTGCCCACAATGCTGCTGACATCACTGATCTTGAGTAGAGAAGTGTGTGGGGCAGGACAGGGGAGGAGAGAAAGACTCATAAACTGTAAACATCTCTAGAGGAAATGTGATGTGATCAGTAAAGGGAAGTGAATGCTCAGCTGTAAGATGCCGAGCGATTTCTCAGATGGTTAAGGCAGAAGACAGTTCAATAAGCCTTTTTTTTAACTCAGTCCTTTGTTGTTGTTTAGTGCCATCAACTCGGTTCTGACTCATAGTGACCCTGTCTAGGGTTTCCAAGGAGCAGCTGGTAAGTTTGAGCTGCTAATCTTGTGGTTCACCCCACAGCACCACACCAGGACTCCAAAAAGCCTACAGCACCCAATATTCCCAGGTGGTCTCCCACCCAAGTACTAACCAGGCCTAACCCTGCTTAGCTTCTGAGATCGACTGATATCAGGGGCACTCAGGATGGTATGGCTATAGTAGAGGCCCTTCCTGCAGTGGAAAGAACAAGGGCTGGCAGGAGACTGTGTTCCATCCCACCACTGGCTGTGCTGCTTTGTTGGCTGTGTGACTGAGGCCAACTCACGTAAGCTATCTGATCCTATGACAATAGCCATGCCTACAGTTCAGAATTAAATTAGATCAACAGAAATAAATGAGTGTCTGCCCAATGACATATATGGTACTTTCACTGTTCTCTATTTCTCTCTCCATGGATACATTTCTTTCTCTGTCACTGGCTGACAGTGTAGGCTCAACCCCAGACTCTGCCCTAAATAGCAAAGCATTTCCTGTGCCTTCAGAGCCCACTCCATGGGACAGCTCACTGTCATTCTGGCTTCCTCTCCAGTACAGGACCAGAGAAACCTGTCACTGCTTTTCTGGGAAAGGAAAAGTTTTAAAGTGTGGATGATGTGAGGGCTGCACCCAGAGCCCCCACTCAGCTCAGAGGGTGAGTTTCCAGATTGTATGTGATGAGAAGGCACAGAAGACTTGAATGAGGCTGCCAGGAGTTGATGCTCTGTGGGTGGGGAAAGAGAAAGGGGAGATCCCAGGCCCAGAAAATGGTAGGTAAGCTACAAGGTGAAAGGTGGGGGACATCATGAATAAAAAAAAATCAATGGGATATGTGGGAGGAGAAGCAAGCTAAGAGGTAGAAATGAAAGGAAAATGGGAGAGATTGAGCTGTGAGGACATGAGGAAGACAAAGGAAAATGGAAAAGAGAAAACCAATCTAAAAGGAGGTAGGATAGGGACGAGAAAGAGGAAAACTAAGCATGAAGCTAGTAGAAACGACAGCTGCCATCACCACTTTGTATCCCGGAGACAGCATCACTCATGACCAGTGTGGAGACAGTATGAACACAATGACAAGAGGGACAGAATATGGGGCTGTTTCTGCATGAGATAAAGCAATGCCATTATTGTTTAATTTTTTGGGTAACGGTCCATGACTCCCGGTCCTCGGGGTCTATTTATCCCACAATTCTAGGCCAAAGTAAAGGAAGTTTCCCCTCCATAAGCAATGTCTTAGACAGCACCATCAATCATTGGCATAGCTCCAGTCTGGACTTGGGAAGGTGACAGTGATTGCTTCTGAGAAGGTCACACTATACTACAACAGGAACTAAAGCCAAATTTGTCTTAATCTGTCCTCTCTTCCGGGATACTTCAACCTGGTTTTTTCCTGAGTGAGTTTCTTCAAATCCACCAACACCGGGCCAAACTTACTCATGATGAAAGATCTTCCCAACTCATTGACCTAAGGGCAAAAGTGACTAATATAGGTTATTAAAATCCCAATGGTAAAATTGGCCATCAGCTAGCTGAGGGAAGAGGGGTTGGTAGGTTCTTCTCTGAAGGATACCACCCGGTGACTCTTCCTCCTTTTTCCAAGTTTTGTCAGTGTTCCCTGCATCACTTTTCATTGGACGTCTGACTGGGCCACTCACCATATTAGGACTGTGGAGAGGATGTAGGACTGCCAGGCACCTGACACAACTGGGCGAGGGTTAGCGGGATTTCCTTTCCAGTTCTACTGAAGGCTGAATGGGTACATTGCCCTAAAGACCAGGGTGTGTCCCTACAGATGATGTCAGAGCCACCTTGTTGTTGTTGTTAGGTGCCATAGAATCAGTACTGACTCATAGTGACCCTATGCACAGCGGAACGAAATACTGCCCAGTCCTGTGCCAGCTTTACAATTGTTGCTATGTTTGAGCCCATTCCTGCTGCCACTGTGGCAATCCAACTCGTTGGGGCTCTTCCTCTTTTTCTCTGATCCTCCACTTTATCAAACATGAGATCCTTCTCCAGGGACTGGTCTCTCCTGATAATATATCCAAAGTATGAGAGATGAAGTCTGGCCATTCTGGCTTCCAAGGAGCATTCTGACTGTATTTCTTTCAACACAGATAGGTTTGCTCTTTTGGCAGTCCATGGTACTTTTAATATTCTCCTCTGAAACTATAACTCAACTGCATCAATTATTCCGTGATCTTACTTATTCACTGTCCAGCTTTCACATGCATATCAGGTTATTGAAAATACCATGGCTTGGGTCAGGTACACTTAGTTCTCAAACTATCTTTGCTCTTGAACACTTTGAAGTGGTCTTACACAATGCAATACATTGTTTGGTTTATTGATGGCTGCTTTTCTGAGTGTAGATGGTTGATCCGAGCAAAATGAAGTCTTTAACAACTTCAATCTTTTCTCCATTTAATATGGATGTTGTTTATTGATCCAGCAATGAGGATTTTTGTTTTATTTACATTGAGGTGAAACCCATACTGAAGGCTGTGGTCTTTTATCTTCATCATGGTATTTTAAATCCTCTTTGCTCTCAGCAAACAAGGTTATATCATCTGCATACACAGGTTATTAATGAGTCTTCCTCCAATCCTGATGCCATGTTTTTCTTCCTGTAATCCAGCTTCTCGGATTATTTGCTCAGCATACAGGTTGAATAAGTATGGTGAAAGAATACCACCCTGAAGCACACCTTTCTTCATTTTAAATCATTTGGTGTTCCCTTGTTCTGCTCAAACAGCTGCCTCTTGGTCTATGTACAAGTTCCTCATAAACACAATTATGTCTTCCGGAATACTTATTCTCCATAATATTGTCCATAACTTGTCATAATCCACACAATCAAAAGCCTTTGCATAGTTAATAAAGCACAAGTAAACATCTTTCTAGTATTCTCTGCTTTTAGCCAAAATCTATCTGACATCAACAAAGCAATGATATCCTTCATTCTTCTACTGAATCCAATTTGAACTTCTAGTAGTTCTCTGTCAATGTATGGTTGCAGTCGTTTTTGTATTAAGAACCACCTTAGTGTGTGTATATGTATGTGTGTGTAACCCTGAATATTATGTTAGGTACATCTTAATATGGAGTCCTAGTGTGGCTCTATGGGTTAATGAGCTGGACTTCAAAGTCAGTTTGAACCACAAGATCAGCAGTTCAAGCTCATCAGCCACTCCTCGGGAACTCTATACAGGGTCGCTTTGGGTTGGAATCAATTTGAAGGCACTTAACAACAACAATATCTTAATATGCTTTCTATATAAGACTTTTATTTGATTCAAAAGTAATACAACAATATGTATGTGTGTATATGTATATAACACATTTATAAAATCTCTAACTCACCAGTAATGTTTCATAAGTAATAATAATTGTGGTTATGTTTTTTTAAAAATCTTTATGTTTTAGAGATACATACTGAAAAATTTTAAAAATAGGATGTCTTAAGATTTGTTTCAAAGTAATCCAAAGAAGGGAAGTGGGAGCTGTAGATAACAAATAGGCCTTGTTTAGGTCATTGTTGAAGCTTGTGGGAGGGATGTGGAAATATATTGTAGGATTCCATCTACCTGAACAGCCAGAGAAATCCACGAGAGCTGGAACTTGACAGGACAACCTTTTTTTCCAGGTCTCACAAGTTTTTTTTACCACTTTCTGTTGCTTATTTAGTGGAAAATATTTGCATGTTCCTTCTCTGACAGGTATCTGCCTTACACAGGTTCTTTCCTTTGTAG